>NC_057864.1:187620759-187923790 GCF_019393635.1 Dromiciops gliroides
CAGGCAGTTTTCTGATGAAGAAACCAAAGCTATCTATTCCCATATGAAAAAATGCTCTAAATCTCGAATGATTAGAGAGATGCAAATAAAAACAACTCTGAGGTACCACCTGACACCTATGAGATTGGCTAAAATGACAAAAAAGGAAAATAATAAATGTTGGAGAAGCTGTGGGAAAATTGGAACACTAATGCATTGTTGGTGGAGCTGTGAACTGATCCAACCATTCTGGAGAGCAATTTGGAATTATGCCCAAAGGGCAATAAAGCTGTGCATACCCTTTGACCCAGCAATACCAATTCTGGGTCTTTTTCCCAAAGAGATCATGGAAGGGGGAAAGGGACCCACATGTACAAAAATATTTATAGCTGCTGTTTACGTGGTGGCAAAGAATTGGAAGTTGAGGGGGTGCCCATCAATTGGGGAATGGCTGGACAAGTTGTGGTATATGAATACAATGGAATACTATTGTGCTATAAGAAACTATGAGCAGGAGGAGTTCAGAGAAACCTGGAGGGTCTTGCGTGGGCTGATGATGAGTGAGATGAGCAGAACTAGAAGAACATTGTACACAGTAACATCAACATTGAGTGTTGATCTACTGTGATGGACTATATTCTTCTCACCAATGCAATGGTACAGAAGAGTTCCAGGGAACTCGTGATGGAAGAGGATCTCCAAATCCAGGAAAAAAAAAAAAAAGAACTGCGGAGTATAGATGCTAAATGAACCATACTATTTCTTTTATTTTTGATGCTGTTGTTTTTTTTCTATTTTGAGGCTTTCCATCATTGCTCTGATTTTTTTCTCTTATAACATGACTAATGCAGAAATAGGATTAATGTTATTATATATATATATACATATATATATATATATAACCTATATCAGATTACCTGCTGTCTAGGGGAGGGGAGGGAGGGAGAAAAATCTGAAATTGTAAAGCTTGTATAAACAAAGGTTGAGAACTATCTTTACATGTAACGGGAAAAAAAAATACTTTATTAATTAAAAAAAAAAGAAAGAAAATCCTTCCTTAGAGTTTTCAGGTTCAGGAAAGTTCTCAGAACCTCATCCATCAATATATGTCTTCAAACTCTACTTCCCTCAAATGAGCAAATGTGGAAAAGTTTATAGTACATTATTTTCACCCCATTGCTGGATGACTCTGTAGGTGTTCTCAAGTTCTATTTGGTATGCATACTCCATTTCCTACAATCAGAATAGCTATTTCCAGAGAGAAGGTACTGCATCTCCCCTAAACATTTCTGCTCTCAGATGAAAAGTTTCCCCATGCTGTCTCTCTTCCCACAGACCATCTCAAGTCACCATTCATGGGAAATGTTTTGTAATTGCTTGTTGGAGGTGAGAACAAATGGGACAAGAGGATCTCAAAACACTGCACTCATATTTCTTTCTTCTGCAGAAAAGGGCTGCCCCACCCTCCACCTGTGCTGGCCCAGCCAAACATCCCTTTTGGGTATCCTATTCATGGGGTGGAGGTGATGCCCCTTCACACAATACTGATCCCAGGTAGGTGCCTGCTCATTTCCTTGGCCCCATTCCCCTCCCTTGTTTTCATGCTTGCTCCCAAGACTGAATAATGGCTCATTTATCATTTAATTCTCTCACTCTCAATCACCAGTCATTAATTAAGGGCCAACTTTATTCCAGGCTAGGTTCTAGGGATAAAAAGAAAAAAAATGAGACTTCCTGTCTTCAAGGAGCTTACATTTTAATAAAGTAGAAAACATAACACACATATAAATATATGCAAAGCATATATATAACATCTGATGTGGTTTACCTCTAGCATAGAACCCACACACACACCATATTCAATCTTTTGTCTGGCTCTTTTACCTCAACCTGACTTCACACTGTCAGATCTGAGTTCCCAGAGAAGGACCACAATTGGCTGTGCTCAAATTCTGTTAGGATCCTAACATGTAGCTTTTTTTGGGAGGTTGGAGGAATACATTCCTCATAGCCATCGCAGATCTCATGTTCTCCCCTGTATACTTCCATTTGACTAACAATAATGGTGCATTAGATAGAAATAAATATTTACTTAACAATAAAGTAAAAGAAACAATCATAACATCACAATTATTCATGTAAGGCAAATAAAAGAATAATAAATACATCACAATTTGCACATAAACCTGGGTCACGCTCTTCCACCAATGCACTTAGTGGCTGTATAGAAGAGTGGGCACAAACCTGGCAGGGAAGTGCATGAGTAAGGAAAACCCATGTGCTTGGCATAACACAACTCTAGAACTGAACTTTAGTGCCTTCTTGTTTCAAGAACTAGCTTCTGTATTTAATAGACACTTCTACTTCTAATATAAAGTTTATCTATACTATGCTAGAATAGTACTAACATCTCAGCCACCCATATCAATCCACTGAATGACTTCTCTGATTCCCTACTTCCAAGTTGTTCCTCCCCTCAGTTGCACTTACTCCTCAATAGCCACTGTAATATCTATCACTTCCGGATTCAGGCTTAGCTGATGCCTTCAGCTAAAGTATTCTTACACTCTTTTAGGAAAAGGCAATGACTTTGACTCTAATTTTAGTAAAGACCTCTTCAACTCTTATCCTAAGGATCCTTCTTTTCTACCTCTCAGCAACAAGTAGCAATGCAGAGAAATGTATTCTGTCTTCTCTTCACTACTCTTACTCTCAGCAGAAAATCACAATAGATGGCAGAGTATATTCTCTCTACTTCTTATTATCCATATTCATAGAAGCAAGTTATAATAGAGAACATAGTATATTTTTTCTCTTCCTTCTTCCTTTCAACAGCAGGTAACAGCAGAATAATCTGCTTCTCTTTGGCATATTAATTGGCTTTGCTTCTAGTGTCAGTACAGAGATAGAGTTATGATCTCTAAAACAATTCTTAAATCTTTACTTTCACCTCTTTAATCTTTCTAGGTACATGGTCTGGATCCTCTCAGGGAATTACCCCACCTTATCTTATGGTTGGTAACCAAATTTTTGTCTACTGCCTTTGATCTAGCAAAGTATATGTGTCCTATATTCACAGAACAATTCTGACATCCATATGTCCTATTATTAACTTTAAAGTGATCTAATCAACCTGCTCATCATATAGCACAGCAGTATTCCATCACAATCATATTCTGCAGCTTTTTTAGCCATTCCCTTGTTGAAGCACATCCTTCAATTTCCAGTTCTTTGCCACCACAAAGAAAGCTGCTATAAATGTTTTAGAACATACACGTTCTTTTCCTTTTTCCCTAATCACCTTGGGAAACCGACCTAATAGTGGTATTGCTGGGTCAAAGAGTATACACAGTTTTATAACTCTTTGGGCATAATTCCAAATTGCTCTCCAAAATGGTTGGATCACTTCACAATTCCAACAACAGGGTATCAGTGTCCCAATTTTTCCACATCCCCTCCAACATTTGTCACTTTTATTCTTTTAGCTAATCTCATAAGAATAAGATCATATCTCAAAGTTGTTTTAATTTGCATTTCTCTAATTGATAGTGATGTAGAGCATTTTATATAACTATAAATTATTTTTATTTCTGTACTGGAAAACTGCCTGTTCATACTCCTTGACCCTTTATCAATTGGACAATGACTCACATTCTTATATATTTCACAAAGTTCTTTATATATTTGAGAAACTGTCTATAAAATTTCATCTCCCACCCCCAAATTTTTTGCTTTCTTTTTAATCTTGGCTACATTGGTTTTATTTGTACAAAACCTTTTTTAATTTAATGTAATGAAATTATCCATTTTATACCTCACAATGCTCTCTATTTCTTGTTTATTCATAAATTGTTCTCCCACCCATAAGTCTAATGGATATGTTCCACATTCACCTAATTTTCTTGTAATAGCTCTCTTTATATGTATCCATTTTGACCTTATCTTGGAGAATGGTATAAGGTATTGGTCTATGTGCAATTTCTCCCAGACTGCTTTCCAGGTTTCCCAACAATTTTTTTTAACCAAATAAAACTTAAACTTTTTACGCTTGTCAAACACAAAGTTACCATAGTCATTTGATGCTGTGATATTGTAGGTATACTCTATTCCACTGATCTACCTTTCTCTTTCTTAGCCAATATCAGATAGTTTTGAAAATGACTGCTTTATAATATAGTTTAAGATTTGGTAGTGCTAAACCTTCATCCATTACACTTTTTTATTAGTTCCTTTGAAATTCTTTACCTCTTGTTCTTCGACATGAATTTTGTTATTATTTTTTCTAACTCAGTAAAATAAGTTTTGGTAATTTAATTGTGATGGCATTGAATAAATAGATTAGTTTAGGTAGAATTCTAATTTTTATTATATTGTCTCTGCCAATAAACAATATTTATCCAATTATTTAAATCTGGCATTGTATAAAAAGTGTCTTATGTTTCTGAAGTTCCTGGATTTGTTTTGGAAATTGTGCTCCCAGGCATTTTATGCTATCAACAGTTATTCTAAAAGATATCTCTTACTACCTCGTTGCACAGGGCTTTGTTGGTGATATATAGAAATACTGATGATTTATGTGGGTTTATTTTGTACCTGATACTTTGATAAAGTTATTAACTATTTCGACTAACTTTTTAGTTGAATCTTTAGGATTTTCCAAGTAATATTGTCTACCAAAAGAGATAGTTTTATCACCTCATTGTCCATTTTAATTCTTTCCATTTCTTTTTCTTATCTTATTGCTATTGCTAACATTTCTAAATAATATTGGATGATATTAGTGATAATGGACATCTTGCTTCACTCCTGATCTTATTGGGAAAACCTCTAGTTTATCCCCATTATAAATAATCCTCGCTGATGGTGTTAGGCAGATGATTCTTATCATTTTAAGAAAATATCCATTTATAACTTCTTCCAAGTGTTTTAATAGGAATGAGTGTTGTATTTTACCAAAAGCTTTTCTTGCATCAATTAATATAATCATGTGATTTTGTTTATTTTGTTATTGATATAACAAATTGTGTTAATAGTTTTCCTTATATTAAACTAACCCTGCATTCCTGGTATAAATCCTACTTCATCAGAATGTATGATCTTTTTGATATTAGGATTTTTTATTAACTTGTGAAATTGGACTATAATTTACTTTCATTGTCTATTATTGCTTTTAGGTGTTATCAATCCCCAGAATGTTAGCATTGCTCTTATGGCATCCTTCAGCACCATGGTCAGGGGTATAGGAAGGAACAGAAAACTATGAGCTCCGTCAATACTAGAGCAAGGTTGCTTGCAGTTAAGCCATGCTGTTTGCCATTGGGGGCATATGAAGATGACATATAGTATGATATTTGAGAAGGTTATTGTGCCTGTGAACAGTTTGTAAGTGAACCTCTTAGGCTTGAGAAAGATTCTGCAAAAGAAAATGCAGACCACAAAAACTTCCAAGAAAAATAAAGTTTTAAAAGTATGCTTCAATCCGTATTTTGACTCCATCAATTCTTTCACTGGAGGTGAATAGCATTTTTTCATCACAGGTCCTTCAAAATTGTCTCAGATCCTTGTATTGCTGAGAATAGCTAAGTCATTCACATTTGATCTTCATACAACATTGCTGTTACTGTGTACAGTGGTCTACTGGTTCTGCTCACTTCACTTAGCATCAGTGCACTTAAGTCTTTCCAGGTTTTTCTGCTCATCATTTTTATAGCTCACAACATAATCATATACCACAACTTGTTCAACCATTCCCCAATTGATGGGCATCCCATCACTGTAAATATTTTTTTATACATAGGTCCTTTTCCTTATATTTCTTTGGGATACAGACCTAGTAATGGTATTGCTGGGTCAAAGGATAAACAGTTTTATAGCTTTTTGGGTGTTCCAAATTGCTCTTCAGAATGGTTGGATCAGTTCACAATTCCACAAATGGTACTTTAGTGCCTGATTTTCCCACATCTTCTCCAACATTTGTCATTTTCCTTTTATGTCATGTTAGCCAATCTGATATGTGTAAAGTGATATCTCAGAGTTGTTTTAATTTTCACTTCTCTAATCATCAGTAATTTAGAACATTTTTTTTTCCTATGACTTTAGATAGTTTTGCTTTCTTCATCTGAAAACTACATATTCTTATCTTTGGGCCATTTATCAATTGGGGAATGACTCGTATTTTTATAAATTTGACTCAGTTGTTCGATAAGACATATGAAGGAAGATACTATCTGTATCCAGAGAAAGGACTGAGGGGGCATCGAGGTGGCACAGTGGATTAAGCACCTGCCCTGGATTCAGGAGGACCAGAGTTCAAATCTGGCCTCAGATATGTGACACTTACTAGCTGTGTGACCTTGGGCAAGTCACTTAACCCTCATTACCCTGCCCTCCCAAAAAATACAATTTATTTTTTTAAAAAAAGAAGAAGGCACCTAGGAGGTGAATTGGATAAAGCACTGGCCCTGGATTCAGAGAAAGGACTGATAAGTAGAACTATGCATAGGATGGTTTTACATATATAAACATATTTGTGTCTAATTGTAGCTATCTATAGGGGAAGAAAAAAGTTACATAACAACTTTATTATGTATTTAAAAGGAACATCAAGGTATACTTAATAGATTTGTAGTTTCACATAAAAAATTAAAGTGATGTAAAAACTTTTAAAAGAGAAATGAGACCTTTATCAGAGAAATTTGCTTCAAATTCCTTAGCAGTAGCAGTTTTCTGCTTTGGTTTTGTTTGTGAAAACCTTTTACATTTAATATAATCAAAATTATTCATGTTACATCTAGTAGTGCTCTCTTTTATTTGGTCACTAAAATTTCCCTTATCCATAGATCTGATAAGTAAACTATTCTATGCCCACTTACTTATTTATGATATCACATTTCATGTATACCCATTTGGATCTTATCTTGGTATTTGGTGTGAGATCTTGGTCTATATCTATTTTTTTTTTTTACCAAATTGCTGTCCAGTTTTCCAAGCAATTTTTTTCAAATAGTGAGCTCTTATAAAAAAAGCTTTGATCTTTGAATTTATCAAACACTAGATTACTATGGTCATTTACTACTGTGTCTTCTGTACCTAATCACTGAGCCACCATTCTATTTCTTAACCAGTACTAAATTGTTTTGATGGTTATTGTTTTGTAATACAATTGGACATATGGTATGCCTAGGTCACTTTTCTTCACATTCTTTTTCACCTTGACATTCTTGACCTTAGTTCTGGCAAATGAATTTTATTATTTTTTCTAGCTCTATGTAATAATTGTTGATAGTTTGGTTGTTATGACACTAAATAAGTAGATTAATTTAAGTACAATTATCATTTTTATGATATTGACTCAGCCTACACATGACCAAGGACATCTAGGTGCCATTGTGCATATAATGCTGAGCCTGGAGTCAGGAAAACCTGAGATCTGGCCCCAGACACTTATTAGCTATGTGACCCTGGACAAGTCACTTAACCTTGTTTGCCTCAGTTTCCTCATCGATAAAATAAGCTGGAGAAGGAAGTGGCTAACCACTCCAGTATCTTTGCCAAGAAAAACCCAAATGGGATCATAAAAAGTCAGACACAACTGACACAGCCAGTTAGATTTTAATTCAGGAAGATGAGTCTTCCTGACTCTAGAGCTGGCACTCTATCCACTGTACCCCCTAGCTGCCTGAATTTCGACCCTATCATACTACTGAAACTGCTTTCTCAAATGTTACCAGTGATGTTGGAAGGGAAGTTGGTTGTATAACTAGATTATACAACCTTTTCCCAATTGTTTACATCTGACTTTATTTGTGTGAAAAAATATTTTGTAATTGTATTCATATAGTTCCTGGTTTTGTCTTGGCAGGTAGACTCCCAAGTAGTTTATATTGTCTCCAGTTATTTTAAATGGAATTTCTCTTTCCTGCTGGACCTTGTCAATAATATATAGAAACACTAGGGCAGCTAGATGGCTCAGTGGATAGAGTACTGGACCTGGATTCAGGAGGACCTGAGTCCAAATCTGGCCTCAGACACTTAACACTTATTAGCTGTGTGACCCTGGGCAAGTCACTTAACCCCAATTGCCTCACCAAAAATGTGTATATATATATATATATATATATATATATATATATATATATATATAAAACACTGATGTTTTGTGTGGATTTATTTTTTGTCCTGCAACTTTGTTAAAGTTGCTAATTATATCAACTAGTTTTGTAAATATTAATCCATTTCACTTAGATTGTTAGATTTATTGGCATGTGATTGGGCAAGATAGCTCCTAATAATTGCTTTAGTTTGGGGCAGCTAGGTGGTACAGTGGATAAAGCACCGGCCCTGGATTCAGGAGGACCTGAGTTCAAATTTGGCCTCAGACACTTAACACTTATTAGTTGTGTGACCCTGGGCAAGTCACTTAACCCCAATTGCCCTGTAAAAAAAATAATAATTGCTTTAGTTTCATCTTCATTGGTGGTGAATTTATACTATTTATTTTTGATACTGGTAATTTGGCTTTCTTTAAAAAAAAATCAAATTAACCAATGGTTTGTCAATTTTATTGGTTTATTCATAAAACCAGTTCCTAGTTTTATTTATTAGTTCAATGGTTTTCTCAATTTCAGTTGAGAAAATTTCAATTCAAGATTATTTAATTTCTAATTGATTTTTAATCTATGCTTCCACCGCCCTTTATTGAATGTAATTTTTATTGCATTATGATCTGAAAAGGGTACATTTACTACTTCTGCTCTTCTGCATTTGGTTGAAAGGTTTTTATGCCCTAATACATGGTCAGTTTTTGTGTAGGTGCCATGTACCACTGAAAAATGTATAATCCTTTCTATTCCCATTCAATTTTCCCTACCATTTCTAACTGCTCTAAAATTATATTCATCTCCTTAACTTCATTCCTGTTTATTTTATTTTCTTGTTTATTTTACAACTAGATTTATCTAGTTATAGGAGGGAAAAGTTGCAGTCCCCTACTAGTATAATTTTACTGTCTATTTCCTCCTGTAATTCATTTAACTTTTTCTTTAAGAATGTGGATGCTATGCCATTTGTTGCATATATGTTTAGGATTGATTTTATTTCATTGTCTATGATACTTTTTTTATTTTGAAAGGAATAGCAAATTGGGGGGGGGTGTTTTGTTTTTGTGGGTCAATGAGGTTAAGTGACTTGACCAGGGTCACACAGCTAGTAAGTATCAAGTGTCTAAGGCCAGATTTGAACTCAGGTACTTCTGCCACACCATCATAGTATTTCATTACATGAATGTACCACAATTTTTTTGCGGGGCAATGAGGGTTAAGTGACTTACCCAAGGTCACACAGCTAGGAAGTGTAAAGTGTCTGAGGCCGGATTTGAACTCAGGTATTCCTGAATCCAGGGCCGGTGCTTTTATCCACTGCACCACCTAGCTGCCCCCTGAACTCAGGTACTTCTGAATCCAAGGCCAATGCTTTATCCACTGTGCCACCTAGCTACCCCCTGTCTGTGATACTTTTAGCAAAATGTAGCTTCCCTAATTATCCCTTTTAATTAGATCTATTTTTGCTTTTGTTTTGTCTGAGATCATGATTATTACCCCTCCTTTTTTTAAACCTCAGATGAAACATAATAGATTTTGCTCAGGCCCCTTATTTTCACTCTGTGTCTCTCTGTTTCAAGTGTATCTGTTATCATAAAAGTATTTTATTATTTTCCAGTTACATGTAAGGATAGTTTTCAACATTTGTTTTCATAGGATTTTTAGTTCCAAGTTTTTCTCCCACCCTTCCTTCCCTCCCCCATCCCCAAGATGGAAAGCAATCTGATATGGGCTGTATATGTACAATCACATTAAACATATTTCTGAAATGCTCTAAATCACTATTGATCAGAGAAATGCAAATTAAAACAACTCTGAGGTATCACCTCACACCTATCAGATTGGCTAATATGACAAAAAAGGAAAATAATAAATGTTGGAGAATCTGTGGAAAAATCGGAACTCTAATGCATTGTTAGTGAAGCTGTGAACTGATCCAACCATTCTGGAGAGCAAATTGGAACTATGTCTAAAGGGCTATGGGATTGTGCATACCCTTTGACCCCGTTATACCACTACTAGATCTATATCCCAAAGAGATCATAGAAGAGGAAAAAGGACCCACATGTACAAAAATATTTATAGCAGCTCTCTTTGTGGTGGCAAAGAATTGGAAATTGAGAGAATGCCCATCAATTGGGGAATGGCTAAACAAGTTGTGGTATATGAATGTAATGGAATACTATTGTGCTGTAAGAAACAATGAGCAAGAGGAGTTCAGAGAAACCTGGAAGGATTTACATAAACTGATGCTGATTGAGATGAGCAAAAACTTTTTAATTTAATGTAATCAAAATCATCCATTTTGCACTTCATAATATTCTCTTTCTCTTGTTTGGTCAAGTGTATTTGTTATAAACAATATATTCAGGCAGCTAGGTGGCACAGTGGATAGAGCACTGGTCCAGGAGTCAGAAGTACCTGAGTTCAAATCTGGCCTCAGACACTTAACACTTACTAGCTGTGTGACCCTGGGCAAGTCACTTAACCCCAATTGCCTCACTTTAAAAAAAAAATTTAGGGGGCAGCTAGGTGGTGCAGTGGATAAAGCACCGGCCCTGGATTCAGAAGGACCTAGGTTCAAATCCGGCCTAAGACATTTGACACTAGCTGTGTGACCCTGGGCAAGTCACAACTCCAATTGCCTCACTAAAAAATAAATAAATAAATAAATAAAAACAATATATTGTTGGAGTCTAATTTTTAATCCATTCTGCTATACACCTGCATTTTATGGGTGAGTTCATCCCATTTGCATTCAAAATTATAATTACTGTGTATTTCCCTCCATCTTATATTCCCCTGTTTATCTCCCTCCCTCCCTCCATCTCTGTCTCCCTCTGTGTGTTTCTGTCTCTGTCTCTCTCTCTTCTGTCCCTCCTCAAATCTGTTTTGCCTTAATCTACCACCCCTTCTCTTATTCCATTCTCTTTCTACTTCCCTGTAGGGTAAGATAGATTTCCATGCCCAACTGAGTGAGTATATTATTCCCTCTTTGATCTAATTTTGATGAGAGTAATATTCAAGCACTGTCTCCCACCACTACCCCATTTTCCATTCCATTGTAAAAGTTCTTCCTTTTGTGCTTCTTTTATGTTAGATGATTTCCCCCATTCTTCCTCTCTCTTCCCCCTTCTTCCAGTGCATCCCTCTTTCTCACCAATTGATTTTATTTTTTAAATCAATCCATTATAATCAAAGTATACTTTGCCTTATCTATGTACATTCCTTCTAACTGCCCTAAATAAAGTTCTAAGAGATTGAAATTATCATCTTCCCATATAGGAATGTAAACAGTTTAACCTTATTGAATCCCTTATGATTTTTCTTTCATATTTATCTTTTTATGATTCTCTTGAGTTTAGTGTTTGAAAGTCAAAATTTCTATACAGCTCTGCTCTTTTCATCAGGAATATTTGAAAGTCCTCTATTTCATAAACTGTCTATTCCTCCCCAAAGATTGTATTCATTTTGCTGGGTAAGTTGTTCTTGTTTGTAATCCTAGCTCCTTTGCCTTCATATTCCATGTCCTCTAATGCTTTAATGTAGAAGCTACTGAATCTTGTGTGATCCTGACTGTGTCTCCACAATATTTGAATTGTTTCTTTTGACTTCTTGCACTATTTTCTCCTTGAGGGCTCTGGAATGTGCCTATAATATTCCTGGGAGTTTTCATTTTGGGATATCTTTCAGGAGATGATCAGTGGATCCCTTCAATTTCTATTTTATCCTCTGGTTCTAAGATATGAGTGCAGTTTTCTTGATATTTTCTTTAAATATGATATCTAGGCTCTTTTTTTGTGGCTTTCAGGTAATCTAATAATTCTTACATTATCTCTCCTTGATCTGTTTTTCAGGTCAGTTGTTTTTCCAATGAGATATTTCACATTTTCTTCTATTTTTTTTCATTCTTATTATTTTGTTTTATTGTTTCTTGGTCTCACAAAGTCATTAGCTTCCACTTGCCCAATTCTAGTTTTTTTTTTTCCTTTGGTTTTTTTTTTTTTTTGGTGAGGCAATTGGGGTTAAGTGACTTGCCCAGGGTCACACAGCTAGTAAGTGTTAAGTGTCTGAGGCTGGATTTGAACTCAGGTCCTCCTGAATCCAAGGCCAATGCTCTATCTACTGCATCACCTAGCTGCCCCCAATTATAGTTTTAAGGAATTATTTTCTTCATTGGATTTTTGTGCCTTTTTTGCCACTTGGCCAATTCTATTTTTTAAGTTGATATTTTCTTCAGTATTTTTTGTAATTCTTTTACCAAGATATTGACTCTTTTTTCTTACATCCCCTTAATTTCTTTTCCCAATTTTTCCCCTACATCTTTTAACTGATTTTTTTTTTTTAGTGAGGCAGTTGGGGTTAAGTGACTTGCCTAGGGTCACACAGCTAGTAAGTGTTAAGTGTCTGAGGCCGGATTTGAACTCAGGTACTCCTGGCTCCAGGGCCGGTGCTCTATCCACTGCGCCATCTAGCTGCCCCTTTTAACTGATTTTTAAACTTTTTTGAGCTCTTCCAAAATTTCTTATTGTGCTTGTGCCCAATTACTTTTTCTTTGAGGCTTCGTTTGTAGCTGTTTTGACATCCTTGTCTTCTTCAGAGTTTGTGTCTTGATCTTCCATCACCATAGCAACTCCTTATGGTCTGGTTCTTTTTGTTGTTGTTGCTTGCTCATTTTTCCAGCCTATTCTTTAACTTTTAACTTTAGCTCTTCTCAGCAAAAAAATGATCCAAGACAACTCTAAAGGACTCATGATGGAAAATGCTCTCCACATTCAGAAAAAAGAACTGTGTGTTGTTTTGTTTTTTGAGGTTTTCCCCTTTTGTTCTGATTCTTCTTTCACAACATGACTAATATGGAATTATGTTTAATGTGATTGTACATATATAACATATCATCACATGGCTTTCTGTCTTGGGGAGGGAGTAGGGAGAAAAAATTGGAACTCAAAATCTTATAAAAACAAATGTTGAAAATTATCTATATGTAACTGCAAAAAATCAAATACTATTAAGATTGAAACAAACAAAGTTGGACTCTACTTCTGGAGTGAAAGAAGCACTGTCCCAATTTTCAGGGTGTGTGTGTGTGTGTGTGTGTGTGTTGCTGCTGCTGTTTTCAGAGCTAGTTCTGGGGATCTATGGGTTTTCAGTGTTTCTAAGGTAGTCTGATTTAAGGACAGGTGTGGGCCCTGCTTTCCTGGTCTATATTCTGGTCTTTACTCAGGAAGGGACCTTGTTTCCCTGTAGCCACAAGTGCTAGTACTCCTCTTGATCCTGGAACTGTGACTAGGCCCCCTGCTCTCTTGAAGCCACAAACACTAGTGCTCCTTTCTGCCTTAGAATTGAGACCAGGGGGGCAGCTAGGTGGTGCAGTGGATAGAGCACCAGCCCTGGAGTCAGGAGGACCTGAGTTCAAATCCGGCCTTAGACACTTGACACTTACTAGCTGTGTGACCCTGCACAAGTCACTTAACCCCAATTGCCTCACCAAAAAAAAAAAAAAAAAGAATTGAGAACAGGGCCCCTGCTCTCTTGAGGTTATAAGTGCTAATGATCCTCTTTGATCTGGAATTGTCACCCAGAACTGTGTATGGACAATGCAACAGCATCCTGAATCCAGTGCCAGCAATGGGTTTCCTATAATCTTTTTCTGATCAGTTGTCAGATCTGTGATCTGAGAGCTTTCAAAGCTGTTGCTGATACTGATGCAGTCACCTCCAAGGCCTGCTTCTGATGTCATGGTACAGTCTACACTGCACTGGAGTCCAATCAAACCTGGTGAGACAGACCTTTCTTGTCAACCTACTAAGTTGTCTTGGACTGGAATATTGTTTCACCTAACCTTTTGTTGTGTAAAATATTTTACTGATTTGGGGCTAATCTGCCTGGTGGCCTTAATCTGTGGATGTTTGGCTGGCTGGCTATCTGACTGCTATTAATTTCCCAAGCCAATCTGTTAGGACCTTCCAAAAATTTCTCCACACTGCTCCGCTTCCAAATTGATAAGCAAATGATTAAGAAGCCTCTTAATAAAATAATCAAAGCAGGGTTTATTTATAAAAATAAATGTAAGAGATAAGAAATGCAAAGTTATACGAGAACTGACTGCTTTCCATGCGTCTCCCTCCTGCCACTGCTTGTGCTTACTCTTTACCATCTAACTTTCTTAGCATCCCCCTGTGTAGCAACGGACCTTCTTCTAGTATTCCCCCTTTCCATCTAACTTCCCTCTCTGCACCATAGTGACCCCTGAAAATCCTCTTACTCTGTACCACTCCTTCCTCTGTCTGTCTGCCCCCCTCAGTGTCTCTTCTCTCACCGACCTTCCTCTTCTGTCTGACCATCCTGGTATATAAAAAGTTCTCTCCTCATCTGAAACTCGGGCTGACCACCTACACATGCCAAGTTAATTCACTGGCTGGGCTAGCTCTGTGGCCGGGGGGCTCAAGTGGGCTGTGAGCACCAAACCCAGGGCTCAAGGGGCCCGTGCCCCTTGCTGTGTGCCCAGAACTGGCAGGGCAAGCCTGGGATCTCCATCCACCTTGCTGGTGTTTCCTAAGGCCCACGGGGCTCCTCAGCTCAGCTGAAGTGGAGAGGGAGGGGTACCAGCCCCTCTTACACAGAGAAGAACCCTGAGGTCCTAAGGCTTTTTAATCTCAGCCCAAAGGCAGGGTCCCCAAATCACAATAAATTCCCACAGTTGGTTCTGCCACTCCAGAATTTTATTGATGCATTATTTTAAAGTTGTTTGGAGGGGAATTTACGAAAGTTCAGGTGAGTTCTTGCTCCAACTTCACCATTTTGATTCGGCCCTGTGGTAAAATATGAAAGTTTTTACCAGTTGGTTAGGATAACTGAAAGACGCCACTGGTGTCTTTCAGTTATCCTAACCAACTGGTAAAAACTTTCATATTTTACCACAGCCCCATGTTCATTATTTTTTTTTTGAAAAATACAAGATTCCCTTGTGTTTATTAAATCTATTTTTAAAAAGTTTTTGATGCAATAGGGCAAAATGTCACTTTAAAGGCTCTCTTACAAAAAAACTCCCATGAAGACCTCAAAATTCCTTGAAAGATATAACAGAGAAAACTATACTATAATCGTGAATATTAGATGAGGCATAAAACAAGGAGACTTAGTCTTGTCAAAGCATATGTTTCTTGCTATCAAGGGGGAGATCCAGTACAGAATCCAAGTCAAGAATACAGGAAAAATTCTTCATAGATGATGAAATCCTCCAAAATCTCATGTTCATAGATGACATTGTGTTGGTTGAGATTCATATCCACTCAAAACAATTTGGTCTAATCATCCCCACAGGAAAAACCTAATGAATATGCAGTTAGATGAACAGTCTAGACAGATCTTCCACCAGGATAGATAGCTTGAACAGACACTGAAAACAAAGAATTTAACCCAGAAGAAGGGGAGAAAAGCCTGCATTGCCTAAACGAAATTATAGAACACCTTTAATTATCCCAAATTTTTCCCTACAATGGAGTCCCATCTTTTTAACATTATTTTTTAATGGGGAAAAAAGAACCCAAGCTTCAAATCCAAGGCTTGATTCCCTCCCCAACAAAGAGTAGTTCCACAATAAACACACAGAGCAAATAACAAAGAAACACATTTATCCTAGTTAATAGCAAAACAGAAATCAGAGAAAGTATAAATAGGAAAATATTATACAAGACCATAAAGAGTGAAAAAGCTCAACAATGAGAATAAAATAACTCAGCTCAAACAAAAAAGATCTCACCCAAAGAGGGAAACTTTCCAAAGTCTCTAGTGTAGCAAGCTGGGGACATGGACATGATGAAGACTGACAGCTCCTATCATGTTCGCTTCTTTCCCAAGTCTTTTTCTCCCTTTTGGCAACCTGAAATGGGATTGGTTTTGTCCATCCTCTCTCTTAAATCTGGAAGCCATAAGCCTTTGAAATGGTCTTCAGAGACTAAAGAGAGTCCAAAAAGAGAAGAACTCCCCTCTTTCCCACTCTTGCCAACTCTGCCCTGTCCCTTGCACCCCCCCCCCTCACAGGCAAGGGGCATTGCTCTCTACTAATAAGGGGAATATATCCCACCAATAGACTTTGGAACTGAGGACATAGATATATCAATGAATCTGTGGTGTCATCAATCACAGCACCCACCCTGTTGTGCAATAAGGTTGCTTTACAATCTGTGTGTGCCTTTTCATATTGTTCAATTCTTGTCTAAGTCCTAGAGCCAGCAGGTGCTGAAGTGGATAGAGTGGTGGGCCTGAAGTTAGGAAGACCTGAGCTCAGATCTGGCCCTGACACTTACTAGCTCTGTGACCCTTAGCAAGTCACTTAACCTCTTTCTCCTCAGTTTCCTCAACAGCAACATGGGAATCATAATAGCATCTATCTCACAGAGTTGTTGTGTTGTGGAAATCAAATGAGAAAATATTTGTAAAATTCACTTAAAACAGTACATTGTTGTTATTCAGTCATTTTTAGTCATGTGACCCCAATTTGGGGTTTTCTTGAGAGAGATACTGGACTGTTTTGCCATTTCCTTCTCCAGCTCATTTTACAGATGAGGAAACTGAGGCCCAGCTAGTAAGTAGCTTCATCACCCTCTTATTTCTCAACCCTCTGCAATTCCCACTGCTGAAATTGATCTAAGTGATTTAAGATCACTAATAATTTCCTTATTGCCAAATCTGATTTAACTTTTTTTTTCAGAATTTTCTTCAGTCCTCATCTTATTTGATTTCTTTGACTTATCTGACAGTATTAACTAAACTCTCTTCCACTGAGTTCTGTGACACTTCACTGCCAAGGTCCTCCTCCTACTTCTCTGTTTACTTCTTATGTGTCCCTGGCTCCTCATCCCACTCATTAATTGAGGGAGGAGAGTGGCCAAGGTTCTGTCTCTGAGGCTCTTCTCTACCCCAAAATTTCAAATCTGTATCCCTAGTCCTCCTATCTTTAGCCAGAGGAGGAATGCTGTTGGGTCAGTCATTTGTGAGGGTTTCTTGGCAAAGATACTGACATGGTTTGCCATTTCCTTCTCCAGCTCATCTTACAGATGAGGACCTGAGATAAACAGTTAAGTGATTTGCCCAGGGTTACACAACTAGTAAGTGTTTGAGCATAGATTTGAACTCAGGTCCTCCTAATTCCAGGGCCAGTGCCTCTATCCATCCTACCACCTAGCTGCCCTAAATAGGAGTGTTACACTTGTTTCAACTGGAGCATAACAGAAGCTTTTTCAGCTAAAGAAATGGCTTAGAGGGGAAAATCATTCCTTTCAACTCACTCAGATCCATAGCTTTGCATTGTTAATCATGTCTTGGGGGCAGCTAGATGGCGCAGTGGATAGAGCACCGGCCTTAGAGTCAGGAGTACCTGAGTTCAAATCTGGCCTCAGACACTTAACACTTACTAGCTGTGTGACCCTGGGCAAGTCACTTAACCCCAATTGCCTCACTAAAAAAAAAAAATCATGTCTTGATAAGAGATAGGTTGGTACAGGTACTTTCTGACATGTTCCTGCTGGTCAAAAGTTTTTTACCTCTGTCACTCCAAGCTTCCTTAGGATGATGAGTATTTTTCAATTCCCATGATCCTTTGGGAATCTTATGTAGATGAGAAGCTAGAGAAAATTGAGAATGCAGTCTATGCCCTGGAGGCAGCTCGTTGTCTTCTTGACTTCTTCCTATTCAATTAAAGTATTCCCACCTTGCATTCTTTCTAACATGGGGAACATCCATTTTTGCATATGAAGGCTTTCTTTACCTTTTTATACCTCTAACTTGGGAGCAGCTAGGTAGCACTGTGGGCCAGCACTGGCCCTGGAGTCAAGAGAACCTGAGATTTAAAATCTCACCTCACTTTTTGGCTGTGTGACCCTGGGCAAGTCACTTAACTCCAATTGCCTTAAACATCCAGGCCCTCTCCAGTCATCCTGATACATATCTTGTCACTGGACCCAGATGGCTCTGGAGGAGAGAGTGAGGTTGGTGACCTTGCACAGCCCTGACTCACTTAAATCCAATTCACTGCAAGTCATAACATCACCTCCACATCATGGTCCTCTTCCAGAATGAAGGACAAACAACAACCTCTATAGTTCTTCAGTTTGGGGGGGTTGGGTTGTTATTGTTTGTTTGTTTGTTTTTCTGAAATCTCTCTAGGTCTCTCCCCTTCCATAAAGATAAGGAAACTAAAGGCCCAGAGGACACCATCATCTTCACCTTCACCCAAGCTCATAATCTTAGAGTCAACTTTGCCTCTTATCTTTCTCTCCAAGATCTCTCATCCAATCATTGTCCTGGTGCTGTCAAGTCTACCTCTGAAAGGGTCTCTCAAATCCATCCAGTCATTTCCATTCCCACTGCAACCACCTTAGTTCAGGCTCTCAAGTCTTCTTGCTTAGCATATCATAATAGCTTTCTAACTGATCTGCCTCCCTACCATCCAATCTGTCCTTCCAACTGTTCCCTGTATATTTTTCTCTTCTCAACTCAGAAAACTTTTCATTGCTTTTCATTGCCTAACTTAAATAGTTAAGGTTCCTACCACCCCATCCCACTATTCCTTGACCTGGCATTTGGAAATAAAATCCAGCAGACCTTTTATTAACTCTCCATTCACGGGGCAGCTAGATGGCGCAGTGGTTAAAGCGCTGACCCTGGATTCAGGAGGACCTGAGTTCAAATCCGACCTCAGACACTTGACACTTACTAGCTGTGTGACCCCGGGCAAGTCACTTAACCCCCATTGCCCAGCAAAAAAAACAAAACAAAACAAAACAAAAAAGCTCTCCATTCACGTGCCCTACAATACACCCAAAGTAGACTATAAACCTTTCCTGCCTCTTCTTCTGACCTCACCCTTCTCCCTTGCTCTCTCCTTATCTTCTCCAGGTCTTTCATCACACTTTCTCCCATGCCTGGAATAAATTCCTCTCCCATCTCTACCTGTTGAGTCTCTCACTTCTTTCAAGAATCTTCTCAGGTGCCATCTCTTGCAAGATACTTTTCTCCTAACTTGAAAGTAATTTCTTCCCCCTCCAATTTCTCATAGCATAATCTCCTTTACACTTATCATATTCCCTCTAGCATCATAATTATCTCCCCCTATTTAGTAGGGAACCACTTCCTCCTTCTTTATTAGCCATAAACTTACCAGTAGCCTCCCCTTCCATTCCCACCACCCTAGCACCACCCCAGGTGCCCATATTCAAAGTCCTTTCAAGTACCACCCAAAGCCCTATACTCATCTCCTCTAGTGACCAGAGGGAAGTCAGAAACTTAGCATCTAAACATAATACAGAATTTTACATTTAATATAGGATCTTATCATCATCACAGCTCCTGATGCTTGTATTGCTTCCTGTTGGGGTACTAAGACCCAGTACAGTGTCTCTTTTGATCTCAGTTCACAAGTTGGGATGCAATCGTTTCCATACTTGTCCTAACAATCCATTCTCCTTTAAATTAAACTTTTCTCATACAGCAGCTGGAGCCCAAGCTTCACAGTGATGCTCTGTCTTTCTTTCCCATACAAAAAGATTTTTTCTCCTATTCTACACCAAAATCTATAGCATTTAAAGGATGGGGGAAGGGGAGTGTTGGAGAATGAGCAGGATTTTTATATTTATTGAGATATTGAGGACGTTCCATATTGAAGGGGAATGGATTGAGCAAACCTATGGGAAGTGTAGGGTATATATATAAAAAAGAGAAGTCCTAGGCATAATCAGAGAAGTACTTGGTCCTGAGCACCCCTCAGTATCACCCCCCTCTAACTATTAGTGGAACTAGGAACTGTCTGAAGGAGCCACGGTACCTGTTCTGATGTCTCTGTCTCTTTTTCTGTTTTCAAGGCCTGCGGTTTGATGGAACAGAAGCACCATTGTACGAGGTCAGTGTTATTATCCCTCCCCACTTCCTATGGCACCCAACCCTTTCACCTCTTTGTCCCTAGCCTCCTTCCCATGTTCCCTCTTGTCATCTTCTCACCAGCCTCTGTACTCAAGAAAGCCAAATTCCAGGTTGACTATGCAGATACAAACCCAGTGTTCTTGAGGATGCAGAAGACATTATGTGTCTAGATTTCCAGTGAGCATGGGATGGGAAGCAGCAACTTCAAGCCTCCAAGATACTCCATCCATCCACAGCCTTCAAATCCTGCTACAAGAACAGCCTGGGTGTTTGTTTGCCAATCTCTTTGGAAGGAGGTTGTCCAACAATCAAATTTAGTGTCTGTTTACCTCACCCACCCAGGTCATCCTGAAGGCTTCATTAGGGACCCTGAACACTCTTGCTGACACCCGAGACAATGAAGTGCTGGGCAGAGGACAGAAGCAACTGACCATTTTGACCCCTTCCCAACGTCGCCTGAATTTCATCCTGCAGCATGTGACATATACCAGCACTATCTACCAGTCAGGAGCTATGGACATTGGTGAGAGAGCCCATCACTTGAACCCGGAACCCTTTGGGAGAGAAAAAGCACCACTGAGGGCTCTCTCAGAGAAATATGTATCAATCTAAGTAGGTAGAGAGAGGGAATGGGTTTTTTGCTCATGTGTCATGCTACACCTGTTCAGGAGTTGGCTCTTTCCACTTCATTCTGTCCACAAGGTGCAGTGCTCACAGGTCAAACTATAGAGAGAAGGAAGTATGATATCTGTGAAGATCTGCTGAGGGGCAAGGGGAGCTTTCTCATATCTTCTGTTTGGCCCAGGTCCTATGTTCCTGTTCTATAACAGGGTCTTTGAGAGTTACCTGAAGAATTAAGAAGTTAAGTGGCTTCCCCAAGGTCACAAGTCAGAAACAAGATTCAAACCTAGGTGTCTTTATTCCTGAGGCTGGTTCATTATCCATTGTGTCACAATGCTTCTCAGACACACTAATAATATCCTGAATTTTCATTCTTTCTTTCCAAAGAATACTCAGATTTCTGTGACCTTAACTATAATTTTGGAGGGAGAGAAAAGGAATGGAATTTGTCCACTCCTTTTATTGAGCACAGCCTTATGCTGAGAAAGAGTTCCTTATCTCCAGGTGATCCCAATCTGATGTGAGAGACAGGGCATATGGCCCAGATAGAGAAACAGATTGTAGGCATTACTAATAAAGTGATGATTCTGTCATGTTCTACATAGGGAGGGAAGCAGAGACCTATAAAAGTTGATGTCCTCTAAAGGTCATAAGACAAACTAAGGACAAAATGAAGCTAGAAATCCTGAATCCCAGACTCAGGTCCACTCCTCATAACTTCTATTCCCTATCAATCAGATTTCCCTGAGCTAGAATAGAAGGATGCTGCTCCCCCAGGCTAAAGAAAGGGACCTCACACCGACCCCCTCTTTTTCATTTCAGTGAGTATTGAGTCTGGAAATTCAGTGGCTAAGTTTCCTGTGAATGTCAACCAGCCCACTATCCCCAAGTTGTTTGACCCTGGACCAGGTAAGTCCTTTTTCCATTTAACTCCATGAAGATATGTGTAGTAGCACCTCAGAAATGGCTTGGAAATATTCTAGTTTGTTTGGTTTAAATATCTAAACTCATTTACAGGTTGTTGTTCATCTTCAGTTTTATTATTTCATTTATTATTTTACTGATTTATCTCCACTCTGCTAGATGGTGGCGGTTACAAAAGCAAAAAAGGAAATAATCCCTGCCTTCAAGGAGCTTACATTCAACACACAACATGAATACACCATGGGGAGTGCAGGGAACAAGGGAGAGCTGGGACAAAGTATTCTAGGTCTGTTTGAAGAAAGAAATAACATTAATATCTAGGACAATCAGGGAAGGTCTCTAGGATGAAGTATCACTATCAACCTTGAAGAATGATAAGGAAGGAATATGAAGTGTGAAAGGTGGGAAAGAGAGCATTCCAAGGATAGGAACTGGCTTGTACAAATGCTTGGGAGTGAGAAATTATATGTTACATTCAGGAAACTGCTACTAGTCCATCTTGGCTAAAACATAGAGTACATAGAGGGGGGGAAATATAGAAGACAAGCCAGGGAAGAGCCTTGAAGGATGCCTAAGCTTGGGGAGAAGGAGATGGATGACTTAGTAGATAGAGTACAGGAGCTGGAGTCAAGAAGACCTGAGTTCAAAACCTGCCTCAGACACTTGCTAGTAGTTTGACTAGTAGTTCTGTCTGTGCCCTAGATTCCGTATCTGTAAAAATAATAGTATATACCTCCCACAGTTGTAGTGGGGATCAAATTAATAAGCCTATGTAAAGTGTTTATTATTGTTATTCAGCAAAGGAAAATGATGAATGATCAGAAAGGCAAGAAGACAACCAACTGAGAACAGTTGCAAAAGTCAAGTGAAGAGGGAGCATCTATGACATAGGGGTAGTTAGGTCAAGGAGTATGAGAACCAAAATAAGCCAACAGGAATTAAAAAGTTATTGGCTTCTCCCAATAGATAAATGGTCAAAGAAGAGAATAATCATTTCTCAGAAGATTTGTATATTATTAACCATCATTTAATAGAATGTTCCCAATTACTAATGAGAAATTCAAAATAAACCAACTCTGAGATTTCACCCCACAACAGCAAATTGGTATAGAGGACAAAAAAATAGGAATAATCAATGTTGAAGGGATTGTGGAAAGACAGGCACACTAATGCATTGTTGGGAGAACTGCGTTTTGGTATGACCATTTTGGAAAGCAATCTGGAATGATGCAAAGGAAGGGACTAAAATGTTCATAACCTTTCATCTCAAGATTTCACTGTTAGACATATACCCCAAGGAGGTCTGTGACAAAAAGAAAGAACCCAAACACACCAAATATGTATAACAGCACTCTTATGGTAGCAAAGAACTGGAAAGTAAATGCCCATCAATTGGGGAATGGTTAAACAAACTATAGTACATTCATGTAATGAAATATTACTATGCTTTAAGAAATAATGGGGGGCAGCTAGGTGGCGCAGTGGATAAAGCACTGGCCCTGGATTCAGAAGGACCCAAGTTCAAATCCAGCCTCAGACACTTGACACTTAGTAGCTGTGTGACCCTGGGCAAGTCACTTAACCCTCATTGCCCTGAAAAAAAAAAAGATTCCTTTCGGGGCAGCTAGGTGGCACAGTGGATAGAGCACCAACCCTGGAGTCAGGAGTACCTGAGTTCAAATCTGGCCTCAGACACCTAACACTTATTAGCTGTGTGACCCTGGGCAAGTCACTTAACCCCAATTGCCTCACTAAAAAATTAATTTAAAAAAAAGAAATAATGAATATGATGAATACAGAGATACACAGAAAGACTTATATGAACTGATGGAAAGTGAATTAAGCAGACCCAGGAGAACAATAAACACAATGACAACAATATTGTAAGCAGAATGAAAAATAATAAGAAGACAATCAAAATTGAAAGCTACAGAATTATAACAATTTTGTTGTTGTTGTTGTTGCTTGCCCTTCATTCTCAAAGAGGACCATGGCATTGGGAGGTGATGTCATGACTTGAAATGAATTGGATTTAAGTGAGAGAGGACTGTGCAAGGTCACCAGCCTCTGTTCTCCAGAGCCATCTGGGTCCAGTGGCAAGATATAGATCAGGACTGCTGGAGATGACCCTGGATGTTTAAGGCAATTGGGGTTCAGTGACTTGTCCAGGGTCACACAACTAGTAAGTGTCTGAGGTGAGATTTTAACTCAGGTCCTCCCAACTTCAAGGCCAGTGCTTTATCCACTACACCACCTAGCTGTCCCAATTCTGTTGTTGTTTGTCCTTTGTTCTCAAAGAGGACCATGACATCAGGGTAATGCCATGACTTGCAAACTGAGGCAAATGAGTGACTTGCCCAGGATCACACAGCAAGTTAGATTTGAAATCAGGAAGATGAGTCTTCCTGACTCTAGACCTGGCACTCTATCCACTGTACTACCTAGCTGCCTGGATTTCGACGCTATCATACTACTGAAACTGCTTTCTCAAATGTTACCAGTGATGTTGGAAGGGGAAGGTTGAGGTTGTTTTTTTAAATAAGTTTTGTTGATTTTTTTTTGTTTTTACATTATCTATATTTTCCACTATATTCTCTTCCCCTTTCCCTCAGTGCCCCATTATCCTTTATAATAAAGTATAGCTAAAGAAAGAATGGGACAGCTAAGTGGTGCAGGGGATAGAGTGCTGAGCTTAGTTAGGAAGACCTAAGTTCAAATCCAGCCTCGGACATTGACTAGCTGTGTGAACCTGGACAAGCCGCTTAATTCTCTTTGCCTCAGTTTCCTCATCTGTAAAATTAGTTGGAGAAGGAAATGACAAATCACTTCAGTATCTTTGTCAAGAAAACCCAAATGAAATCACAAAGAGTTGGACACAGCAGAAAGAAAAAACTGTTTTGCACATCTAAACAACAGATGAAAAAAAGTCTGACATATGTAGTATCCCACATCCATGGTCCTCCACTTCTACAAAGAAGCAGGGAAGGAAAGTACCTTTTCATATCTCTTCTTTGCGTCCAAGTTGGATTATTTAATGAGGTTGGTGACCTTGCACAGCCCTCCATCACTTAAATCCAATTCAGTGCAAGTCATGGCATTACCCCCATTGTCATGGTCCTCTTCGAGAGGACCCTGTTTGCCTGGGTTTCTTCATCTGTAAAATGATCTGGAGAAGGAAATGGCAAACCATTTCTTTGCCAAGGAAAAACCCCCACATGGGGTCATGAACAGTCAGAAACAACTGAACAATAGCAACAGAGTCAAAATCCAGATTGCAAGGTATTGAAGAGGGATGTTGCTAATGAGAAAATGGTGTGACTATTCTATTTTAAGAGTTTAACAGGGGGCAGCTAGGTGGCACAGTGGATAAAGCACTGGCCCTGGATTCAGGAAGACCTGAGTTCAAATCCGGAATCAGACACTTGACACTGGCTAGCTGTGTGACCCTGGGCAAGTCACTTAACCCTCATTGCCCTTTAAAGAAGAGTTTAACAGTAAAAGGTAGCAGGGCTCAGAGATAATAGATTGAAAGGGTAGGAGGATGAAGAGAAGGGGTGTGTGTGTGTGTGTGTGTGTGTGTGTGTGTGTGTGTGTGTGTGTGTGTGTGTGTGTGTTTAAGGATAGGAGAATGTTGCACATTGGATCTATAATCCAGAGCTAAAAAAGACCGCAGAGATCTTTTAGTCCAATACTCTCATTCATATTACACATAAGGAAACTGCGACCAAAGAAAGTCAAGTGACCTGCCCAATGTCACATAAGTCACAAGCAGTGGGGTTTTTGAACCAAGGCTGGGACCTGAAGTAAAGTCCCCTCACTCAAAAGCTAGTGTCCTTTCCACTGTATACTACTGCCTCCTTCATTGGTGGGAGGAAAAGAGAGGATCCAGGAGAGATTGAAGATAAGGAAAGGGAGGAGAGAATGCTGATAATGATCAATGGCTTCTGCTATGAGAGACTGGAGTTTGTTATTCCCAGTTGTCTGCTCATTAACATAAAAAGCAGTAGATTTGGCTTAGTAGGACATGCATTTGAATCTCTATTTACTACCTGTGTGCCCTTGGGAGAGTTATTTCCCATCTGGAAACCCTAATTTCCTCATCAATCAAATGAATGAGGTCTCCCATTGCATCCAGGGCCATTGTCACTTGTCCTGACATTTGTCTTGCCACTGGACTCCAAAGACTCTGGAGGAGAGGGTGAGGCTCATGACTTTGTACAGCTCTGCCTCACTTAAATTCAATTCACTTTCAAGTAAAGACATCAGCTTCCTGATGTCATTGGTCTTCTTTGGGAATGAAGGATGAACAACAATCTGTGAGCAGGAATCTATACTCTCAAGTATTCCTTCTGCCTCTAAATCCTCACTTGAACTGAAACTTTCTCCTCTGCCATCAAGGAACTTATGTTTCTGTGGAAGGGATCTTACTAGCTCTTAAGACACCAAATTCCAGGCCCTGGGCGGGAGGGGGGGAGGGGAACGGACAGGAAAGTTATCAATGTTATAATTATATAAACCCTATGAAAAAAAAAAACATGAGAAATTGTATTACTACTCTGGCAGCATCAACTGTAGCAATTTAAGTTCTAGCAAGACTTATTGCCACAACCTGGGCATTTGGGTTGTTCAAAGAGTAGGATTCGGAATCTCTTGGGTACATCCTCAGGCTAGTGCAGGCCTTCATCACCTCTCACCCATACTATTGCATAGTCTCCTATGCATCCAGGCATAGAGGCATGATATGGTGGAGAACATCAGATCTGGAGTCAGGAATACTTGAGTTCAAATCCAGCCTCAGACACTTACTAGCTTGGTCAATGACTAAGCAAGTCATTTAACCTCAGTTTCCTCAACTACAAAGTGGGAATAATACTAATAATAGTTAGATTGTCATGAGGGTCAAATGAGATATTCGTAAAAGAATTTAGCACAATGCCTGCCAAATGGTGGTACTATATCAATGCCTATTCCCTTCTCCTCCAATCATCTGCCACAGAGATGCTAAAGTGTCCCTATTACCTCCAGGATCAATATATATTAATATAAACTCATTTGTTTGGCATTTAAAGTTTTTTCACAGCCTGGTCCTTCCCCATTGAAATAAAACTTTGAGAACTGACTGACATCTTAGGATTTGTACTTCAGAGGACCAATAGGAGTTGTTGTTTGTCCTTCCTTTTCAAAGAAGACCAATGCAGTGGATAAAGCACCGGGCCTGGATTCAGGAGGACCTGAGTTCAAATCCAGCTTCAGACACTTGACACTTACTAGCTGTGTGACCTTGGGCAAGTCACTTAACCCTCATTGCCCCACCCACCCCCCCAAAAAGAAGAAGGAGACCAATGGCAACGATGATGTCTTGACTTGTGCATGAACTGGATGTAAGTAAGGCAGAGCTGCCCAAAGTCACCAGCCTCACTCTTCCTGAGTCATTGAAGTACAGTGACAGGACAAAAGTCAGGATGACTGGCGATGATCCAGATGCAGTGGATGATGTTGTTGTCTTTGAGGTCAGAGGCACGAACATTGTCTTGCAGCCCTGAGAGCAATCTAGACTAATTCCATTTTTGTGTGTGGAAGGGAATTTGAGTCACATCCAGGAATTTTGAAGAGCTATATACCTTCTCTTTTTTTTTTTTCAGGGCAATGAAGGTTAAGTGACTTGCCCAGGGTCACACAGCTAGTAAGTGTCAAGTGTCTGAGGCCAGATTTGAACTCAGATCCTTCTGAATCCAGGGCCAGTGCTTTATCCACTGCGCCACCTAGCTGTCCCCTTATACCTTCTCTTTCAAAGGATATATACCTTAATATACTCTGCTCCAATCTTTTTTTAAGCACTTGCTATATCCTGATTCTGCTTCAAATATAAAGAAGCAAGGGGTTAGCTGGAAATACACCAAGTTAAATTAGGTCAGAGAACTCAAATACTGTCTTGATGTTGTTCTGTCATTTTCAGTCATTTCCAACTCTTTGTGACCCTATTTGGGGTTTTCTTGGCAAAGATCCTGGAGTGGTTTGCCATTTCCTTCTCCAGCTCATTTTCCAGATGAGAAAACTGAGGCAGTGTTAAGTGACTTGCCCAGGGTCACACAGCTAGAAAGCATCTGAGGCCAGATTTGAACTCAGGAAGAGGAGCCTTCCTGGCTCCAGGTCCAGCAATCAGCCTATTCACTATGCCACCTAGCTGCCCCTATCTCTATCTAAATGTTAGGAATTTTCCCAACTTTTGAGTTGTTGAGTTGTGATTGTCTGATTATCAACTCCAGAAAATATCAAAGAAAGGTGGGGAGGAAAGGGGGAGTATATATTGGCCCTAGAATAAAAGCAAGTGAATTATTATAATGGGGTGTGGCTGATTCAATATCCAAAAAGAGGAAAGGAATTTGGCCAAAGAGTAAACAGGTGAGGCCGAAGTGGATAAATTAATCCAGTTTCAGTTCTACCCAGTCAAGTGGGAAGAGGAAGTGAGAAAAAAGTGGAAAGGATAGAGTGCTTTCCATAGTGACGCCCACTGGCATTATACCATCTTTGGGGGGAGGGCAATGAAGATTAAGTAACTTGCCCAGGGTTACACAGCTAGTAAGTGTCAAGGGTCTGAGGCTGGATTTGAACTCAGGTCCTCCTGAATCCAGGGCCGGTGCTTTATTCACTGAGCCACCTAGCTTCCCCTATACCATCTTTTAACATATTACTCCTCTTAGTGCACTCATTGTCCATTCACACACTTGTTGTTTCACACACAGCACCTGTCTCCATGAATTTGTGCTAGCTACCCTCCATGCCAACAATGCTCTCTTTTTGGATGTCTGCCTTACAGAATTCTTGGTCCCCTTAAAGATTCATCTCAAACACCAGTACCTCCTCTAAGAGTGCCCTCAGCTATACATGCCTTCCCCTCTGAGATACTTTCCATCTACTCTGTATTTATCTTAAATGTCCCAATTTATGTATTTATGCCTCCCCCATTAGAATGAAAGCCTCTTGAGGAGAGGGACTAGCTTTTATTTATTTGTTTGTTTGTTCGTTCATTTGTTTGTTTGATTTTGGTAACTCTAGGACTTAGAAGAGTGCCTAAAACATCATAAATGCTTAACAAATCTTTATTGATTGATTGAGACCCAGTGAAAGGTGCAAGAATATTGATAGATTTTCTGGGGGACCCAGGAAGTGTTCTTAAACTGGGCATATGACTCTTCCTCACTTCATTCAATTAAGAAAGCAGTGTTTTGTTTGGAGTCAGGAATACCTGAGTGACATCCTTTTTCCTGGGACTCTTAATAGCAGCACTTGGCAGCTCCCTCATTCATTCATTCATTTTTAAAGTTTGATCCATGTCTTTTCTTTTGAGATCATAGCATTTTGGAATATACTCATCACCACCACAGTGAAATTCCCCTTGTTCCAAAGACATACTCATCAAAACTAGCTACATAACCAACATGTCACACTCATCCGAATCCATCTTTCACTTAGCAAGGTCATTGATCTTCCTCAAAGGCAGATCTGACCGTGTCACCTCAACTATTCAATGAATTCCATGGACTTCCAGAATCAAAAATCGAATCCTCTGTTTGGCTTTGAAAACTCTCCATAACTTGGTCCTTTCCTACATTTCCAGTGTTCTTATGCCTTACCTCACTCCATATACTCTACTATTCAGTGACACTGACCTTGATCTTTCTCAAACACCTTGGTTCATTTCCTGACTCCAAGAATTTTTTTTTTTGCCAGGCAATAGGGGTTAAATGACTTGCCCAGGGTCACACAGCTAGTAAGTGTCAAGTGTAAGATTTGAACTCAGGTCCTCCTAAATCCAGGGCCAGTGCTTTATCCACTGTACCACCTAGCTGCCCCAACTCCAAGCATTTTTGCTGACTGTCCATACCTGGAACTCTCTCCCTCCTCATTTCTGCCTCCTGACTTTCTTCAAACCTCAGCTAAAGACCCAACTTCTACAAGAAATTTCCATCTTGGTGCCTTACCTCTGCTATTGTCCCAATTCATCTGAATATGTCTTATTTGTACAGAGAGCTGTTTGCATGTTGTTCCCCCATTAAATTGTGAGTTCCTTGAAAGTAGGGACTGGGGGCAGCTAGGTGGTGCAGTGGTTAGAGCACCAGCCCTGGATTCAGGAGGACCCAAGTTCAAATCTGGCCTCAGACCCTTGACACTTACTAGCTGTGTGACCCTAGGCAAGTCACTTAACCCCAATTGCCTCACCAAAAAGAAAAAGAAAAAAAAGTAGGGACTGGATTTTTTTTGATGGTAGGGGAAGGAAGATTTATCTTTTTTGGTATCCCCAGTACTTAGCACAGTGATAGCACCTAGTAGGTGTTTAATAAATGTTTATTGACTTGAAACCTGTCATTCCCCACCTCTCCAAAAAAGGAAGGGAATATATTTTCTCATCTCTTCTCCCAAGCCAAGACTGGTCATCATAATTATGAAGCACTAAGAGAAGCATTGTTTCCAGACCAAGAAAGGTCATAGTAAGGTAGGATTTCTATTTGGAAGGTAGGTACCTTAGATATCATCTAGTTCAAACCTCTCATTTTATAGATCTGCAAACTCAGGCCCAGGGATCTTAAGTACCTTGGTGAAGGTTACACACCTGATAATTAACAGAGCTAGCATTGGAAACATGTCCCAACTCCAATTCTAATTAACCAATTGACAGTCATTTCATAAACACCTACTGTGTTCTAGGCACTGGGGATACAAAGATAAAATGAAACAATCCCTCAAGGATCTTACATTCTACTTGGGGAAATGCACATGTGCATAGATAAATAAATACAAAATGGTAACAAAGGAAATATGAGGCAATTTAAGAGTAATTTGCACTTGCAAACAGAGGAGAATTACAAAGTTCTCATTATGTACTAGGCACTGTGAATAAAAAATACAAAGAATGAAATAATCCTCACTCTCCAAAAGCTTATATTCTAATGTGGAATCTGAAAAGGTCTCATGTGGAAGGTCACACTTGACATGAGCTTTGAAGGAAGCTAGTGATTCTAAATGGTCATCCCAGGCATGAGAGACAGCCAGTGCAAAGGTGTGGAGATAGGAGATGGAATAGTGTTGCCAAATTCAATGGTCTTTCAACTATACCATAACAAGACAGTAGAGGTTATTGAAGAAATGTCCTGCAGAGGAATAAGAAACAACACCGAACTCTATCTTTTTCCTTCTCCAGAAAGGAAGCTCAGGAACCTGGTGACCATTGCTACTAAGACTTTCCTTCGTCCCCACAAACTCCAGATTTTGCTTAAGAGTATCCGGGAATATTACCCAGATGTGACTGTGATTGTGGCCGATGACAGTGAGAAGCCAGAGAAGATCAATGACACCTATGTGGAACATTACATCATGCCCTTTGGAAAGGTACAGATCCAAGGCACCAGATCCTTGGGTCCTCAAGAGGCAGGAGAGTTACAAATCCCACCTAAATTCCACCATGGATGGAGGATAATATCGTTGCTTTTATGACGAAGTACAAGGTTAAGGTTATGGAGATAGAAAGGTCTGAATACTCTGTTTCTAGCCCTGAGCCCTGGTCCTTTTCTCCCTCTGCTCACCCTTCCTAGTCTGATTGAAAGATCATTCCCAAATTTACACCAATGATATGACTAATCTGAGGGTCCCTCCTCTTGGTCTATAGAATTCATTTTGGTCCAGACTAAGGATATCCAATGTTTTGTGGATTCACAGCCCATTTAACCCAAGTCTAGAGAAATACTGGGAAGACCTGTGTCAGGGGAGTAGGATGGAAATCTGACTAATTTCCATTGCTTACCTCCCACTCTATTCCTTTACCTCCTTGCTGAGAATGGAGGGCATCATTATTGGCTTAGACAAAGCTCCAACCTTAGCAGTTACCCTTTCTCTAAGCTCAAAGGCCAGCCCATGCTTTTCCCTGGACTCTGGGGAGAGTTAGAAGGATCTGGGGATGAAAGAATACCTGCCCCACCCCACCCCCACCAAAGGAACAGAGAATCCATATATCAAAGATTATCCACCATACACAATCCTTACAGGTTTGTTGGGGTTTTTTGAGATAGACTTTATTTTTTGTCTTTTATTTTTAAAAATATAGAATTTTTCCCAATTACATATAAAACCAATTTTTAACATTCATTTTTTTTCAAAAATTGAGCTCTACAGGGCAGCTAGGTAGCACAGTGGATAAGCACCAGCCCTGGAGTCAGGAGGACCTGAGTTCAAATCTGGCCTCAGACACTTGACAACTTACTAGCTGTGTGATCCTGGGCAAATCACTTAACGCCAATTGCTTCACAAAAAAAAAAAAAATTGATCTCTAAATGCTCTCCCTCCCCTATACCCTCATTTAAGCTCCTTTTCCATTTGGCTTTTCAAACTGTTGACTTTTTTCTCATGACTCTCCTGCATCGCTCTCATTTCTCTTTCCATTCCTTCCTCTCTTTCTCTACATCTTCGTTCTATCTCTCCTACTTTCTCTTCAAAGTCCCTTTTGAGAGCTTCCATGGCCTGAGACCAGTTCATATTTTTCTTGGAAGCTTTGGATTTTGGAGTTTTGACCCTATTATTATCTTCTTCTTCTGAGGATGTATTGTGGTCTACCTTTCCCCCAAAGAAGTTTTTGATGGTCTTCTGCTTTCTCTGCCTACTCATCCTGGCTTACTATTTCTTGGCTTTTAACTCCTTCTTAAAGTGTAGTACTGCTTCCAGGACACATTGTTCGTGCTACAGCATGGCCCAGGGGGTGATTGGGCTTCTTCTCAGCGTGCCTGGCTTGTGAGTAATCCCCCTATACCCTCATTTAGAAGACAAGCAATTTGATATAGTTTATACATGTGCAATATGCCATATTTCCATATTAGTCACGTTGTAAAAGAAAAATCACCCAAAAAACCCCAAGAAAAATAAAGTGTTATGTGTGTGTGCGTGTGTGTGTGTGTGTGTGTCTGTGTGTATGTGTTTTGATCTGTATTCAGACTCCATCAGTTCTTTCTCTGGAAGTGGATAGTATTTTTCATCATAAGACCTTCAGAATTGTCTTAGATCATTGTATTGCTGAGAATAACTAAGTCTTTCACAGTTGATCTTCATATAATATTGCTGTTACTGTGTGCAATGTTCTGGTTCTGCTCACTTCCCTTTGTATCAGTTCATGTAAGTCTTTCCAGGTTTTTTTGAAAGCATTCTCCTCATCATTATAAAAAAATTATTCCTCTTAAACTTAAACACAAAATGAGAAAAGAAAAAAAACATTTTCATGTACACTGAAGAATATGAGAGGATTCAATATGAAACAAATTTACATTTTTCAAAAAGCTATGCAATAAATCCAACATATTGTTTTCAAAGCAACCCAGCTTTTCTGTGCTTTCTTCTATGTTTTCTTTTGTTCTCTGCTGTGTACTTTTAATTTTATTTTTTCTCTCCCTCCTCCCCCCAACACCCTGAGAAGGCTACAATTGAATGTATGTATGCACACACACACACACGCACACACACACATACATATATTTAAGAATACTCTATGCATATTTCCATTTCTCAGTTCTTTCTCTAGAGGTGGATAGCATCTTCCTTCATAGGTCCAAGTCTTTCCATGTTTTTCTAAATCAACGAGCTCATAATAGCAGTATTCCATCACAATCATATCCTTTCTGACAGATCATCTAGGAAAATCCTTTCCCAATTTTCTGCTTTTCTTCTAATCTTGGCTACATTGATTTTATTTATATAAGAAAATTTTAATGTAAAAAAAATTGAAATTAACCATTTTCAACAATGCTCTTGCTTTATAATATAGTTTAAGGTCTGGCGCTGCTGAATCTTCTTCCTTTACATTTTTCCCTTAGTTTATTTGAAGTTCTTGACCTTTTGTTCTTCCAATTCAATTTTGTTATTATATTTTCTAAGTAAAATATTTTTAGTAATTTTATTGGGATGACATTGAATAAATAGGTTAGGTAAAATGTCATCTTTTATATATTAGCTTTATCTACCCATGAACAATGAATATTTCTATAATTATTTAAATCTGACTTTATTTGTATAGAGTAGCATTCATGTAGTTATCTATGGTTGGATTGGGCTAGATATATACCCTCTGAGATCCCTTGCGGCTCTACATCTCTGATTTTATGATTCTTTTTCCAGTTCAGCCAGTGTTCAGTTCCCAGACTTTGCAACCATCATCCCCCTCTCCAGGCTGTCTTTTGGAGCCTCAGCTCGTGATTTATGTCTTCTCTCATTCACAGGGTTGGTTTGCTGGCAGGAATTTGGCTATATCTCAAGTCACTACCAAGTATGTGCTATGGGTGGATGATGACTTTCTTTTCACAAAAATGACCAAGATTGAGGTATTGGTAGATGTCCTAGAGAAAACAGAGCTGGATGTGGTAAGAGATATTTACTATTTCATCCCTCCCTCACCATTGAAGTCTGAGAGGAGAGGGGTATACAGTGTGGAAGGTGGGGGGGTTCAGCTAGCTTTGGCTTGGTGGTAAAAAGCCTAGACTGAAGGCAGGGTCAAAAGAACTAGGTGTGAGTGCTGATTCTACCAAGGACTCATTTTGAGATCTTTAGGGAGTAATTTAACCTTTCTGTGCCTCAGTTGTTCCATCCCTAAGGTGGGACAATAATGCATCTGCCTGACCTACCTTACCTGAATGGGATGTGGATAGATTCATTTCAATTCAACAAGCATTTATCAAGTATCTTCTATGTGCTAGATACTGTTCAAAACTCTGGAAACACAAAGACAAAACAAAATAGTCCTTGGCCTCAAGGAGCTTGCATTTTATTTAGAGGAAAAATAATATGCAATCATATAAGTAAATACAAATTATATACAGAGAGATTTTCAAGGAAAGGGACAGATATAGTATGAAGGACATTTTGTTAACAATGGAACAGTGATTTCAAAGGGCACAGTGGAAGGGTAGATAAGATACGAATAGGGCTGAGATGGATGGAGATGAGGGAGCAAGAAGTAATGATCAGAGTTTCAGCATAGAGAATCTCTGAGGAAGTAGATTATTATGACTTTTAGAATAGTATTTAAAATGTTGATTTGATTATTAATCCCTAAGAAGGAGATGGAAGCAGGTAGGGGTGAGGCATATTTGAAGTACTCACCTCATCCAGGTCAGCTCTGCCCCAGGATTCACTCCAATGAAGGAGAGGGAGTGTTAGAACAGTAGCTGGGATACAATAGATGGTGTAGAAAGATCAAGGAAAAGGATGGGAAAGACTTGAACATGCAAGATTTGGAAGGAAGTTAAAGGGAATGGGCATTATGGATGCTGGTAGAGGGATCCAACTTAGTGAGGACACATGTCTGTAACTAGAAAAAAAAAAAAAGAAAAAGGGTAATGATGCCCAGAAGTTTTAAGACAACCTTTTCTTTTATGGACCCCTTTGAAAATCTGGCGATACCTCTGGATTTCTCAAAATAATGATTTTTGAATGAATAAAATAAGTAGAATTATAAAGGGAATCAAATATGCTGAAATAGAGTTATCAAAGTATTTTAAAAACAAATTCTAGGGCCTCAGGTAAAGGATATTTGTTCAAAGGAATAGACAAGGGGAGGGAGCTCATGGAGGTCATAGAATTTTAGTTCAGTCTTCTATTTGAAATAGAGGTTAAAGTGGCAGCTAGGTGGCACAGTGGATTCAGGAGGACCTGAGTTCAAATCCAGCCTCAGACACTTGACACTTACCAGCTGTGTGACCCTGGGCAAGTCACTTAACCCTCATTGCCCCACCCCCCAAAATATATATATATACACATTTACTATAATAATAATATACTAATATAACCATATAATGAGAAATAGAGGTTAAATCATTGCTCTAAATATGTGTGGGGGTGGGGAAGGGTAAATTTAGAAGCAAAAGGAGCACAAAGGTTATTGAAATTCATAGTCTGATGAGGGAGACAACAAGCAAACAGCTATGTACAAACAAGATCCTTTCCCAACAGATTAGAGGAAATCAACAGAGGGAAAGCATTAGCATTAAGGGGCACCCGGAAAGGTTCCTTGCTACAGATAATGGAGTTTAGTACAGAACTATTGGAGGAACCCTGGAGAAAAGCTATAAAGAGGAAAATTTAGGCTGGGTATTAGGATAACCTTTCAATCAGAGTGGTCCAATGGTAGAATGGAATGAGAGAGAGAGAGGGAGGGAGGGAGGGAGGGAGGGAGGGAGGGAGGGAGTTCTCCATCATTATTGGTGACCACTTGTCAAAGATGCTATGGAGGTCATTCAGGAGCAGATGCTGTCTGAGCTCTCTCCAAACCTTGAAATTCCATGATTCCAAGGTGCTAGAGATCTCCGAACTTTGTCCCCGTGGGGACAAAGACTAAACATACTGACATAGTCCCCAGGGAGTTGAAACTGAAAAGCCTATGGGCTTTTGACTTCTCTAGAGAAAAGATACAGGCTCAGGAGAGGAAGGTGATGCTGTGGGAGGAAGAAAACTCAGAGGCCTTTGGGTATAATGAATGTTGGTAAATAGGTAGAATCATATGGGAGGAAGGAAGACAGAATGGGAGTGGGGGATAATTCAACATGGGAATACAACATGAGAAAGTTTCCCAAGAGAGGCAAACTGAGGATTGAATTAGGAGTTTCCCAATACAGATTTTCTGTGATCTCTTCCCCCACCCCGTCCCAGGTTGGTGGCAGTGTGGCCGGTAATGTGTTCCAGTTTAAGCTACTGATGGAACAAGGTGAGGATGGGGACTGCATTCACAAGAGGTCAGGCTATTTCCAGGCCCTGGATGGCTTCCCCAGCTGTGTGGTGACCAGTGGTGTGGTCAATTTCTTCCTGGCTCACACAGAGAGCCTCCAAAGAGTTGGATTTGATCCCCGACTGCAGAGAGTGGCACATTCAGGTAAGGAGGCTGAATGTGGAGACTGAGAGCAGCCTCAGATTAAACCACATTCAGCAGCTGGTTCTACTTCCAAGACATACACCTTATTTGCCTTTTTTTTTTTTTTTTTTGGTGAGGCAGTTGGGGTTAAGTGACTTGCCCAGGGTCACACACCTAGTAAGTGTCAAGTGTCTGAGGTCAGACTTGAACTCAAGTACTCCTGAATCCAGGGCCGGTGCTCTATCCACTGTGCCACCTAGCTGCCCCATTTGCCAGATTTTATTACAAAACAGGCTGTTTCCAAAAGTACTCCTATCCAAACTAAAGCAATGTCACGTAATAGAAATGGCACCAAAACGGATGTCAGGAGGACCTGAATTAAAATCCCATCTTAGACACTTACTAGCAGGATAACCCTGGGAAAGCTATTTAATCTGTCAGTGCCTCCATTTCCTCATCTGAAATACTAAAAATGGGGGTGGGTTTAACAATGACTTCTAAGTTCCCTTCTAAGTCTAAATCTATGATCCTATGATTTTTCATTTCCCTCTTCACCCTTCCCCATTCCGAGTCCTAACAGTGACTGTTTTCCATCTTGGGACACACTCTATCCTCCTCTCTGACCAATACACATCTGGAATGTTATATTCAGTTTGGGACACTGCATTTAAAAAAGAACATTTAGAAGTGGGAGTATATCTACCCTGCCCTTCCCTCTGAGCCCCTCTTCTTTCAGAAAATCTTCCCAGATTCCCCACATCCAAGTCCACTATTAATTCCCATCTGGTCTCCATTTCCCCCTTTCCCATTCCTCAGGTATAATGTATAGTGCTCTGTCCTGCTACAAGTATCTATTCATGTTTGTCTCTATATCTGTGTTTGTCATAATGGCTTATGTCCTAGTTCCTCCTTTAGACTGGGAGATCCTTGAGAGAGAGAAAAAGAAAGGAGGGGAGTAGAGAAGGGGTAGGAAAGGAGAAGGGAAGGAAAAAGGGGAGACACTACTTTCTCTCTAGGAGCTTACATTCTCAAAGGTAGAAAGAATAAGTATAAGAGGCTATGTCTTGCCTTCAGAATGGAAGCTCCCTGAGGACAGAACTGTGTCCCACCTTTCTCATGGATTATTTTCCAGGGTTTAGCATAGGACTCTGTTAAAGCCAATGCCAATACAGGTTGGGAACTTACCACAGGGGCTTCTGGCACAAAGTTCATAGCGCCCTCTCTCTCTATTTCCCCTCCCTTAACAGAGTTTTTCATCGATGGGCTAGGAAGTCTTCGTGTTGGGTCATGCTCAAATGTGGTTGTGAATCACCAGCCCCGCACCCAACCTTCTGACCCACATCAAGCCACCCTGGGAAAAACCTACAATCAGTTCCGAGCTAACACTCAGGATCAGGTCAAGTTCAAGTTGAAACTCCATTACTTCAAGAACCATCTCAAGTGCTACACTCAGAGATGAGGTGGTGGGTAATGTGGAAGGGACCAATGAGATTCTTCCATGTACCTTACCCCCCCCCCCCCCCCCCGTCAATAGGGAAGAGGGTATGGAATGTACCAATCAGTAATAAAGTGACACAAAATGGCCCCAGCTGACAGCTAGAAAAATGGACTAATTGATAAAAAGGGAACTATGGAATGGGTGATTTGGTAGAAAGGGCAATTAGGTTAAGATCAATCATTGGTTCGTGCTATGAGCCTACCAGTGGTCAAAGTAACATGGAATATAACAACAATAATGTTGATACTAATGTGGAGCTTTACCCCCAGCATTCCTGTGAGATATGCAGTGATAGTATCGTCAACCCCCTTTTATACATGAAGGACATGAAGATCAGACTTCCTCAAAGCCATAGTTATCTTTTCTTTGATTCAAAGCACATTAGACATGTTGATAGAATTATCAACACGTCAGCCGTAATACTAATACTAATACTAGTAGTTCATGATGTAGATGTTCTAAGAATCCTCTTCTAGAAAATATGGGATAACTGCAACAGAATATTAGTGGGCATCTGCTACATGGCCCATGTTTGCAACATGCCAATAACCCAACTATGTTGGTATAGAGGTTGCTATAATATTTGTAGAACACAAACTGAGACACTGTAATAATTTTGTGTAGTAAAGACAATTTTTATCATATTTCAATAATTTCTCAAGCAATGGCTTCCTTTTGAAAGAATCTTGGTAATTGTATGCATCTTTTAAAAATCAGCTGAAAGTATCCCTGTTATTCTTGAGAACTTTTTCAATGATTCCAAGTCCAGATGTGGTTTTTATACAAAATCACTTTGATTTTCCATTTTGCCATTTCCAAAAATGAAGTGGAAAGATGCTTTTGGCACAGGAAGCCATATGTGAATCTTTGTCCTTGTATCCACACCTAGGAGAAAGAAACAACTCTATCTTTTTGCTATTCTAAAAGAACTGAGGAAAGAATTTTACAATAATGGGGGGTGATCATTGATCATAATTTGGACCTGGTAGAGTGGTAGTGGGAGAAGTCTCCATTTGTCATCTGGATTATCTAGACAAGAGGTCTTAACCTTTTCCATGGTTCATAGACCCTTCTGGTAGTCTGGGGAAGTCTATGGGTTTCTTTTCAGGTTGATGTTTTTAAATTCATAAAAGAAAAACATGTAGAAACCAATTATATTGAAATATAGTTAGGGGCAGCTAGGTGGCACAGTGGATAAAAGCACTGTCCTTGGATTCAGGAAGACTTGAGTTCAAATCCAGCCTCAGACACTTGACACTAGCTGTGTGACCCCCGGGGCAAGTCACTTAACCTTCATTGCCCTGCAAAAAACAAAAACAAACAAAAAAGAAATACAGTTATCATTTTTTTAAAAATCTGTGGACCCCAGGTTAAGAATTCCTATTCTGTACCTTTCAAAGACAACTCTTGAGAGCTTTTCTCAATTATTCTAGATTAATGAGGGAAAGGGTAATGTGTAGGGGAGTGGGTGAAGGGGTGGTGGTAGAGGATTTTTTTAATCCAGGAAGACATGGAATCTTTTTAAAGCTGTTTTTCCTACTTCGTTTTATAATGACCATCTTAATGAGTTTTTAATTCTTAAATTATATCTTTAATAAAAAAAATCATAGGCAAACAAATGGTTGTCATTCTCTTTCAGGTTAAATGCAGTCCACAGGCTTTTCCAAGATCATTTAGAAAAAACAAAAAACCTTTGCCCTTAGACCAATTTTTTAAAAGTTGCCCTGCCTTGTCCCCTCAAAGAATTGGCTAGTGAAGCCCTCCATTAGCCTAGAAGAAGATACTTAGCTCTGGGTGCTAAACTCTTTCTTTTTTTTTTTTTTTTTTGGCCAGGCAATGAGGGTTAAGTGACTTGCCCAGGGTTACACAGCTAGTAAGTGTCAAGTGTCTGAGGCTGTGGATGCTAAACTGCAGGGACTTCTGGTTAAGGTGATGAAACCAAAAGTCATGAAGGAGCCCAGGTTCTCCACATTCATTTCAACAAAGATGTAAACAGGCACCAAATCGAATAATAATTGAGTAAGTAAGCCTGTCTCCTCAGTCCAGGACTGCAGAAAAAGATGGCCAGAAGCATAGGGTGCTAGGAGAGGTGTCTTGCTAGGGGAGATGGAAAGCAGCACAAGCCCATGGTAAAGACTCCCAGAGTAGCAGAGGCATTCAGACTACAAAAGGACCAAGACCAAACAGAGTGCATACATGTCATCTAAGAGTGTGGTCAAAAGCTGAGTGCATCATTGGCATAAAGGCCTGATATAATAACTAAGGTTGGAAAAAATAAGCAAAGAGAAAATGCTGAACACAATGAAGAAATACTATGACTTAAGAACAGCTCAAAGGGCATACCCAGGAGAAGAGAGTAACTCCATAAAAAGTACATGTAGTCACCTAGCTGCCTAGGTGGTACAGGGATAAAGCAACGGCCCTGGATTCAGAGGGACCTGAGTTCAAATCCCATCTCAGATACTTGACACTTACTAGTTGTGAGACCCTGGGCAAGTTACTTAACCCTCATTGCCCTGCAAAAAAATAATAATACATATAGAACTGGGCGGGAGGGGAGGGGGAATGGCTTGGCCACAAAGACTGCAGAAGTGGCCATAAAAAGATTTTTTAAATGAAATCAGAATTGGAAAAAGAGGTCTAGAAAATAGCAAAATATAAGACCAAAATTCACTCTCTATTAGCCAAGTCAAAGGATGTGAACAAAATAGTTCTCAAAAGAAGAATTACAAATGATTAACAACCATATGAAAGGATACTCCAAATCACTAATAATAAGAGAATGAAAATTCTGCAGAAAAAACACTAAAACACCCAGGTTTCGCTTCATATCCAGAAAACTGGCAAAGGATAACATAAGATGACGGGAATAGCCAGTGTTGATGGGGTTGTGGAAAGTTGATCATCCTAAAGCATTATTGGTAGAGTTGTGAGCCAGGGTCTTGTTCAATTCCTGCATCACCCACACCCCAAAGGTTACCATACTCTCCACACCTTTGACCCAGCCATATCACTAACAGGTCTGTACTATCCCCACTCCTCTCCAAGAAATCAAAGAATCTTTATGTACAAAAATATTTACAGGGGTGCTTTTTGTGGTAGCCCCAAACTGGAAACTATCGGAGAAGAGTTAAACAAGTATAGGAATGAAATGGGATATTTTTGTGCCATGAGACAATTTCAGAGGAAATTGGGAGGAGCTCTATGTGCTGATGCAGAAAGAAGTGAGTAGAACAGAACTGGAGCAATGTATACAATGATAACATCAAAGAGAAAAACAACTTTTAAAGACTTAAGAACTATGGGGGCAGCTAGGTGGTGCAGTGGATAGAGTACTGGCCCCGGAGTCAGGAGGACCTGAGTTCAAATCCGGCCTCAGACACTTAACACTTACTAGCTGTGTGACCCTGGGCAAGTCACTTAACCCCACTTGCTTCACACACACACACACATACACACACACACACACACACACACACACACACACACACAAAAGACTTTAGAACTATGATCAGGGCAGCAAGGTGGCGCAGTAGATAGAGCACCAGCCCTGGAGTCAGGAGTACCTGAGTTCAAATCTGGCCTCAGACACTTAACACTTACTAGTTGTGTGACCTTGGGCAAGTCACTTAACCCCAGTTGCTTCACTAAAAAACAAAACAAAACAAAACAAAAGAACTATGATCAACACAATGATAAACCACAAGTCCAAAATAATGAATCACTTCCTGACACAGAAGAGACTTACATTTCTGAATATGGCTAATGTGGGTACTTTTTTTGCCAGATGATGTAGATAGATATTGAGGACTTTATTTTCCCTAGTTGGTTTTTTTTCTTAATTTGCTTTAGGTGAAAGGGGCTATGAAAAGATAACTGGAGGGACAGATTAATTGAAAATGCTTGTTAATTGAAAAAATTAAAATAAACTATTAAAAATAAAAATGATCTGGGGACTTTGGTAGACAGCAAACTCAATAAGAGTGAGCAGTGTGATGTGGCAGCAGAAGCCGCCGTATTAAGAGAAGCAAAGTGTAAGGGGTGAGGAGATGAAGGCCCTTCTGTATCTTTCTTTGTTCAGAGAACGTGAGGAATAGTGTAATCAGTTCTGGCCATCATAGTTGAAGGACATCAGTAACTGAATAGTGTCTAGAAAAGGCTGACTTGTTAAAGCCCTTTGAGTATCTGTCGTGTGAAGATATGTTGAAAGAATTGAGAATATTTAGCCTGGAGAAGAGAAAGGGAGGGTGGTGGCAAAGGGATTGGATTGAATCTGTTTCGATTCACAGGGCAAAACCAAGAACAACGGACTGAAGTTGTGGAACACATAATTAGTTGTTAATAATTAGAGGTGTCCAAAAAGAAAAAAAAAAATGGAATGAGCTACCTCCAGAGGAAATACCACCTCCAGAGGTGGTAAGTGTGATGTGGCAGGCAAAAAGGCGGCAGTAAGAGAAACATAGTTTCCGGGAATGAAGAGTTGACAGTCCCTCTGTATTCACTCACAAGCAAAGAGAGGTCTTCTTTGGAGATCTTCAAGAAGAGGCTAGATGACTGTTGGTAAAGTAAGCTATAATTGGGATTGCTTTCCAGTGTGAGTTGAGCTGGATGGTTCCTGAGATCCCTTCCGGTTCTTAGAGTCTGTGATACTTTTCCAGACTTATTATGCATTATTCTATGGCTCACCTAACTGGACCTGCTTGCTGTCCTTCACAAGTGACATTTCCCATCTCCACACTTTTCCCTGAGATTTGGAATAAGAAATAGTATGGTGCCATGGAAAGCTCATTGGCTCTAAAAGCAGATCTAGGGTGTCCATCCCACCTTTGATGCTAACTATCTGTATGACCTTGGGCAAATCACCCATGGGGCACTGTGGGTTCTTCTCTAATACTATTGACTCAAGCCCCCATGCTGGTGTGGTCTTCCTAATTACCATAGTTACTGTCTCCATTCTATCACCAATACCCTCCAATGATTAACATGTCAGTATCCTTTAAGCAATTAATATCAATTAACTTTTACATAGGGATATATCCTGAGAAGATATAATAAGTACGAACATCTCTCCTCCCACTCTCTCTTAATTAACTTCTTAATTCACTGGGAAGAGTGGGCTCAATCTTAAAGTAAAACATTTACTCCACCAAGTTTGCTTCCAAATTCAGTATAGATGATGAAGAGATTCAATCTTGTAGGATCAGGCATCCTGGCAGATCAATCCATTGTTTGGCAACTAGATCTCTTCATTCCTTGGGTTGTGCTGGCTGACCAGGCTTGACTTCCCCTATTATGGACTCCTGTCACTGAACCTTTGGTGGCTCACTCTTCTGACCTTCCAAAGTTTACAAAGTTCCATCCTAGTCTTCTACCTCCCTAAAACTCCTTCACATAGAAGGCATGAAAGGATAGACACGACAGAAACACATGCAACAGAAGTGCCATATTCTCATAATTTCAGGTAGGTGTGGATAGTAAGACTAGATTGTGGTTACTAGTTCTCTTTCCCCACCCAGAGTCTTACAGAAATCCCTGCCCTCTCACTCAAACATAGGTAACAGGAAAAACAAGAGAGAGTCACTTTGATGTGTTAGTGCCTTTTGAACATATGCCAGCTTCCAACTTCTTGGCCAATTGAAAGTCCATTTCTTTTCCTTATGATAACAAAATCTGAAATAGTCATAGAATACCATGCTCTGAAGGCCATGTGGGAACTGAAACAGGCAAACACGTGATACGTGTTCATAACAGCTACACTTGGCCAGTTCCCCATTACATTTGTATTAATCTCCAGGGACAAACTTCAAAAGTACCCTATAGAATTCACTCCCATTCCAAGACAGTTTATTTGCTGAATTCTTAGAAACTGTGTGGCATGTCTGAACAGATACTCCGTATGAGGAACATCTCAGTCATTACTGTTACCACAAGTCCTGGTAATTCCCCTTAAAGGTGTTACCTATATTTGTTATTTCTAGAAATTTGGATATTAAAAAAAATAAATTAAATCACTGCCTCACAGTGCTTTTCTTTTCTCTCTCTCTTTTTTTTTTGGGGGGGGGGGGCAATGAGGGTTAAGTGACTTGCCCAGGGTCACACAGCTAGAAAGTGTCAAGTGTCTGAGGCCGGATTTGAACTCAGGTCCTTCTGAATCCAGGGCTGGTGCTTTATCCACTGCACCACCTAGTTGCTCCCCTCAGTACTTTTAGAAGAGTGTTCTAATCAAGCATGTTCTTGAGACACGTGGAAGTGGGTTTTGTGAATCATTATACTTCCTTGGAGACTAACCCAAGGCAATTCAACTCAATGTGCATTTATTAAGTACTTACTATGTACAAGGCACTGGGCTACCTGGGAACATGAGTAAAATGCTTTTCATAGCTCTTGGTAATTTAGGAAAAGAAATTAGGTTTCTCTTTTTTTATAATATTAACAACAAACAGGCTTATCAAAGTTATTCCTTTTATATTTGCATGATTACTGGTGCCCTTTAAAATTCTGATTAGCTCAAATAGAGAGTGAGACAGGTAGTTTAGTGGATGGAATGCTAGAATTGGAAGTCATGCAACCTCTGATGTCTGTTAGTTTTGTGACCCTGGGCAAATCACCTAGCCTCTGTCAGCTTTGGTTTCCTCCTCTCTATAATGGGAACAATAAATACACCTACCTTATAGAGCTGTGCTAAGTAAGGCTCAAATGAAATTTTATATTGAGAGCTAGCTGAGGTATACATGCATATATGTGTATTTAGACACATATATGTGTACTCAGGGCATCTTGGTGGCACAGTGGATAGAGTGTTCAGCCTAGAGCCAGGAAGACTCATTTTCCTGAGTTTAGATCTAGCTTCAGACACTAGCTGTGTGACCCTACGCAAGTCACTAACCCCTGGCAAGTCACTAACACCATTTGCCTCAGTTTCCACATCTTTTAGAAATGAGATGGAGGGGGCAGTTAGGTGGCGAAGTGGATAGAGCACCGGCCCCTGGATTCAGGAGGACCTGAGTTCAAATCCAGTCTCAGATACTTGACACTTACTACCTATGTGACCTTGGGCAAGTCACTTAACCCTCATTGCCCAACTGAAAAAAAATGTTAAAAAAAAAAAGATAAAAGAAAAGAAATGAGATGGAAAAGGAAATGGCAAACCACTCTAGTAACTTTATCATGAAAATCCCAAATGGGAGTCACAAAGAGTCATCTATGACTGAAAACTACTGGACAACAAACAACAACAGTTATCCCTTCCACATTGTACAGTTTTGATATAGCACAGGTCAGCATAAGAAATTAAATGGGAATTTTGGGGGAAATTTTGCAGAAGCTGCAGATGACACATGAAGGCCAGCAGATGACAGAGAAAGTTTAGAAACTCAGAAATGTATAAAATATATGTTTAGCATTGTATAATGTCAATTCACTTTATCTTTTAATATCATAATAATTCAGATTTCTTCTCCAATGTGAAGGGAGGGCCAGAAAATTTTATACAGACTTTCCAGATTGTGGGGGTCTGTCCCCCTAGCCCCCAGGATGTGGAAAGGATAACTGTATATGAATATATATGTGTGTGTATAAATATATATGCATTATATATAAAGTGTTTTGCAAACCTTTAAGTACTATATAACTGTTAGTTATTATCATTATTATCTTATTTTAACTATTATTTCAGTACTATGAACTCTTCTGGTTATTTCAGCACCGAGTCAGATCTTGGGAATAGCTAACTGTAATCCAGGGCCTGTTTAGGAACCACTAGTTATTTCACTGTAGCAAGCAAGCACTTAGCCCAAGAGAAATCTTGTGGTTTTAGGCAGCTTAGGCATAACAAGAGATAACAACGAAAATATGCCCCAGAAAACTCCAAGGAAGACTGGTTATTATGTAGCTTCATTGTTTCCCATCAGGCAGAGATGCCCATCTTTCTTCATTGAGCCCAGTCAAATGACGTCTCTGGCCTGAAAAAGAGAAGGGGGAGGAGGTGGAGGGTTAGAAACAAAGGCCACAGTGTTCTTTTATGAGGAAGCTTCTCCCTCTCCTGGACTCTTGGTGAACTGCAGCTATAGACCATCCTGGGTGATATGGGTCTCTTTTCTAAGGTCCAGGAGCTGTTGTTTGTCCTTTGTTCTCTAAGAGGACATCGGGAGGTGATGCCATGACTTGCGGTGAATTGGAGGGCTATGCAAAGTCACCAGCCTCACTTACTCCTCCAGAGCCATCTGGGTCCAGTGGCAAGATATAGATAGATTAGATGATAGATAGAGATGGAGGTAGAGATGTAGATGTAGATGTAGATGTAGGTGTAGATGTAGGTATAGGTATAGATATATAGATATAGATGGATATGGATATAGGTATAGATATAGATATCAGTATAGGTATAGGTATAGGTATAGATGGATATGGATACAGATATGGATAGAGGGATAGAGGTATGTGTGTGTGTGTGTGTGTGTGTGTGTGTGTGTGTGTGTGTGTGTGTATCAGAACGACTAGAAATGATCCCGGATGTTTAAGGCAATTTGGGTTAAGTGACTTGCCCAGAGTCACACAGCTAGTAAGTGTCTGAGGAGAGATTTGAACTCAGGTCCTCCTGACTTCAAGATCACTGCTCTATCTGCTGTACCACCTAGCTCCCAAGGGCCAGGAGTAAAGTCTAATTAATGTGGTAGAATTGGATCAAAGTCAAAGCCTTGTGGTCAAAGAACTTCAAACTGAACAATAACTGGACCTTTGAGTTCAATGACATATGGAATTCCCATATGAGGGAAATTCCTCCTCCAGTGCAGGTTGGCATATTCTCTCCAACTTATAGTCTTAGAGGGTTGCCTAGGACACTAAAGAGTTAAATGGTTTGCCCAGTCTTGGTAGGGACAAGACTTGAACCCAGATCTTCCTGACTCTCTCTACTCATCCAGTCAAAGGATTATAGATTTAAAACTGAAAGGGACCTTAGAGGTCACCTCATCCAATCCTTTTATTTTACAACAGAGAGGGGAAGTGATTTTCTCAACATCATGCACATTCATTAATTCAACAAACATTTATTATCTACCTACTTAGTCCAGCGAGGCAGCTAGGTGGCTCAGTGGATAGAGCACTGGGCCCAGAGTCAGGGAAGAACTGAGTTCAGATCTGATGAACCATGTGGCCCTGGGGAAGTCACTTAAGCTGTATTTGCCTTACTCCATTGGAAAAGGAAATGACAAACTACTCCAGTATCTTTGCCAAGAAAACCTCATAGACAGTATTGGTGTAGTATGGTCTACAGGGTCATGAAACACAACTGAACAAACTGAGTCCCAAGCATTGTACTAAGCAAAGTAGATACACAGAATCAATACAGTGGTATCTCTGCCTTCAAGAAGCTTGCACTCCTGATGGGGGCAGAGCATAGAAAGTGACATAGTCATGGATAAGCATAAATCTGTCTTATATTTGGGGGTGATGGGGCAAAGGAAGGATACAAATTGCCCTTAAATTTTTTAGCTAAGAGGAACATAGGACTTTGAGGAAATATAAAAATGAGGGAGGGAGGGAGGGAGATGGGGTAGCTAGGTGCTACAATGGATAGAGCACTGGCCCTGGAATCAGGAGGACCTGAGTTGAAATCTAACCCCAGACACATATTAGTTGTATGACCCTGGGCAAGTCACTTAACACTGATCGCTTCCCCCCCCAAAAAAAATTTTTTTTTAAGTTAAAAAAACAACAACCAAATGAGAAGGGAGTTATACAGGTTAGTATGACAAAATACAAAGAGGCAGGGTATAGCATGTCAAGTTCAATTAATACAGTTTAGCAGGAACCGATATGGCATGAAGGGGAGTGATGAGAAATGAGGCTGGAAAAGTAGGTTGAGGGTCAGATTATGCCAGGTAAAGTAGTTTATTTTTTATTCAAGGGGCAATACAGAGCCACTAGAGGTATTAAGAAGAGTGACATAGAACTACAGACTAGAAACATTAATTAAGCATGATATAAAGGATGAATCATAGAAGGGAAAGACCAGAGGCAGGGAAAGCCAATAGGAGCTTGAGAATAGTCAGGAGGATGCTGGTAAATGCTTAACAAGCAGCTCTCCAAAGGGAGAGGGAGGAAATCTACCCATAATGCACTTTAAGTTTTATTCTACTCTATATACTTAACAAGGGCCTGCTAGGTGGTGCAGTGCACAGAGTACTGGTCCTGAAGTCAGGAGGACCTGAGTTGAAATTTCATCTCAGACACTCACTAGCTGTGTCATGGTGGACAAATCACTTAACCCCAATGGCTTTAAACATTCAGAGCTATCTCCAGCCATCTTTTTTTTGGGGGGGGGTGGAATTGGGGTTAGGTGACTTGCCCAGGATCACACAGCTAGTAAGTGTCAAGTGTCTGAGGTCATATTTGAACTCAGGACCTCCTGAATCCAGGGCCAGTGCTCTATCCACTGCACCACCTAGCTGCCCCTCGCCACTTAGCTGCCCCTTGGTCATCTTGATATGTATCTTGCCACTGGACCCAGATGGTTCTGGAGGAGAGAGTGAGGTTGGTAACTTTGCACAGCCTCGTCTCACTTAAATCCAATTCACTGCAAGTCATGACATCACCCTGATGTCATGGTCCTCTTCAAGAACAAAGAACAACAACATTTTTAACATGTTCTCCAGACAGCCAAAAAAAAAACCCCAATAAATTAAGTCCTAATGTATAATGTTTACTGTTTTCTTTTTTCTTTTTATTTAATTATACTTATTTTTTGTTACATTTTCAGTTCTGAACTATCTCCCTCCCACCCCACCCCACACTAGAGAAGACCTGTTGGAGGAAACACCAAGGTGGAGGTGTCCAAAAGGCAGTTGGATACATGGGACTAAGAGGTCAAACAAGAGATTAGAAATATATGTGTGTGGCAGCTAGGTGGCGCAGTGGATAGAGCACTGGCCCTGGAGTCAGGAGGACCTGAGTTCAAATCCGACCTCAGACACTTAATACTTACTAGCTGTGTGACCCTGGGCAAGTCACTTAACCCCAATTGCCTCACTAAAAAAAAAAAAAAGAAATATATGTGTGTGTGTGTGTGTACATACATATACACACAGAAACACATATGAGGGTCATCTTGCATGGTGTGATAATTAAACCCAAGGAAACAGATGAAATCACCAAGGAATGTAAAAGCATTGATTAATCACTCAATAAACATTTATTAAGCATCTGCTCTGTGCCAGGCACTGTGTTAAGCACTGGGGATACAAAAAGAGACAAAAGACAGTCCCTGGCCTCAAGGATCTTACAGTCTAATAGAGGAGACAACATACAAAAAACAAATATACAAAGTAAGCTCTATACAGGACGAACAAGATTATGTATGTGTGCTTATGTGTGTATGTATATAAGTATATTTGTGTGTGCATATATGTGTATGTATATAAGCATATATGCATATATATATATATATAGCCTGCCTCTGCCTCTGCCACATAGAGGTCCCTTGTTTCCTTCAGTTCAAAGAAAACATAAATGAAGATTTTCTTGATCCCCTTCTTCTACTACTCTGTCCCAAAAAACTACAGCCTATATTCATTTTCTTTACAGTTTGTATTACATCTGTATGTAATTTTTGTCTTTGCACCCTCCGCACCTAGCACAATTCCTTGTACAACTTATTGTTGTTGTGCTGTTGTTTCTGTTGTGTCTGACTCTTTGTGACTCCATTTGGGATTTTCTTGGCAGAAATACTGGAGTGTTTTGCCACTTCCTTCTCCAGCTCATTTTACAGATGAGGAAACAAAGACAAACAGGGTTAAGTGACTTGCCCAGGGTCACACAGGTGGTAAATGTCTGAGGCCTCATTTGAACTCAGAACCATATTAAGGGCTTAAATGCTTGTTGATTGGTTGATGAGGAAGAAGATAAGCTTCTTAGCACCTGTTGACCCTCTCGTTCATCAATGTGGGGCCAGACCCAGCAAGAAATGCAGATGACAGAAGGAGAAAAGTGGCAAGACTATCCTAGGTTTTGATGGTCAGTCCAGATTTGAGGTTGAAGGAATGTCTAGGGAAAAGGAAGGAGGGGCAGAAAAACAATCAAGTAGAATAGAGACAAAGCTCATTCAGACTGTTGAGTGATTTGGAAGGGATGGGCAAGAAAGAAGGTGGTGAGTTTAACATGAGAACAGTGGGTGTAAGGATGGGGAGATCACAGGAGCTCACTCAACCCAAAGCTTTTTCTCTAAGGAAAAAAGAAGGGGGGGAGTCACGTTGGAGAAATTCTAAGCTTTCTAATAAGCTCAACAAAAGACAGAAGTGAAATAAGGAAAGGGGTTCAGAAAACAAAGAAAAGCCACAACAGAGATGGAAGCATCTTCTCAACCTTCTCACTTTAGAGGCAGAAATAGAGGCCCAGAGAAAGGGGTCACACAACCAGCCAGGAGCAGAGGGCAGCAGGTGTCCCGTCTGATTTGGTATTTCCTCTATGCAGCTTCCTGAAGACATTGGTAGGAGTAGAGTCAGGAGGTGGGGGGCCATTCACCAACAATGAATTTTCTCTGGAATAAGAAGAGGTGGGGAATTTGGAAGTCCTCTGGATCTGAAGAGGATCATGAATTTAAAGCCGGCTGGGACTTCAAGGGTCTTTTTTTCCACCCCTCCACATTTTACAGATGAGGAAATGGAGACCCAAGGAGTTTAAGTGACTTGTCCAAGATCACTCGGGTAAGTACCACAGCCAGAATTTGAACCCAGACTGACTCCGGAAATAGCATTCTTCCCATTGTATGGTATACTGACCAGCTGGTTTAACTGAGAGCCCTCTCCCTCCTTCCCCTCCCTCCACCTACGTTTTTCATGGAATATTTGCTTTGGAACATTCCGTTCTGTTTAGAAGTTCCCTTTTGTTGTCCCATCCACCAGAACATTGCACTTGGAAAGCTCCTTAGAAAAGCTGGATTCAGTGGTTGCATACAGCGTCAGACTCAGTCACTATATCCATTGTTTGGGGCTTAAATATTTATTGTCCTTATTACGAGGATCTCTCTGTGTGTGTGTGTGTGTGTGTGTGTGTGTGTGTGTGTGTACTGATAAAACTTGGTGGGGGCTGGAATGGGGCTCTGGGAAATACAGATTTCTCTCTCCCTTTAATTCAAATGGACCCAAATCAGGTCACTTAGAGCAAAGCTTCTTAAACTATGGGTCACACCCCCATATGGGATCCCATAACTGAATGTGGGGACCACGAAAACTTTGGCAATAAAAGGTTATGTATGCGTATTTTATATACCTACATACTCAAGGTGGCATTAACATTTCTCGGGTGAAAAGGGGTAGTGAGTGAAAAAAAAAAGTGTAAGAAGCCCTGATCTAGACGAGTTTACCTAACTAGATAGATCACTCCTAGGAACCGGGAAGGTCATTTCTGGAGTTTTTATTCCTGGTCTCCTATTTCCTGGAATCCCCCTCTCTCCTTTTTTTTTTTTTCCTTAATTGGTGAAACTAGGGAGGTTTGGGGGAGGGTTTCCCTCCCTTCCTCCCTCAGCATGAAACAGTTTTTAAAAAACTCCTTTCTAAGATTCCAGTGGTGCCTCCCTTCAGAAAAATAAATTCACTCCTCAAGTGGTAATCTTCCCACCTATTGCAGCTAGGTGACCCAGTGGGTAGAGCCCTGGGCTTGGAGTCAGGAAGACAAATTCAAAGCCAGGCTCAGAAACTTACCAACTGTATGACCCTGGGCAAGTCATTTAACCCTGTTTGCCTCAGTTTCTTCCTCTGTAAAAATGATCTGAAGAAGGAAATGACAAACAACTCCAGTATCTTTGCCAAGAAAATCCCAAATGGCATCACAAAAAGTTGAACACAACTGAAAAACAACATTTATATAGTATTTTAAGGTTTGCAAAGCACTTTACATGTATTGACTCATTTGATCCTCTCTACAACCCTATATAGGAAGTGCTATCATTATCACCATTTGGCAGATAAGGAAATTGAGGCAGAGAGAACTTATATGACTTGCTCAGGCTCACACAGGGAATATCTGAGGCAGAATTTGAACTCTGAGTCTTCTCACTTACTGAACTGATCTAAAGTGAAGTAAGCAAAACTAAGGGAGACATTTATGCAGTAATAGTATTATGGAGAAAAACAACTTTGAAAGACTTTAGACCTCTGATCAATGAAATGAAAAATCAAGAATTCAAAGGAATGAATGTGAAACATATCACCTCCTGACAGGGAGGATGAGCTTAAAATGCAGAAGACATTTTGAACATGGCTAATATGGAAGGTGGTTTTTCTGGACTATGTAGGTTTGTATAGAGGAATTTGTTTTTCATGTTTGTTTGCTCATTTGGGATGGGGTAGTGGGAAGAACAAAATATTTCTTACTTGAAAAATAAATTTAAAAAGAAAAGAAAATTTTACAAAAATCCCTGCCTCACTTAGCTCACACATACACACACACACACAGAGTTGTGAGGGTTAAATGAGATGTCTCGCATAAACTGAAGGCAGTTTGCAAACTGTAAATTGAAATCAGGATGCAAGCACTTTACAGATATTATTTATCTGTAATTATATTATACCCTTAGAGGTAGGTGCTATTATTATCCCCAATTTACAGTTGAGGAAACTGAGACAAACAGGTTAAGTGAATTGTCCAGGGTCACACAGCTAGTAAGTGTCTGAGGCCAGATTTGAACTCAGATCTTCATGACTTCAAGCCCAGTGTTCTATCCTCAGTACCACCTAGAAAGGGATCCCCAAAGAATGCGTTTATACTTTGAAGTATATGTACACACAGAGAGACACATACACACACATATGCACACAATCCTTTGGACTCCTCTTTGCTGTATTCCTTCCCTAAATTCTATAGGCTGAGAAAGAGAACCTCTTTTTTTTTTTTTTTCCTGTTCTGGTGCTGAGAGATGCCCTTTGTAATCTTGGGAAGGAACTTTACCCCTGTGGTAGGAATAACTAATACTTTGTGTTTGGAGCACAAATCTGTCACCAATGTATTAAATTGTATGCATTTCTGCTGAAAGAAAAGAGGAATAATACAATGAGACAGAGATCCATCCTGCTTTTTGAAAATCACTGACCAAAGTATCTTCTTCCAACAATTTAGAAGGTTCAGGAACCAAGATACAATTCTACAATCAAGATTAAACAGTGGTACAAAAAAGGAATCATCAGTGGTTTGCTATTACTTAAGAAACAGAGGTCAATTGGTATAACAGTTTAGTTATACAAAATACAGAAACAAAAGAATATGGTAGTCTAGAGTTTGGAAAAACTCCAAAACTCCAGCTTCTGAGGCAAGAATTCACAAGTTGACAAAAACTCCTAGGAAAACAAGAAAGCAGTCTGGTAGAAATTTGGTTTAGATCAGCATCTCACACCAAATAAGGTCCAAAGAATTCATGACTTTCACATAGGAAGTGACATCATAAATAAATTAAAGAAGTACTGAAAAAATTGCCTTTCAAATCTATGGTTTAAGGGGCAGCTAGGTGGCGCAGTGGATAAAGCACTGGCCTTGGATTCAGGAGGACCTGAGTTCAAATCCAGCCTCAGACACTTGACACTTAACTAGCTGTGTGACCCTGGGCAAGTCACTTAACCCTCATTGCCCTTCAAAAAAAACAAAAAAAAAAACCAAACAAACAAATCTATGGTTTAGGGAGAAATTTCATGACCAAATAAAAGATGGAGTGGGATACAGAAAACAAAATGGACAAATCTGATCATATAAAATGTTAAAGTTTATGCATAAACAAAATCAATGCAGCCCAAATTAGACTGGAACCATAACTGGGGGAAATATTCACAGCAAGTTTCTCTAATAACGATCAAATTTCCAAAATAAATAAAGAGCTGATTCCAATTTATAAGAATGTCATTTCCAAACTGATTGTCAAAGGAAATAAACTGGCAGTTTTCTAAGGAAGAAATCCAAGCTATCAATAGCCATATTAAAAAAATTATTCAAATAACTAATAATTAGATAACACAAATCAAAGCAATTTGAGATTCCACTTCATACTCATAATGTCAAAGTTGGCCCAAAAAAGAAAAATTACAAATGCTGAAGGAACTTGGGAAAGACAGGAACACTGAAACTACTACTAAGGTTATTAGCCAAAAGAAAGAAGGAAAAGACCCATATTTACAAAAACATTTATAGCAGCTCTTTTTTGTGGTGGAAAAAAACTAGAAACTAAAGGGATATCCACCAATTGGGTAATGATTGAACAAAGTATGGTAAATAAATGTGATGCAACAGTATTATGTTGTAAGAAATGATAGGAAAGGGATAGTTTCAGGGAAACCTGGGAAGACTTGTATGAACTGATGCAGAGTGAAATGAGCAGAACCAGAAAAATAATTTATACAACATTATAAAGATAAACAACTTTGAAAGTCTTAGGTACTCTGACCAACGCAATGAGGAACTGGAATGTCAAAGGAGTAATGGTGAAGCCAATGCAAAGATTTGTTTTGCTTGATTATGAATATTTTTATGAGGATGTGACATTTTTTAAAGCATTGGGTAGAAGGAAGAGAAATTGATTTTTCTTCATTGAACTTTTTAAATTTAGTTTTTCATTAATAGGAGGTAACAGTTTTGATTCATCAGAAAATAACAGCAATTAACTTTGAGGGCACTTTGGAAAACCATTTATCTAATACCATTCAATTCCTTTTAACCACTCCCTCTAAGTTTCTCCTTTCCATTAAGGCAAAGGTGGGGTGTATAGAGTAGTCAAGGAGGACTAGTACCTCTTGTGTGAGGGCTCTGTGAGGCCTTTTCAGGTGTGCTTTAGTATCTACCTGGTACTAAACTCTCACCTGTGATTTCAGGAAGCTGTAGCATGAGCAGTAATCATACTCTGGTAAACAATCTCAGCAAATGGGTTAAATGGGATGAGGGTAACCAACAGACCTCAGACCTGTTGGGAAGTTAGTGGGGTGTCTGCTTCAAGCATGTAAACACTTCCCCTAGCAGAATGGGCAGATGAGAACAATTAACAATGACCATGAAGACAGCTGAAGCAGGCACTGTGGAGCTCCAAATCAGCTACAACTTGGTACAACTTTTGAGAACCTAAGGCCACCTCCACACCTTGATGAGTTGGAGTAGGACTTTGTGGATCTGTAACTGTGGCAACTAGGTGACACAGTGGATAGACTTACAACTCTGGGATCAGGAGAATCTGAGTTCAAATTCAACCTCAGACTTAATTAGCTGCCTGACCCTGGGCAAATTACTTAACCCTGTTTGCCTCACTTTCCTCATCTGTACAATGAGCTGGAGGAAATGGCAAACCACTCCCATATCTTTGCCAAGAAAACCCCAAATGGGGTCTTGAAGAGTCAAACGTGACTGAAACAACTGAACAACAACAAAAGATCTATAACTTGCATCTCATGTTTGTTATGAGGGAAATGGGGTATGGGGTTTGGGTTCTTAGGAATTCCTCTTTAAAGAATTGCAACCTCTTGCACACAAAAGCAGTTAGAATAAGATGGTAGTTTGTTTAGGGGCAAGGGAAGGGAAGGGGGGCGGAAACCATGAAAGAAATCCTTGTACTTCTGGGGGGGGGGGGGGAGAGAGGTATGGAACAAAGCACATGGCTCTGAGGTACCAATCTCCTCGAGCAGGAGGCTGGTAGATACTTTTATAGGGGACTGATGGGGGTGACCATCTGCCTGTGGAAAGTTCCTTTAGTGAGAGAGGATCATACCCCCACTGGTGGTGAGGGGTGGCTGCTGATCTCTCAAGCCATCTCTCTCACCAGGACACAAAGGCCACAACCACACCCAAACTTATCTCCCCAGGGGTAAGGGAGATCAGAATGAAGGGTGGAGGTCCGGAAGTTAGCTCAGTCCAATCTGGTTCCACTTATCTCTCTAGGTGTATCTGTCCTCTGGTTTAGTTTCTCTAGAAGATTCCTTGATGTGCCCCAGAGAACTTCTGGGGTCCTTTGGGCCCACAACATGTTCATGTCAGTTCAATCCAGGTATATACTTATTGGTATTGGGTGTAATAGTAGATGCATCACCAATATGATTTAAATTATTTCTCTCTTCATGGGTCTCTGTTGCTCTCTTTCTTTCTGGCTCTCTCCTTTCCTCTTTTTCATTCTCTCTCCCTTTCCCTTCTCTACCTCTTTCCCTTGTCCACTCTCCAATCTCTCTAAGCAGTCTGACTATTTCTCTCTATCTCTCTTCCCCCACCCCCTTGTTCTCTCTCTCTTCCTTCTTCCCCTTTCTTTCTCCTCTCAGACTCTGCCATCTCTGTTTCTCTCTCCACTGCCCCTGCCCCATCACTTGAGAGTATAGTTAAATTCAGATAAATTAATGTCATGGGACTTCATTGTAATAAAAGATTCTGATGATTTCCAAAGGCTCTGTGATCTCATACCTAGGGGTATGCTTTCCACAGATATATATGCAAACTAATTTATGCCTGCCCAACCCAAGTAGACATTTTTTTTCCCTTAAATGTTGTGGGGTGGGGTTCCTCCCTCTCGTTCTTTTGTCATTCCAAGGTGACTGTGAGAAATAGAACTCCAATAACTTCTGGAACTAGGCATTGATGATGTGTCAAAGGCTCATTTATTGTCATTTATGGCCACCCCCTAGCGGAGTGAACAACAAAATGGAGCTTCTAAGGCCTTTTTATCTCCTACCGCAACTGGCCCCTCCCCTTCTTCAATTACTCAAGGATTACAATCCACTCGCCACAAACTAGAACTAGTCAATCATAATGAAGTATTCCATAGACAATGGGGGAGGTGACCGAGGGACAACCCTTCAACTCCACCCCGACATAGACTCAGCTCAGGAGCAGATCTAATTATGACCAGCCTAGGGTTTCCCTGAATCAGGTGATTTTGTTTGCTGGGGGAAGGGGGGGGGGGAGGAGAAGCTGACCTTTTCCAGATTGAAAGAAGCCCAACCCCCATTTCCTCACAGTGACCAATCCCATATATTCTATCTGTGACTAACCATCTTTTGTTTTTGTTTTCTGACTAATCCATTTTTCTGATAATGTTTTCATTACATTTTCAGTGAAAATGTTAATTACCATTCTTAAGGCAAAATATCTGTATTTGTCCCTTCCCTATTCAGGAAGTTTCAGTGGCTCCCAATTGCCTCTAGGTTATACAAACTCCCTAGAGTTTGGTATTTTAATACCTTCAGCTGTCGGGTTCCATTCTACCTCTCAATCCAGGGCAGCTAGTTAGCACAGTGGACAGAGCATTTCTGGAGTCAGGAGCACCCAAGTTCAAATCCAGCCTCAGACACTTCCTAGCTGTGTGACCATGGGCAAGTTGCTTAACCCTGTTTTGCCAGTTTCCTCATCTGTCAAATGAGCTGGAGAAGGAAATGGCAAAACCACTCCAGTATCTTTGCTAAGAAAACCCTAAATAGGGGCAGCTAGGTGGCACAGTGGATAGAGCACTGGCCCTGGAGTCAGGAGTACCTGAGTTCAAATCCTGCCTCGGACACTTACCACTTACTAGCTGTGTGACCCTGGGCAAGTCACTTAACCCCAATTGCCTCACTAAAAAAAAGCAAAACAAAAAAAACCCTAAATCAATGTTTGGGGCAGTTAGGTGGTACAGTGGATAAAGCACTGGCCTTGGATTCAGGAGGACCTGAGTTCAAATCCAGCCTTAGACACTTGACATTTACTAGCTGTGTGACCTTGGCAAGTCACTTAACCCTTATTGCCCTGCAAAAAAAAAAAAAAGAAAGAAAGAGAAGAGAAAAATGATGAATTCTTAATTGCCAACTAATGGCCTTTTCTCAATCCTCATCCTTCTTGACCTTTCTTCAGCCTTCAACACTTACATTGTTTATAACCCTTTTTTCCTTGACCCTCCCTCTCTTCCTCTTATCCTGGTCACAGTGACTAACAATGAATGCCCCACAGGGCTTGGTCCTAGATCCTCTTCTCTTCTATCTCTATTCTTTTTCATTTGGGAATCTAATCAGATCCCATGGATATAACCTCTGTACTCATAGTTCTCAAATCTATTTATCCAGCCCTAACCTCTCTTTTGATTGCTGGTCTTGCCTCTTCAACTGCCTATTGGACACTTCAAACTGTATATTCCATAGACATATTAAACCTAGCATTTTCAGAACTGAACTCATTATCTTTCCCAAAAAAAACTTTTACCTCTTCCTAATTTCACTATTACTATTGAGGATATCACCATCCTACTGATTTGGGTCTGGGATAACTCAGAACTTTTCTCCATGTGAAGTTAAACTAAAGGACTGAGACACCTAAGAAGTAAGGAGAGATAAGTGGTGCCTGGGACAGAGATGACTCCAGAAGTCAGGACCACTACCCCTCATTCAAGTCTCTCCCACCCCACCCCCAAAAGGAACTTTCCATGGTCAGGTGGTCACCCCATCTATCTGTTATGGGCCCAGAGCACCCCAGAAGTTCTCTGGGGTACATCAAGGAATCTTCTCCTTGAGAAACTAAACCAAAGGACAGACACACCTAAAGAGATAAGTGGAACCAGATCACAGCAGCTTCAGGACCACCACCCTTCATTCCAGTCTCCCTCACCCTTGGGGAGATAAAATTAGGTGTGGCTGCTGCCTTTGTGTAGAGATGGCTTAAGAGATCTGCAGCCACCCCTCACCCAACTCCTCCAGCCACCACCAGTGGGTGATGGTCCTCCCTCACTAAGGGAATTTTCCACAGTCAGATGATCACCCCCATCAGTCCTCTGTAAAAGTATCTGCCTGTCTCCTGCTCGAGGAGATTGGTATCTCAGAGTCATGCTCTGTGCCATTCCTTTCTCCCCATGAGAAGAAGTCCAAGGATTTCTCTCTTAGTTTCCCTTCCCTTCCCCTGCCCCTAAATAAACTACCATCTTATTCTAATTGCTTTTGTGTGCAAGAGGGTATAATTCTTTAAACTTCTTTTTTTTTTTTGAGAGGCAATGGGGATTAAGTGACTTGCCCAGGGTCACACAGCTAGTAAGTGTTAAGTGTCTGAAGTTGGATTTGAACTCAGATCCTCCTGAATCCAGGACCAGTGCTTTATCCACTGTGCCACCTAGCTGCCCCTGGTATAATTCTTTTTTTTTTTTTTTTTTTTTTTTTTTTGTGAGGCAATTGGGGTTAAGTGACTTGCCCAGGGTCACACAGCTAGTAAGTGTGTGTTAAGTGTCTGAGGCCGGATTTGAACTCAGGTACTCCTGACTCCAGGGCCGGTGCTCTATCCACTGTGCCACCTAGCTGCCCCTGGTATAATTCTTTAAAGAAGAATTCCTAAGGACCCCAAACCCCTACCCCTTTTTCCCCATCTCATATCCTTTATAAAAGTTTTGGCCTTTCTTCTGTTCTAAGCCATCTCCTTCCCCTGAGGCAGTCTTCCCTCTCCATCACTTTCTCTAGCACCCAAATAAAAGACCATTTTATTACAATTGGACTGTGTTCAAGAGTATAATTCTTTACAGAGGAATACCTAAGGACCCCCACCACCCTATTTCCCCAGTGACACTACCAATCATCCAGTCTCAAAACCTAGATGTCACCTTCAACTCCTTACTATCTCTCATCTCCCATATTCAATCTATTACCCAAAGCCTGTTGATTTTTCTTACATAACATCTCTCATATATGTCCCACCCCTCTTCACTCCTCTGACACTGCCACCAACCGGGCACAGGCCCTCATCATCTCCTCAATCCCGGAACATTGCAAAAGCTACTGGTTGGTCTGCGGGCCAAAATTTTTCCCCACTCCAGTTCAGCCTAAGAATTCCAATCAACATAATGACCAACCATGATTCCAGAGTACTCTTGACTGAAAAGTGATAGATTCAGAGAATACAAATTGAGACACACACACACACACACACACATATACACATATACATATATATATATATATATATACATATACATACATACATATATATTTTTTAACATAGCCAAAGAATTTGTTTTGCTTGATTATGCATATTTATTACAAGGGTTTTGTTTTTCTTTTTCAATTGTGGGGAGGAGTGAGGAAGGGAAAATAGATTTATATTAATTTTTTAAAAATCAATGTGGGGGGGTGGGGTACATCTAGGTGGCACAGTGGATAAAGCACTGGCCCTGGATTCAGGAGGACCTGAGTTCAAATCCAGAAAGTCACTTAACCCTCATTGCCCCGCAAAAAAACAAAACAAAAACAAAAATCAATGTAGGAAGAGGGAACAAGCATTTATTAAGTGCCTACTATGCTCCGGGAACTTTGCTAAGTGCTCTACAAATATTATCTCATTTGAACTTCACAACAACCTTGCGAGATAAGTACTAATATTATCCCCATTTTCTTGAGGAAATCAAAGCAGACAAAGGTTAAGTGACTTGCCCAGGGACACATAGCTGGTAAGTATCTAAAGCCAGATTTCAACTCAGATCTTCCTAACTCCAGACCTAGGGCTTTGTACTTTATGCCACTTAGCTTTAAGGTCATCTGGTTCAATCCGTTCCCTTCTACAATATCCTTGAAAACTGATCCTCCAGCCTTCTCTTGAGGACATGCAGTAAGAGCATGAGGCAGCCCAATCCACTTTTGAACAATTTTAATTGTCAGGAAATGTCTTCTTACATAGAATTTAAATCTACCTTTCTGCAACTTCCTGCCTTTGCTCCTTGATCTGACTTTAAGGCCAAAAAGATCAAAGCTAATCTTTCTTCTTTGGGACAGCCCTCCAAATTCTTCTGTAAGATACAAACTTTCTCACCTTGACAGAAACACCCTCCTTAGGTGGGTAGCTACTCAGAGTGCAGTTTCTTCATACTCCACCAGGTGGCACTCTGAGCTCAAGGTGCTTTATTTTCCAAGCTCCTTTGCACGTGAAAGAATGTGTAGTTACCTATCTGTTCTAAGCAAGGAACAGGATCCCATCTGTTTCCCTCTGGTTTCCAGCCTCCTAATACTTTAGCAATCTGCCCAAGTTTTATTTTGTCTTGTTTAGTCTAGATATGAAAATATAACAATTATTGTAATATTTGGCTTGTTTTCACCCCTATTCCTGTTAAGATTCTCATCTTCTCAATTTTGTATGATCCAATGGACTACACTCTCATTGTAGATTCAATTGCATTTATAATAAGAGGAAAGATGTTAGAATTCCCTAGTGCCTGACACCCCCATCTGCTAGTGAGGTCTGAAATTGTAATTCCACAACAGTTACAGCTACTCAGATTTCCAACTGCATTTTCAACAGTCAGGATGTGCCTTGAGGCTGTTTCCAGAGAAATGTTTTGAGGGTTCCCCACCTGACTGTCAGTCACAAAGAGGGAGAGCCTTACCTTGTGTTAGATGGCAATTCCCTACTACTCATGAGACATAACAGCTGCTTCCTGGGAAATATTCTTTGTTCCTCTGATGGATTTTTGGAAGACTTTTTGAATGTCTCCAAAATCACCTTATGACTTTCTATAGGTATGGAGTCCACCCAAAATCACATTGCAATCTCACTGCTCATGATGCTTTCTGGCATATTTTCTCTTATCTAAAAGGTTGCTGCCACACAACAGTTCAAACTCTGCCAAGGATTCCCAAGAGAGAGGGAAATTTCCTTTTAAAATTTCCACCAGAGCTTCAGGACCTGTCCTGACCCTCTGACCTGGTCCCTTACAATAGTAATTCCAAAAGCAAAACAAAACAATAGTAATTCCAGTCCTTCCTTCCTACTCCTCCACATATACTTCTGCTTTCTAGGTGCATGACAGAGAAATAACTTTCACTTGCCACAACCAGGAATTACACTTTAATTCAATGCAACAACTCAGCAAACATTTTCTAAGCACTTACTATTTTATGGTCATCATTGACTGCATAGACTCAGGTAGTTGTTGGGTAATTGGAAAAAAGGAAGAAGCTTGGTGACCAGTATGGTCCCTTCCATCTCTTGCTCTGTAGCTCTTTGCTGTTGCCACCTCCTTTTGTTAAGTCTAAGTTGCTCAGTGGCTGTTATTGTTCTTGGATGTGTTTGAATTGGAATAGGATGCAGCTCTGGGACAAAGAATAAAAACAGGAATGGGTATGGATTCTGTCAGGCTTATGGCTCTCAGAATGGGAGGGGATGTAAACAGGACCTAGAGGGGTTTCTAAGAATGCTAAAATTTTGTCTGAAAAGGACAAGAGCCCTGGATTGGAAGATAGGCTACCCAGATTTTAGTTCTTACTGTGTGTGTGACCTTAAGCAAGTAATTTCACCTCTGGTTCTTGTTCTCCAATTCTGTGGAAGTCCTTCCTTACATCCAAAGGACAATAAATTCCAATAGCACATAAATTGTTTGCAAAAACATAGAAAGATGGGTTTTTGGTTTAGGTATCAGGACCAAATTTGTCTCTTAGAAGCAGAAAAATATGGTCCTGATGTTTAAACCAGGAAGAGATAAAGCCAAGAAAGAAAAGAGTAAAGCAACATCTTTAATGTCATTCTAAAAATATTCAACAAAATCTTAGAAAAGAGGATACAACAACATATTTTAAATAGTATACAATATGAATAGGTTCAATTTATGTAGGTAATGAAAGGTTGCCTCATATTATGAAAATTGTAAATATAATAGACAATAAAATTAAAAGCCATAAAAATCACATTACATCAATAGATGCAGAAAACTCTTTTGACAAAAATATTAGACCTTTGATTAGAATTAGAGGGGGAAAAATCAGTGTAGGAAGGACATTGTTTTCTTAGCAATTTGATTAAGTACTAATAAAGTTTTCTTCATTCAGGCAAGTTGTTAAAGGACTTCAAACTAAAGGATTGTTTTAATATGTAGTCTAAAGAAGAAATGGGGTGAAGAGGAGAAGGGTCTCAATATGGTTCCATAACCAGGCAAAGAGGAAACAAAATTATTACTTTTATGTATGCAACACCCTATAGAAAACCCTATAGAGTCAGCGTTAAAATTAATTGGAACATTTCATAACTTCAATAAAGTAGCAAAATAGAGAACAAACCCAGAAAATCACCAGCCTTTCTGGAAATTCTCAATAAAACCCAGCAAGAAGAAAGAAATTCCATTAAAAATAACTATGGAATGCATAAAACATTCATCTGGAGGAACAAAAGGTCAAGAATCTCAAGGGACAATATGGGGGAAAGTGGGAAGGAAGGGGGTGTAGGAGTACCAGATTTCAAACTATACTACAAAGCAGTATTCATCAAAACAATTTGGCACTGGTTGTGGAACCATATTTTTTAAACCTTTTTAGTTGAACTAAAAATATTAAGAAATAATATTTCTCAGGCCTAAAAACCCTTTCCAGATTTTTTCCCTATTTGGACATGTGTAAAAGGTAAAGAACAAAGACTAAAGTCCCAGGAAATGGATCAAGAGCAACAACTAAACTTATTTCTCATCTAGATAAGATCATTGCTCTCCCCCTAAAGTAATAGGTCCCTAAGACCCACCAAAGGGCAGTGCCCTCTTTTCTATTCAAAGATTAAGATATTGATTACAAGAAGGGGAAAGGTCGTCAGAGATTGGATTAATGACTGTTCTGCAATGTTAACCAAAAAATGTATTTTTACACATTATGACCTTTTGTCCAGGGTAACTATAAAGATTACCTTAAATAGTGTTGGTATAGAGAGTTTCTGAGGACATAGATGGACTCTTGCCAGTTTGGACATTTCTTTCTCTAAGCTAGAAATGGCTTGGATTTAGAATAATGTTCAATTAACAAAGAATGTTTCTATATCCATGCCCAGGGGCACACAGCTAGTAAATGTCTGAGGGTGGATTTGAACTCAGATCCTTCTAACTCCAGGGCCAGTGAGGAGTTCACATTCTAATGGGGGAGAAAATACTCGATTTCCGCTTCAAGTCCTATAGTCCTGAGAATACAGCAAGAAAGCAAATGGAAATTCTTCTTTAAATGCGGAGAAAGTCTGCTTATCTAGGAGTTCCCTATATCAGTGAAATCACAGGTCCTAACCCCAGAGCCTAATACTTAATAGGCACTTAATATATGCTTATTGAATGAATGAGTTCTGCAGGGGCATTTTCAGGCTTTCAATGAGAACCACCACATATCAAAAGCATGGACCATGAAGACTTATCCCAGTAAAAATTTTTTAAATTTTATTAAATTTTATTTTTTCAGGGCAATGAGGGTTAAGTGACTTGCCCAGGGTTACACAGCTAGTAAGTGTCAAGTGTTTGAGGCTGGATTTGAACTCGGATCCTCCTGAATCCAGGGCCAGTGCTTTATCCACTGCACCACCTGGCTGGCCAATCCCAGTAAAATTTGAGTAACAACCATCTTTCCCTGATTCTCAGCCACATCACTGAGATCAGAGGTTTCCCCCCACTTCTCACTTCTTATCTTCTTCTCAAGGCTAACACTTTCTCTCATCCTGAAGGAGGAGAAAAGCATTTATTTTTTTTCTTTTCTATTTAGTCTATGTTTTATGAATTACTAGACAAAGTTGGTTCCATCAAAATTTCTAATACAGTGACAGTAGGAGATAATACCTGATAAATTGATCACAATACCTTGGAAAAGGAGGATATGATTTAAAAGGTAGAAGTCGGATAAAGAAGGTTTTCCATTGGAAAAACTAAAAGCCTTGTTTAACTTGAGAAAAGATGTTGACTTTATATCTCCCATAACACAAGGAAATCATAGACACAAGTTAAATACCGTTTTGTTTTGTTTTTTAGGCAATGGGGGTTAAGTGACTTGCCCAGGACCACGAAGCTAGTAAATGTCAAGTGTCTAAGGCCAGATTTGAACTCAGGTCCTCCTGACTCCAGGGCTGGTGCTTTTAACCACTGCGCCATCTAGCTGCCCCAAGTTAAATACCTTTTTAGGAAAACATCCCAGAGGAAAAGTAGTAGAAATTTGGCTTGGGTCGTATGACTAAATCAGCAGTGTTGGCAAGATTATGAAATAGAAAAAAATGTGATATCTCTATAGGTTTTCTCTGGGAGGAAGAGAAAAGAGCATTTATTTCTACAAGCTGGTTAGTCAGTTGACTGGGCATATCCACAAATTCCTATTAGTCATGTGGAAATTTATTTTGATTTGGGGACCCTACCTTTAGGCTGAGATTAGAAAGCCTTAGGCCTTCAGGGTCTCTTCCCCTCCCCCTCAGCTTCAGCTGAGTCAAAAAGCCCCATGGGCTGTACAAGAGCCAGGTCAGACAGCTGTGGGGGGAAAAAGCCCCCAGCTCCCTCCGACCTGAGCAGAGGTATCTGAGAGATGCTGGGCTCTGGCGTAGCCTGTGCTAAGGCTTGAGAGCACACCCCCCCACCACCAGCTGCAGCCCTGACTGGCAGATTAGCTTGGTCTGTGGGGGCGCAAAAAGCCCCGAGATATGAATGGAGATAAGAAAGGTATATATAGACCTGGGCATTAGACAGCAAGGGGCTTCGGTTGGACAAGGACGGACGAGAGAGGCTGAGTGGAGGTTCGGTTCGGACAAGGAGACAGGGGGCTGAGAAGAGGTCAAGAGGGCGGCTGACGAGATTAGAAAGGGGGGACGAGACGAACAGCAACGCAGGACTAGGAGCAAAGGCGGCAGAAGACAGACTGAACAGGAGGCAAGGGAGAGCACAGAAGTCAGCACAGGGTATAGGTTGGAGAAAGTGAAGATTAAGAGGAGTTAGAATAAAGTACCTGAGTGCCCTGAGGTGAGAGGTGGCTAAGGCCCTTATTCTATTAAAAAAATTTCGAGGCCCAGCAGGTGGGAAAGAGACAAAGTGGAAAGAGACCGCAGGAAAGCAGTCAGGTTGTACATTTTATTCCCCTGTATTCTTAATTTTAAATAGTATCTCATAAATAAACTTTGCTTTGATTATTTAGTTAAGCGGCTTATTAATCTTTAGTTTATCAATTTGGGAGTAGAGCAGTGTGGTGGAACTTTATAAACAGCCCACATTAAATGAACGAAGTCAGATAGCCAAATAGTCAACAGTCCCAGAATTAGTACCCCAATCAAATTAGTCCCCCCAAATTAGCCCTAGTTAACAAAGTATTTCTACAGTCATCAATTGAAGTCTTTGGAAGACTTCAAATAGAAGTGGTCTAATGCCACTTGGAGCTGCTAGAACTTCATAATGTATTACATTAGAGAGCAGTCCTACTGGTAGAACTCATCGAAACCTAAGCATCCCATCTATAGTGAAGATTCAATTCAAAAAATATTTATTAAGTACTGATGGTATGCAAGGCACTGTGCTAGGTCCTAGGGAATACAAAGACAAAAATTAAACAATCACATCTTCAAGGATTCTATTGGGGTGAAGGGATACAACATGAACAGAAGTCAGTAAATAACACACCAAATTATATGAAATAATTGTAAGAGAGAGGGCTACCAGTTTGGAGGAATGAGGAGGACTCATGTTATAGGTAGCCTCTGATATGTGCTTTAAAGTAATCTATGAAAAATAAGGTCATAGGAAAATGCCCGGAGCAGCAAAACTCACAGAAGAATATGCTAAAATCATCTTCTAACCAAGAACGGCTTGGAAGGTCAGAAGGAGGGAGCTGCTGTGCTGATACAGAAGTTGGGCCCAACCCCACAGTCACCCTGACACAGATCCAGTCTCAGGAAGTCCTCACCAGAGAAGGAGACCCCCAGAGCCTCTGAATCAGCTGAAACACCAGTGTTGTCTGGAACTAAGCTCAGTCTGGTGAGTGGGCTGAGCCCTGGGCAGGGGAGAGACTACAGGGGTCTATGCTGGTGCTAAAGCAGAACTTGAATTCTATACCCCTACTGAGAACCAGGTGGTAGGCTCGAGTAGAAGTGGCCCAGGTCGGGGAGAGGCACAGGCTCGTCGGAGCTAACAACCACAATGCACAAAGCTGGTTGATTGGCAAATTGGTCTGGGGTCATCTAGGACTAGGAAACATGCCAGGTGAGGGAAGAACCTGATTCTCCTTAAATCATACCACCTGGGACTTCTTAAGCTTGGGATACTGCAGCCTGGAAACAGTGCCCTACTTTAAGGAGCTAAAAGTCTAGTAAAAGAAAGGCAAGATGAGCCAACCGAGAAAGGTGAAGACCATAGAAAGTTTCTTCAGTAACAAGGAAGACCAAGGGGCACCCTCAGAGGAAGATGTCAACATCAGGGCCCCTATATCTAAAGCTTCCAAGAAAAATACAAATTGGTCTCAGGCCATAGAGGTGCTCAAAAAGGACTTTGAAGATAAAAGTTAGAGAGGTAGAGGAAAAAATGGAAAGAGAAATGAGGGTGATGCAGGAAAGACCTGAGGAAAAAAGTCAACAGCTTGAAAAGTCAAATTGGCCAAATGGAAAAGGAGGTACAAAAGCTCTCTGATGAAACTAATTGCCTAAGAATGAGGACTGAACAAATGGAAGCCAGTGACTTTATGAGAAACCAAGACACAATAAAGCAAATCCAAATGAATAAAAAAATAGAGGGCAATGTGAAATATCTTCTGGGAAAAACTGCTGACCTGGAAAATAGGTCCAGGAGAGATAATTTGAAAATTATTGGTCTACCTGAAAACCATGATCAAGGAAAGAGCTTAGACACCATCTTCCAAGATATTCTCAGGGAAAATTGCCCTGAAATTCTAGAAGAAGAAGCTAAAATAGAAATTGAAAGAATCTACCAATCACCTCCAGAAAGAGATCCCAAAACGAAAACTCCTAGGAATATTATAGCCAAATTCCAGAGCTCTCAGGTCAAAGAGAAAATATTGCAAGCTGCCAAAAAGAAAGAATTCAAGTACTGTGGAGCCCCAGTCAGGATAGGACAAGATCTAGCAGCTTCTACATTAAAGGACTGGAGGGCATGGAATATGATATTCCAAAGGGCAAAGGAAATGGGATTACAACCAAGAATCACCTACCCAGCAAAACTGAGCATTATCTTTTAGCAGAAAAGATGGGACTTTAATGAAAAAGAAGACTTTCAGATATTTGTGATGAAAAGACCTGAACTGAATGGCAAATTTGACTTTCAAATACAAGACCCTAGAGAACCATAAAAAAAAAATTTGGAGCTGGGGGACATACCTGGGGTCGTACAGTGGGTGACTGTCTTGTGTCTGAGGCCGAGTTTTGGCTGGGATCCCCCTGGCTCCAGGGGGGTGATGATTTGTCCACTGTGTTACTTCACTAGATGATAACATCTTTAGGGTTAAATTGAGGGGTGAAAGGAATTCACTGGGAGAGGGGGAAGGGCAGAAGTGAAATCCTACAGGAAAGTAACAGGAAAAGGCTTATGGAGTGGGGGAAGAGATGAGAGTGGAGCAGGGCAGTAAATGAATTTTATACTCATCAGAGAAGGCTCAAAGATCTTAAACTCATCAGAGCTGCCTCAAGCAAGGACTAACACACACACCCAACTGGGTGGAGTAATCTATTTAATCTGGGCAGTAAATGAGCCTAACACTCCTCAAAATTGGTTCAAAGACCTCAATCTCATTTGAATTGGCTCAAGGAGGGAATAATGGACACACTCAATTGGGTGGAGTAATCTCTATAACTCTGCAGGAAAATAGGAGGGGAAGGGGATAAAGAGAGAGGGGCAAAAAAAGGAAGGGCAGAGTGGGGGAGGGGACAGACAGAGACAAATCCCTTTTGAAGAGTGATAGGATGAAAGAAGATGGATAATAGAATAAATATCATGGGAAAGGGAATAGGATGGAAGGGAAACAGTTAACAATAGTAATCATGAAAAAGAGAAAAGGGGGAAAATTGTACAAAAAATATTTATAGCAACTCTTGGTGGAGGCTAAGAATTGAAGATTGAAGGAATGTCTATCAATTGAGGAATGATGGAAAAAGCTGTGTTATATGATTGTAGTGGAATGGACTTGTGCTACAGGAAATGACAAACAGGATGATCCCTGAAAAATCTTGAAAGACTAATGAACATCGATGTATGGTGAAGTGAGCAGAGCTGAGAGGACACTGTGCCTAGTGACAGCAGTATTGTTCAAGGAGCAATTGTGAATGACTTAACTACTCTCAGCAGTGCAATGATCCAAGACAATCCCAAAGAACTAATGAGGAATCTTACTATGCACTGCTATAGAAAGAACTGATAAAAAGAACACTTGTGGATTGTACATATATAACCTGATTGTGATCTTGTGTAGGGGGGAGGAAAGGGAGGGAGGGAGAGAGAAAAATTTGGAACTCTAAATCTTATGAAAATGAATGTTGAAAACTACCCTTACATGAAAATGGAAAATAAAATAAATAAATACAAAAAAAGTAATCTATGAATTCTACATGGTTAAAATGACAGGAAACCATTTGGGCAAAGACATGGAGGTAGGAGATGAATATCAAGTCTGATAATAACTTAATATTCCCAGAAAATCCACCTAGAACTTCAAGACTGGGAGTGTAGGGATAGAATCCTATCAAGAGATGTGCTGGGGGCAGCCAAGTGGCACAGTGAATAAAGCACCGGCCCTGGATTCAGGAGGACCTGAGTTCAAATCCAACCTCAGACACTTGACACTAACTGTGTGACCCTGGGCAAGTCACTTAACCCTCACTGCCCTGCAAAAAAAAAAAATTAAAGTAAAAAAAGAGAGATATGCTTGTAAATATTTATCAATTGAATCTCAGGGGGAAATATGTGTGATGACCCACTTTTAAGTTTAATCTGCATTTTTAATATTTTCTCCATCACTTAAGTCTAGACAATCAAAAAAATAATAAACCAAGCCTTGATTTGTAGCATTTACCTATTTCTAAGGTGTAAAGGCTCACACCAAAAATTTAGCAATCAGCTCTCACTAATTTGAGCTAGCTTCCATCATATTCTGTCCTATCCTGCTAAATATTATGGAGGATTCTATGATAAACCATGAATGATACCTTTTCCTGGTCAGTGGAGAATACACAAGGTTGTTTGCCAGAAGCAAGCTCATATACCCCTAAAAATGCTGTGGTCGTTTCCAGTTTGCCTCCAAAGTTAGGAGAAATAGATATCACTGCTGCCAATAGTGAGGGCTTGGTGGCTTTCACTAAAGCACCTGTGAGTGTTTACCAGTTTTCAAGGTTTCTGGGAAGCTCTAGGAATGATCATTGACACGGGACTGAGGGCATCTCAGATCTGTTTGGTAGGTAAACTTGTTTCCTAATTCTCTTTACTGAGGGCTCATCTTAATGTACACTTGTCTTACTTGAACAAAGAGATAGAAGGAGAGAGAAGACAAGCCTAGAAAAGTAGGAGGTGAGGCAAAGTTGGCCTGAAATGAAATATATTATGAAGATGCATTGGAGGAATTGAGAACATTTAGTCTGGAGAAGAGAAAACTAAGGGCATGCATCATGGCTGCTTTCAAGTATTTAGGGCAGGGCATCTTCATTTTTTTCTGTGTCATGGATTCTTTTGGTGGTCTAATGAAATCTATGGACCTCTTTTCAGAATAGTGTATTTTTTTTTAATTCACAAATTTAGGAAAGAAATAAATTTCAACTCAATGTTAGTGAAAATAAAGATGTATTTTTCCTCCATCCAAGGTCATGAATTCCCTGAAAGCTACCATAAACCCCAGATTAAGAACCTCTGATTTTATCATGTGAAAGAGAAATTAATTAAGCCCCAGAGGGCAGAACTAGGAGCGAGGAATGGAAGCTAAAAAGTAGCAGATTTAGGCTTAATGTCATGAAAATCATCATGATATTACATTCATTTTTCAGTCATGTTCATCTCTTTGTGACCCCATTTGGTTTGGTTTTTTGGGTTTTTTTTTTTTGGCAAAGATACAGGAGTGGCTTGCCGTTTCCTTCTCCAGTTCATTTTACAGATGAGGAAACTGAGAGAAACAGGGTTAAGTGACTTGCCCAGGGTCACAAAGCTAGAAAGTACCTGAGGCCAGATTTGAACTCATGAAGATGAGTCTTCCTGATTCCAAACTCAGTACTCTAGCCACTGCAACACCTATCTGCCAACTAGAACTATTCAAAGATGGAACAGGCCGTCTCAGGAGGTAGTCCATTTCCCCTTAGAGAGAGATATCAGGGAACATTTCTGCATGTTATTTCCCCAACTAGACTTTGAGCTCAGTGAGCGCAGGGACTATTTTGCCTTACTTTTTATCCCCAGCACTCAGCACAAGGCCTGGTGCTTAAAAAAAAGCTTGTTGCCTCAACTTATTCTAGACTTGTCACTGTTAGTAACCATCTAGTTCAACCTTCTCATTTTAAAAAAGAAACTGAATGGGTGGGGCTTGCCTCACAAGCAGAGCTACAGGACCCAGGCTTCTGACTCCAAATTCAGGTCCTTTCGAATATACTATACTGAAGGGGAAGCTAAGTGGATAAAGCACCAGCCCTGGATTCAGGAGGACCTGAGTTCAAATCCGACCTCAGACACTTGACATTAGCTGTGTGACCCTAGGCAAGTCACTTAATCCTCATTGCCCCACCAAAAATATAGGTGTATACACACACACACACACACACATATATATACATATACTGCCTTCCAGCCTAACACTTTCCCCACCTTAGATTAGCTCTGATAGATCCTGAACAAATGCTAAATCTTTTTTTTTAATTTAACTTTATTTTTGTTACATTTAAACATCTGAATTGTCTCCTTACCCCAACTTCCCATCCTGCATTAGAGAATGCCACCATTTGTCACAGATGGAGAGAGAGATGTATAGATGTATGTATGTATGTATATGTATATGCACACACACACACACATATGAAAACATACTATGCATACTTCTATTTATCAGTTCTATATCTGGAGATAGCATCTTCCTTCAAAGGTCCTTTATATAATTTAGTTGTTCACTGTCGTTCTTCAAACACTATTGCTATTACTGTATATGATGTTCTCTTGGTTCTGTTCATTTCACTCTTCATTATTTCATACATGTCTCTCCAAGATGTTGTTTTTTTCCTAAAATCAACTAGTTCATCATTTCTTACAGCACAGTAGTATTCCAACAAATGCTAAATCTGCCTTTTCCTTTACTTTTCTACTTCATGTAACAACCTGAGCATTTGTCTGAGCCCTGGGGACAGTAGTCCTCAAACTTTATATAGCAATGTCTTGTCTTTCTTATTAAAACAAAAATTGACATGTTCCTTCCCCATTTTTCATAAAACAATCTGTACAAATAATTTTCTTAGTTTCATGTATTATTCAAATATAATTAAGAACTTATTACAGTTATAACACAAAGAAATCTCAAACATAAAATCAAAACAACGTCACATATACAAACATTTATACTTTTTGTGTTTGTGATGTGAAAATAATAACCACAACAGCAATAGCATTAATATCATGGTGGGTTTATCAATATACAATTTCTCAAAATGTGGTGTTATTGATGAGTGCTCCTTATAATCCTTTTTCGACCACAAATTAAGAGCAATATTTTGCCTTTATAATAGGCTACAGCAGAAAATCCCTTTCTACAAAATAATATGCCAAGACCAGTTGTAAAATTTACATTACTCTATTTGATAAACCAGAGAATCGTTCACTGATCCATACTAATTCACAATACTATTCACACACACTAAGATTCTCAGGTTCAAATGCTTACTTCAGCTTACTATCATAAAGCAAATTTATTAAGTTCTTTTGTTCAGATAAGAGTAAGACCAAATGTATCAGATTTTCCCATGGAAAGTGGGTTCCTTAACCATTCATATTTAGACCTATTGAGATTTTAAAAGTAAAGTAGAGTTGTTTCTTTGGACCAATCAAGTGATTAAAAAAACAGGTCTTTACTTTCTTCCTTTTTTATTTTCAAAGCAAGTATTGTTTTTATTTAATTGGAAAGTGCCTCCAAAATATTTTTTGTAAATTTATTATCCATAGTTCTAACTTTGTCCATAAGTGCAATCACTTTATCTTTCTGGATCAAAGTATGAATTTGCCTTGGATTATTTGGTAATGAGTTATCCCCCACAAAAAAAGGACCAAATATGCAAGTTTCAGAAGGAAATGTGTGTTACAAAATGAATTTGCTTCTGCTTTATTATTATCACTAAGAAAAATTGCAATTTCTTCTTTTAGTTCAAATACTCTTTGAAGTACTTTGCCACAAGAAAGCAATGTGTTTCATAATAACAGAATGAAAGCTTAAAAAACATTGAAACAAGGGGCAGCTCAGTGGCACAGTGGATAGAGCACGGGCCCTGGAGTCAGGAGTACCTGAGTTCAAATCTGGCCTCAGACACTTAACACTTACTAGCTGTGTGACCCTGGGCAAGTCACTTAACCCCAATTGCCAAAGTAAAAAAACAAAAACAAAAAATGTTGAAACACCCTATCTCTGTGCCATGTCATCACATTATAGTGAAAAGAACTTTCCTTTTAGTGGATCATTTTTTAATGAAGTCAATCTTAAAATGACTTGAAAAACTGCATGTAGTTCCTCATTAATATTTCTCAATACAAATGATTGTGAAGTGTGCAAAAGAGACACTTTAAACTTATGCTTGTAGATTTGCATTTTGTCCACACATTGAGCTCCATCAGTAGTCCAATGTAATCCTAGCACATTATATTATATTCATTTATAAATTATTCACTAAAGTAAAATTTTCTCTTGATATAACAGGTTCATAAAGTTAAAAAAACTTTCCTAATATCATTTTCAACAACATGTCACACATATATAATTGAATGAGCATTTTAACTATATTATTGAAAAAAATAATAATTAAAGTAATAAAAATTATTAAATTTCATGCTATTCACAGCTAAAGAAAACAATACAGTGTTTTATCATCATCATTAATAGTATTTGTGAATCCCAATGATAAATATAATGGATTATATTTTCTGGATTTAGATTTTTACTTTGTGTTTCTATATTTCTGCTCTGCTATTTTTGCTTGTACTAGTTTCAGCTATTCCAGTGGATTTTTTCCCTTCAAACTGGTTATATATTTGTCCATCATGGAGGAATATAATTTCACTTTTTTTAGAAATCAGAGAAAATAAAAAACTTAAGACAATTAAATTTGTTAATTTCAAATCATTATCTACAATCACTGATGCATCATTTCAATTTTATAAAGTTACTATCTTTTGGGAGACCAGTTTATTATACTGTATTTGCTGAGATGGACAACATTAAGAAATGTAGCAAATACAATGATACTTTTAACAAAGAATGTTTAACTTCAAGTTTACATGCTCTTCCGTACTGTAAGCCTATGCTGACTAATGATAACAACAGCAAATTGTACCTGTATTAAGATATGTCATATGACGACTCAAATTTGACCCAATTTGTTCTTATGGTACTAAATAATCAGTGGCTTGCATTCACTATTAGAGTGAATTCGTTTTGTTAAGCTCACTATTGTTTGCCCTGCATTCACTGTTGGAATGAATTTTTGGAGTTAAACTCCATTTTCTTATATAACATTGTAACAGGCCAAACCCAACCCTTATGGGCATCCTCTACAAGCACGGTTGATGCAATCCTCACGTGGGCTTCAGAGCTTGAGAGGCTATGACTATTTCTGTTCTGCTCACCAGGGAGAACACACTGGAATGGAGGTTTTACCACATAATGAAGAAAAAGACTTTTGATTGTATGCTGAGACAGAAATGGATGGGCACACAAAAAAAGGAACCAACAAGCCAATGCTATTTCTTTCCTTTCCCTGGCTATACTGGAGTGAGCAGGACTGTTATAAGCTTCCAGGTAGAGATAGAAGGGTAGTAGCAGTGGTGGTGATGGTCTCTTGCTACCAGCTGCCTATCTCCCCATCTGTCCCACTTGTAGGCTCATGAATACACATCTCTGTTCTTTGCCTCTTTCTGTTTATTTTTGCCTGCTCTTAGGTCAAGTACTATCAGATAGGCCTGGAGCCAAGAAGACATCTTCATGAGGTCAAATATGAACTCAGACTCATACTAGCTATGTGACCCTGGGCAAGTCACTGATCTCTGCTTTAGTTTCCTCATCTTTAAAATGACCTGGAGGGGCAGCTAGGTGGCGCAGTGGATAGAGCACCAGCCCTGGAGTCAGGAGTACCTGAGTTCGGATCCGGCCTCACACTTGACACTTACTAGCTGTGTGACCCTGGGCAAGTCACTTAACCCCAGTTGCCTCACTAAAAAAAAAAAAAAAAAAAATGAGCTGGAGAAGAAAATGGCAAACCACTCCAGTCTCTTTGCCAAGAAAACCCCAAATGGCGTCACAGAGTCAGACAACTGAAATAACTGAATAGCAACACGCCACTGAGGAAGATCCTCACTGACCTACTTAACTCAGAACAACAGTGGATAGAAGGAAGCCAAGAAGGAGTGACTCATCCATCAGCTATAATGAATTCAGAAGTTTGTTTTGTAGCAATTGGTTTGAGGTTGAACTAACTCTTCCCAGAGATGAAAAGAGGTATGGGAAAGAGTGTATCCTCAGGGATTTGGGGGAAATGCTTTGTAACTTCAGTTTTAGTTATATCTTCTCAGTAAATAACCCTTTGTAAAAGCTAATTAGTGTTAATTGGTTAAATAATAATGGGCTTGGGGGGGAGGGCAGCTAGGTGACCTCAGTGAATAAAGCACTGGCCCTGAATTCAGGAGGACCTGAGTTCAAATTTGACCTCAGACACTTACACTTACTAGCTGTGTGACCCTGGGCAAGTCACTTAACCTTTATTGCCCTGCAAAAAAAAAAAGAAGAAGAAAAATACTGGGCTACAAATCACTGTAGAGTTGTTGTTGCTTGTTCTTTGTTCTAGAAGAGGACCATGACATCATGAGGTGATGTCATGACTTACAGTGAATTGGATTTAAGTGAGGGAAGGATATGCAAAGTCACCAACCTCACTCTCTCCTCCAGAGCCATATAGGTCCAGTGGCAAGATATAGATCAGGATGACTGGAGATGGCACCTGGATGTTTAAGGCAATTGGGGTGAAGTGATTTGCCCAGAGCCACAGCTAATAAGTGTCTGAGGTGAGATTTGAACTCAGGCCCTCTTGACTCCAGGGTCAGTGCTTTATTCACTTCTCCACCTAGCTGTCCTATCACTGTAGAGTAGCAATCCTATGAGAAATACTAACTGCAACTGACAATTGATATTAGGAAGATCACACCAAAGTGGGAGCTTGAGCCAACTACAGAGTTAGAGAAAGAGAACCCAACCTTTCAGGGATAACCCTAGAACCCTGAGGGGAAAATGTAGCCTTGCTCAAGGGAACCCAACTTGTCAGAGGAAGTGGAAATTGGGATAAGAACATTATCTATATATCTATCTATATGTGTGTATATGTATATATGTATATAACGTACACATATATATGTATGTATATACATACACCTGAAATGTCTCTTTAGTATGAATTATTAAAGATAGAGGTGTTTGAATTAGAAAGCATGCACTTCTTTTGCATTGTAGGGGACCAGAGTGCCCCAGAACACTTTAGAGCAGAGGATGTGGTTCCTAAAAGTGGTTCTTTAGATGCTTGATGTAGACACATATCACCGGTGCAGAGACTTTCAAAGTACACAGAGACAGACAGACCCAGAAACATAGCTGAAACGAAGAATTCCTATTCTTTCATACAAGCAGCTTGGTAGCACAGTGGATAAAGAGTTGAGCCTGAAGTCAGGAAGACTCCTCTTCATGAGTTCAAATTTGGCCTCAGACACTAGATGTGTGACCCTAGGCCAGTCACTTAACCCGTTTGACTCAATTTGCTCATCTGTAAAATGAGCTGGAGAAGAAAATGGAAAACTACCCCAGTATCTTTGGCAAGAAACCCTAAATGGGGTCACAAATAATTGGACATGACTGAACAACAACAAATGAACAAAGACAAAATTCATTCCCACACCTATTCGTTAGCCTATAACACCTGGCTGAACAGCTCTCTGCTCCCCACCTTAGCCCACAGAGACACACAGATATGAACCTGACCCTGCCTGACATGGGCCACAGAAGAGAAAGACCCAAACAGCCTGGGACCGAGTCAGCAGAAAAGAAAGAGCCTCCTAGGGACCCTTCAAGGGGTAAGCTATTACCTCAAAAGAATGAAAGGGTCTTTGGACAGCTAGATGGCAGAGTGGATAAAGCACTGGCCCTGGATTCAGGAGGACCTGGGTTCAAATCTGGCCTCAGACACTTGACACTCACTAGCTGTGTGACCCTGGGCAAGTCATTTAACCCTCATTGTCCTGCAAAAAAAAAAAAAAGGGTCTTCAAGCTGTACATAACCTCTGGACCTAAATTAACTGGTACAACTTACAGTTATGATCCCTCAGTCTTTGCAGTCTGCAATGATGGGAATATTATTAAGCAAATGCACTCCCTGGTCATTTTCCTTTTTCATAGCTTGGGAGGGTGTAGGGGGTAGATACCAAGACTTCTAACTGAGAGACAAGGTTCACCTTGGGAATCAGAGCTGGAAAGTGTTTGGACTGTTGCTTTTTTAATGATATAAGTGATTTTTTTTACAACGTTTTTACTAATCTAATTAAGCTGTTTAACTGTGACCTTGAGATTTAAGTGAGTGAAACAATGTATTGGGGAAGGATAGCAGTGAGGGTTAGGTGGGAGCAGAGACAATGAGTAACAGGTCATGACTGACGGGTACACCTCGACAAAAAGCCCAGATGTTCCAGATGTTTGACAGTCATCTGTCCCAAGTTCTAGTACAGGCAGAGAAAAGAAGACTTTCTATAAGGGAACAAGGCAACTGTAATACCAAATACAAACATATGAGGATTGCATCTTCACCTATATGTGGGGGACGTATTCCTGAGTTGTGTTAGAGGTCTCACTGTCCTAGCCTTCTACCCTAATAGAGTTAAAATAACGGCTACCTTCAAGGTCATGAAAGTAGGGCCTCACATATGTGGACTATATGATAACAATTCTTCTTTTCATACCATCAATCAAATGTGATGTTTTGGGGGAAGGGAATAAGTATATATGCCAGGCACTGTGCTAAGCACTTTATAAATTATAAATTTGGGGCAGCTAGGTGGCGCAGTAGATGGAGCATCAGCCCTGGAGTCAGGAGTACCTGAGTTCAGATCTGGCCTCAGACACTTAACACTAACTGTGTGATCCTGGGCAAGTCACTTAACCCCAATTGCCTCAGGGAAAAAAAAATTATAAATTTTATCCTCACAACAACCCTGGGAGGTAGGAGCAATTATTATCCCCATTTTATAGTTGGGGAAACTGAGGCAAACAGAAGTTAAGTGACTTGTCCATGACTGGTATCTGAGACTAGATTTGAACTCAGGTTTTCCTGATCCAAGTGTAGTAAGTACTCTATCCTCTGAGCCAGCTGGCTGCCTCTAAAAATCTTAAAGGCATTGCTCTTAAAGTTAGGGACTCTCCCTATTAAACATTGCCTTAGAATTTCTGGGAATCAAAATACTGGTGAAATATCAATGACACATCTTAGTGATTAGACCTTCCCTGATTAGAATAGGAAAGCTGAGAAGACATTTTGGTAAGTCCTTATCTCACAAAGCAACCTAGGGTTGATGGTGGTTTTAGTTGTTGTTCTTGTTTGTCCTTCATTCTCAAAGAAAATGAGGGTGAGGTCATGACTTGAAGTAAATTGGATTTAAATAAGGGAGTTCTGGGCAAGGTCACCAACCTCACTCTCATCCACTCATCTCACTCATCCAGAGTAATCTGAGTCCAGTGGTAAGATATACATCAGGATGATTAGAGATGGCCCCAGATGTTTAAGGCAGTTGGGGTTAAATGACCTGCCCAGGGACACACAGCTAGTGTCTGAGGTGAGATTTGAACTCAGATCCTTCCAACTTCAGGACCAGTGCTCTATTCACTGCGCCACCTAGCTACCCCTAATGGTGGTGCATGGCACCCATAAAAGGTTGGCATGAGACTTCATTCTATAGACTTGAAGTAAGACATATTCATTCTAATAATGCCTGCAAGAAAATCTACAGTGACTCTGTTCATCTGTTCATCAGAGACTTTGATTGACTATAAATGTATAATATATAATATATGTTTATATATAAAATATAAACATAAATGTCACTAGGATGTATACATTTTGTGTGTAAGCTCTCATTTCTCTGATGCAGCCACTGGCTTGACACAAATCATCCAAGTAGGAAGCATCCCTGGAAAGTGGACAGAAGGCCCTTCTTGGTCTCCAGCCCACCAAAACTCCTGATGACTCATACTACTTGTGTGTGTGTGTGTGTGTGTGTGTGCGCACGCGCGCACACACGCATGCATCTGTTTACAATCTGTGTCAAAGCCCAGTAGAAAGAGATTGAATTTTCTGTTTCTTTCTTCATTATCTAGATCCTGGCTGAAAAGCATATGGTTGAAAGAAAGAAATAATAATTAACCAAGATTCTTCCCCCTTCCATGGGCTAAAAGAGGAGATCTAGAAGCCAGTGATCTCTTTGGGACTAGGAAAAGCAGCTAGGTGGCAAAGAGAGCTTGGAGGCCAAGAGATTCAGACCCTTAAGTCACAAGACCCTGGGCAAGTCACTTAATCTCTAAACCTCAGTTTCCTCACCTGCAAAAGTGGGGTGCTAATAGCACCAATTTTATAGGTCTCTTGTAAGGATCAAATGAGATAACACCTATAAGGTACTTCACAGATGATAAAGCACTATATTAATGCTTTTATGCATTGCACTGTAGGAGACAGCAGGTTTGTAACTCAGCATTTGGCAAGATAGTTGGGCTGACCAGTCCTTTCCAAATCTGAAATGTAAAAAGGAGTGAAAATTCTGCTTCCTCTCAGCACCCAAATAATTTCTACACTTGGGCATATGGTGGTTCAGTGTTTAGAGTGCTGGGCATAGAATCAGGAAGAGCTGAAATCAAATCTAGCTTCAGATACTGGCTTTGTGCTCCTGAGCAAGACACTTAAACTCTTTTCTGACTCAGTTTCCTCTACTGTAAAATGTCACTTAACCCCAACTACCTTAAACATCTGGGGTCATTTAATAAAAGTTTGTTCCTCAGTTTCACTTTTAGTCACTGATAACATTCCCATAAAAGGCTGGTCCAGTCTAGAATAAAACTCCTTCTGTTGCCTGGATTTGTGGTTTTTCAGCTTCCCCAGTGGGTCTCCTCTGGTGGACCTATTTTTACTCCATGGCAACACAAAGCACAAAGATGAAGTGGGAAGAGCAGGACAAAGACTGTCTTTGTCACCTTTATGCCCAAGGGCCCCCTCCTTCTGAAAGAAGATCTTCATTCCTCAGTTTCAAGATCTATGCCTTGGGGCCTTCCAGTAGCCCCACTGGGATTGGATGGGAAAAGGGGCTGATGGCTTGTACCCTTATAAGTGATGACACAGATGCATAAGGGGCCTTCCCTTCCATGGCCTTTAAAGTGGTTCATTATCTTATAGAAACACCTAACACCATAGGCATCCAGTGCTTGGGGTCAGATGGGGGTGGGTTAGACAATGAGACCCAATAAATATACATCCATAATAGCTAACATTTATATAGCACTTTCAGGTTTGCAAAGCGCTTTACAATTATTAAGCGTATTCCAACCTCACAACAACCTTGGGGAATAGATGCTATTATTATCCCCATTTTACAGATGAAGAACCTGAGGCAGACAGAGGGTAAGTGATTGGCCCAAGGTCACATAGCTAACAAAGTTTCTGAGGCTGTATTTGAACTCATGGCTTCCTAATTACAAGTCCAACCCTTTATCCACTGTACCACCTAGCTGCCTAGTGTATATATGCACATCTACGCATATATAAAGCTATGTGTACCTATTTATAGAAATAAATGGTACATATGTACATATAATATTTGAGGTATACATGTGTATATAATACAAATGTACATATAAAGGTCTTTAAAGAGAGCTATTTCTAAATTTGTAGACAGATCTATATCTATGACTATCTAATCTATGTATTTCTTTAATATCTATATATGCCTATATACATACAATATGTATATATTATACAGAATAAAAATTGTTTCTGATATGTGTACACAGTATATATGCATGTAGACACACATACATGTACATGTATGCACATATGTGTATATTAAGAAATATACACACATAGGGTGTTCCAAACATCTTATTGCAGGGCTAAACTACTAAAGCTTAATACTACTCTAAGACCGTGCATACATATATGTGAGAGTGAGAGAGCCAGAGACAAACAATGGTGTACTAGAGAGACAACTTCTAGGTCATGAGGACCCAGATTTGAGTCGTACCCCTGACAGAGTGTTTGGGCAACTTTGGTGTTTTGGTTTTGTCTTGTTTTGGTTTTGGGGGCCAATGAGGGTTAAATGACTTGCCCAGGGTCACACAGCTAGTTAAGTGTCAAGTGTCTGAGGTCAGATTTGAACTCGGGTCCTCCTGAATCCAGGGCCGGTGCTTTATCCACTGCGCCACCTAGCTGCCCCCATGTTTGGGCAACTTTGGACAAGTCACCCCACCTATCTTTGTTTGCTCTCTGAGACTTTAATTTACAGAAGTTACTAATCTATCCTGGAAAAAGGCATCTGCCCTACATCAATAAAATCATGAGCCTAAATATAACAATTTAGATAGATAGAGGATGTCCCAAAAGTGTTAGTGCAGTTTATATTTGTGTCAGATGATTCATTTAACCTCTGTTTTATTCCACTCAGTATTACTCAGTTTAGTGTGATTCCAGAGGTAGTGATTATTTCTGTTATGCTTGTCTATTAATATACATTAGTCAATCAACTAAAATTAGTACATATTTTACATATCTTATATTTAGGGATGATGAGATATGGTTAGACAGATTCTTATATTAGGCTCCAGAACTTTAAACTATGGGTTATAAATTCACTCACTTAACCATAGGAAGCTAACCAGAAGACCTCCACCCTTTTTGCCTGATGAGTAATTGATCAAGCCTAGTATGGCTAAGATGTCCTAATGATATGGAAAGTCCCCCAGCTTCTTGTTGTCTCTCCATCCTTCATCATCCCTTTTGTTAAGGGCTAAAATTCTAGCTAAGCTATCTAAAATCTCTAATTAGTGGTCGCCAATAAATTATAAGCTTTAGCAAGAGTTAGACTTTTAAGCATTTATTAAGGAGAATAAGAATTTGGTAAAGAGAGAGAGAAAGGCCTAGATTCATCTATCTATTAAAGGGAGAGAGCATTCCTAGCTCCGCTCTCCATCAGAGTCCACACAAAAGAGCCCCAGTCAGAGCGCCAGGCTCCCCCTTCTTCCTCCCACTAGCAAACGTCACTTTCTGATGCCAAAGAAAAGACATGTGTTCTTGCCCTCAGAGACCTTCACCTCATGGCACAGCTTTTCTACAGTAAATCTCCAGCAGGTGGCATCATTCCAATTGTTACACTTTCTTTTGTCCAACATCAGGAAACTGCCATGTACGCTTAGCCAATGGGTAACCCTTGCCTTGCCCATCCTATGACCATTAGCCCTGTCCATTTTTTGGCTCTGGAACTCATCAGTCCTAGACTGGGCTGTAGGTTCTCTTGTGGGGTCAAGGTATAGGTCTGTCAACCAATGAAATCCTGTAATTTATTCTACATCCTTTGTATCATCTCTTTATCATCTTTTTTTAAATAGTATTTTTGCCTTGGAAATCAAAGGAGTGTCCATCAATTAAAGAATAGCTAAACAAGCTGTGGTATTTGATGGTGATGGAATGATGTTGTGCTATAAGAAATAACAAGCAGGATGATTTCAGAAAGCCCTGAAAAGATTTGTATGAACTGATGTATAGTAAAGAGAGCAGAACCAAGAGAGAACATTGTACACAGAGACAGCAATATTGTTTGATTAAGAACTGTGAAAAACTTAACTATTCTCATCAATACAACGATCCAAGACAACCCCAAAGAACTATCTACCTCCAAAGAAAGAATTGATATTGATGGAACACAGAAGCATGTTATTTTTCACTTTCTTTCATTTTTTTCTTTTATTCAAGTTTTCATATACAAAATGGCTAATGTGGTAATTTTTTATATAAACATACATGTATAGCCTATATCTGGTTGCTTGCCACCTCAGGGAAGGGAGAGGGGAGAGGGGGAAAGAGGAATAAAAATTGGAACTCCAAACTATAAATAAAAATCTTTATTACTTTTTTAAAATAGTATTTTTCCTTATTACATGTCAAGACAATTTTTAGCATTTTTTTTTTTTGGTGAGGCAATTGGGGTTAAGTAACTTGCCCAGGGTCACACAGCTAGTAAGTGTTAAGTGTCTGAGGTCAGATTTGAACTCAGGTCCTCCTGAATCCAAGGCCAGTGCTCTATCCACTGCACCACCTAGCTGCCCCAGCATTCATTTTTATAAGATTTTGAGTTCCAAATTTTTCTCCTTCTCCTCCCCTCTTCCTAAAGTGGTAGGCAATTTGATATAGGTTATACATGTGCTATCATGTAAAACATTTCCATTTTAGTTGATACTGTGAAAGAAGAAACAGATCAAAAGAGGAAAAAAACACAAAAAAGAATAAGGTAAGTGGAGAGAAATATGCTTCAATCTGCATTGAGTTTATCAGTTCTTTATCTGGATGTGGATTTTCCTTCATAAATCTTTTGTACTTGTCTTGGATCATCGTGTTGCTGAGAAGAGCTGAATCATTTCTAGTTGATTATCACACAATATTGCTGATACTGTGTACAATGTTTTACTAGCTCTGCTCATTTCACTTTAATCCGTTTGTACAAATCTTTCCAGGTTTTTCTGAAATCTGTCTGTTCATCATTTCTTATTGTACAATAGTATTCTATTACATTCATATACTACAGCCTGTTCAGTCATTTCCCAACTGATGGGCATCCCCTCAACTTCCAATATTTTTCCACCACGAAAAGGGCTGATATAACTGTTTTTGCACATATAGGTCCTTTCCCCTTTTTTTGATATCTTTGGGACACAGACCTAGTAGTGCTATTGCTGGATCAAAGGTTACGCAAAGTTTGGTTGTCCTTTGGGCATAGTTCGAAATTGCTCTCCAAAATGGTTGGATCAGTTCACAACTTGACCAACAATGCATTTGTGTCCCAATTTTCCCACATCCTTTCCAACATTAATTGTTTTCCTTTTTTTGTCATCCTAGCCAATCTTATAGGTGTGAAGTGGTACCTCAGAGTTGTTTTAATTCGTATTTCTCTAATCAAAAGTGATTTAGAACACTTTCTCATATGCCTATAGATAACTTTGATTTCTTCATCTGAAAACTGCCCATTCAAATCCTTTTACCATTTTTCAATTGGAGAATGGCTTTAACAGAGGCACTTGGTGTAAAGATGTTTCCTAGCTTTCTGCTTTTCTTCTAATCTTGGTTGCATTGATTTTGTTCACACAAAAACCTTTTAATTTAATATAATCAAAATTATGTATTTTACATTTCGTAATGCTCTCTATTTCTCATTTGGTCATGAACCTGTAACTCAATTAACTTTAACTTAACTTTAAGAATTTGGATACTATACCAATTGGTACATATATGTTTAGTGTTGATATTACTTCATTGTCTGTGGTACCTTTTAGCAAGATGTAGTTTCCTTCCTTAACTCTTTTATTTAGGTCTATTTTTTGCTTTTGCTTTGTTTGAGATCAGGATTGCAACACCTGCTTTTTTTACTTCAGCTGAAGCATAGTAGATTCTGCTCAAGCCCCTTACCTTTATTTATGTGTCTCTCTCTGTTTCAAGTGTGTTTCTTGGTGTTTTTATGCTTCACAAATTTGCGTGCCATCCTTGTGCAGGGGCCATGCTAATCTTCTCTATATCATTCCAATTTTAGTACATGTGCTGCCAAAGTGAGCACTCTTGGTGTTTGGGTTTTTTTTTTAAGTTTTGAGTTCCAGATTCTATCCTTCCCTTTCTTCTCCCGACCCTGCTCCCCCCCAGGCAGTAAGCAATCAGATATAGTTCATACATGTGTAATTATTTAAAACATTTCTATATTAATCATTTTGTATAAAAAGACTCAAATAAACAAAATGAAAGAAAGAAAGTGAAAATAGCATGTTTCAGTCTGTATTGTCAACACTTCTTTGGAGGTAGATTAGTCCTTTAGAATTGTCCTGGATCATTATATTGCTGAGAATAGCTAAATAATTCACAATTCTTGGGGCAGCTAGGTGGCACGTTGGATAAAGCACTGGCCCTGGAGTCAGGAGGACCTGAGTTCAAATCTAGCCTCAGACACTTAACACTTACTAGCTGTGTGACCCTGGGCAAGTCACTTAACCCCAATTGCCCAGCAAAAAAAAAAGAGAGAGAAATCATTCACAATTCTTCATTGAACTATATTGCTGTTATTGTGTACAACATTCTAAGGGGCAACTAGGTGGTGTAGAGGATAGAGTACCGGCCCTGGATTCAGGAGGACCTGAGTTCAAATCCAGCCTCAGACACTTAACACTTACTAGCTGTGTGACCCTGGGCAAGTCACTTAACCCCAATTGCCTAAAAAAAAAAAAAAGACCTCTACAACATTCTACTGGTTCTGTTCACTTCATAATACGTCGGTTCATCTAAGTCTTTGCAAGTTTTTTGGAGATCATCCTGCTTGTCATTTCTTATAGCACAATAATATTCCATTAGAATCATATACCATAGCTGGTTTAGCCATTTCTCAATTGATGGGCATTCCTTTGATTTCCAATTCTCAGCCACCACAAAAAGAGCCACTATAAATATTTTTTACAAATGGGTCCTTTTGGGGCAGCTAGGTGGCTCAGTGGATAAAGCATCAACCCTGAATTCAGGAGGGCCTAAGTTCAAATCTCACCTCAGGCATTTGACACTTACTAGCTGTGTGACCCTGGACAAGTCACTTAACCCTCATTGCCCCACAAAAAACAAACAAAAACAAATAGGTCCCTTCTCTTTTTTTAAAAGTGTGTTTCTTGTAAACAAACACATTGTAAGATTCTGGGTTTTGCTCCTTTCTGCTATCTGCTTCCATTTTATGGGAGAGTTCATCCCCTTCACATTCACAGTTATGATTACTGTGTTTTCCCCTCCATCCTATTTTTCCTCCTGTTTGTCCCCTCTCTCCTTTCACCCTTTCCCTCCTCAACAGTGTTTTGCTTCTGCCTATGGCCTCCCCGGTCTGCTCTCCCTTCTGTCATTTCCTCTCTTCCTTTTCACTTAATCTCCTCCCTTCCTACTTTCCTGTATGGTAAGATAGATTTCTATGTTCAACCGATTGTGTATATTATTCCATCTTTGAGCTAATACTGATGACAGTAAGGTTCAAGCTATGCCCATCACTGACCCTTCCATCTTTCTTTCCATTGTAATTGGTTTTTCAAGCCTCTTCATGAAATAATTTACCCCATTCTACCTCTCCCTTCCTTCTGTACCCAGTGTACTCTTTTCTCATCCCTTAATTATTTCTATATGTCATTCCCTCAAATTCACCTTATATCTGTACCCTCTGCTATATGTGTTCCTTCTTGCTATACTATTAGTGGTACAATGTTTAAGAATTACAAGTATCATCTTCCCATGTATGAATATAAACAGTTCAGCTCCATTGAATCCCTTATGTTTTCTTTTCCCTTTTTAATCTTCTCTTGGATCTTGATATTGTAGATCAAATTTTTTGTCCTTTTATTTCATTGAATGACCATCTTTTCCCTGGAAGTGATAGGCTTAATTTTTCTGGGAAGGTGTTCTTGGTTGTAGTTGTAGCCCCTTTGGGGCAGCTAGTGCAGTGGATAGAGCACTGGCCCTGAAGTAAAAAGGACCTGAGTTCAAATCTCACCTCAGACACTTATTAGTTATGTACCCTGGGCAAGTCACTTAATCCTAATTGCCTTAAACATGTGGGGCCATCTCCTGTCATCCTGATATATATCTTGTCACTGGACCCAGATGGCCGTGGAAGAGAGAGCAAAGTTGGTCACCTTGCACAGCCCTCCCTCAATTAAATCCAATTCACTGCAAGTCATGACATCATCCCAATGTCATTGTCCTCTTCAAGAATGAAGGACCAACAACAATCTAGCTCCTTCAGCTTCTGAAATATCATGTTGCATGACCTCCAATCCTTTAATATTGTAGCTGCTAAATCCTGTGTAATCTTGATTGTGGTTCCCCAATATTTGAATTGTTTCTTTCTGGCCACTTGCAGTATTTTTTCCTTGACCTGATAGTTCTGTAATTTGGCTATAATGTTCCTTATAGATTTTATTTTGGGATCTCTTTCCTGAGGTGATCAGTGGATTCTTTCAATGTTTATTTTGCCCTCTGGTTCTAGGATATCAGGGCAGTTTTCCTTGATACAATTTCTTGAAAGATACTGTCCAGGTCCTCCTTTTGATTGTGGCTTTCAGGTAGTCCAATGATTCTGACATTATTTCTCCTGGATCTGTTTTCCAGTTGTTTTTCCAGTGAGGTATTTTGCATGTTTTCTATTTTTTTTTCATTCTTTTGAGTTTGTTTGATTCAATGCCTCAGAGTCATTAGCTTCTACTTGCCCAATTCTAACTTTTTTTTTTTGCAGGGCAATGGGGTTAAGTGACTTGCCCAGGGTCACACAGCTAGTAAGTGTCAAGTGTCTGAGACCGGATTTGAACTCAGGTACTCCTGAATCCAGGGCCGGTGCTTTTATCCACTGTGCCACCCAGCTGCCCCCAATTCTAACTTTTAAGAAGTTGTTTTCTAGGGGCAGTGACCCTGGGCAAGTCACTTAACCCTCATTGCCGTAAAAAGGGAAAAAAAGAAGTTGTTTTCTTCAGTTTGCTTTTATACTTCCCTTTCTATTTGGCCAATTGTACTTTTTAAAGAACTGTTTTCTTCAGTGCCTTTTTATGTCTCCTTTTCCATTTGTACTTTTTAAGCAGTTATTTTCTTTTTTCAAGCTGTTGATACTTCTTTCATAATTCTCTTGCATCGCTCTCATTTCTTTTCCCAATTTTTCTTCTACCTCTCTTATATGATTTTTAAACTCCTTTTTGAGCTCTTCCATGAGTTCTTTCTAGGCTTGAGACCACTTCCTGTTTGTCTTTGGGGTTTTTCCCAAAGGTGTTTTGCTATTGTTGTCTTCTGAGTTTTTTTTCCTTCATCTTCCCTGTCACCATAATAACTTTCTATGGTCAGAGTCTTTTTTCATTGCTTTTTGTTTATCTTTTTTGGCCTTTTTCCTTTCTTTTAAATTTGAGCTCTGCTCCTGGGGTAAAAGGGGCACTGTCTCAGGTTTCTTGTGGAAGGGGCTGTAGGCCCTGGTACTGCACTGATGCTTCCAAGGCCCACGGGGACGCTCATGTCTGGTGCTGTGCTAAGTGAGTGGTGGGGGGAATGGTAGCTGGCACTACTGGAAGCCATAAGGGTCTGTCAGATTACCTGGTGCTGAGCTGGGGTCCTAGTGCTGATATCCAGTGTGTGCTGAGGCTGGTGGGGGGTCCAGGTGTTGGCATTTGCCTACTGTACCAAACTGGGGCTCAGGATCTCCCATTGGTTTGCTGAGGTGGTCCTATATCAATGAAATAATGAACTTAAATATACATATTTAGATTTATATAGGGTATCCCAAAAGTGTTAGTGCTGTTTATATTTATACATATATTATACATACATATATATGTGTAAATGATATATGGGACATATTACATTCTAGACAAACATTTCAAAATTTTCTACATTTGAGATCTCCTAAACAGGGGTATTCCTCTTATAGTTATATTGCAGACACTCATAAACAGTACTGAGAACTTACTACTGATTTAAATCACTCACTTGAATGTAATAGGTTACCTTTATGTAGTACTTTAAGGTTGCAAAGCATGTTCTAGGCTTCATCTTACATGAGCTTCACAGCATCCCTGGGACGTAGGTGTACCAGGTATTATCATTCTGATTTTTATACATAAGAAAACTGAACGTCAGAGAGGCTACAGTCTCTGTTGTTGTTCAGTCATTCCGGCTGCAACCTATTCTTCATTACTCCATTTGGAGTTTTCTTGGCAAAGACATTAGAGTGTTTTGCCATTTTCTTCTCCTGTTCATTTTACAGATGAAGAAACTGAGACAAACAGGGTTAAGTCATTTGCCCCAGATCACACAGCTACTAAGTGTCTGAGGCCACATTTGAACCCAGATCTTCCAGACTCCAGGCCTGGGACTCTATCCACTGTGCCACCTAGCTGCCCCAGGCTACACTCAAAAAGCTACAAAGTGTCAGGACCTAGATTTGAATCCAGGCTTTCCTGACTTTAAGGCCAGAACTCTCCATTCTTCTTGCTAGTACATGCTTTTACTACCAAATTTTCTTTTAAAAAGGCAGGTGGGAGACAATTCATGTATACAATGATCAAATCCGTTGGGTAGTTAGCAATTAAGTCACTTTTCTTAGCATTACTCTGAAAACATGTCCCACAAACTAACACATGCTGCCAGGATAAGCTTTGCCAAAAATGCTGTGGATTAGACACTTACAAGAGCCCAAAATAGAACAATAGAATGTTAGAACCACTGGGAATCTCAGCTGCCATTTGGTCCTACCCCTCCATTTCAAAGGAAAGGACACATATCCAGAAAGGAGAAGCAATTCATCCAAAGTCAAACAGCAAGTTAGTAGCCAAACAAGAAGCAAACCTTGGTTCTCTTGACCCTACCCAGCCCCCTTCCCTTTCTTTCCACTACAGAGTCCCAAATCCCAAATGCTACTCTAATGAGCACAAAAGAATGCAGACACACTTGGCAAAGTTCACCAGGCATATGGTATTGAAGTCTGTGAATTGGAGAATAATAAGACAGGTAAATTATTGCTTCAAAATAAATGATCTATTGGTGTAACTTTTCTCTTGTGGTAGGTTGAAGATGTGTCAAATTGGAAAATCTAAATAGGGGGCCATTCATAAAATTTTGCCCAGGGTCCCATAAGCAGAGTCTAATAATCAATAATACAGTACAACATCATCTTCCCCACAGCCACAGAAACAATTGCCCTAAAACATATGTCTGGCCATATTCCTACCTTGGTCAAATGGTTCCTCAGTTCTCTTGCCTCTGGGCTAATTCAATAAACACTTATTAGGCTCATGACTAAGGTAAGGCAGAGACTCCTCAGATTGCATTTCAAACCCCTCATTACTGGCTCCAGTCTACCTTTTTAGACATTACACATATTCTCTTTTTCCTGCTGTTCATTCCAGACACATTGGCTAACATGCTGTTCCTGACCTCTACACTGCATAGGTTATATACCTCATGCCTGAAATGCCCTCTCTTCTGCCTCCTCTGTCTCAAGAATTCTTGGAGAGAGGATCACCTCATCAAACCACCATGGACCTCTATAAAAGTATTTGCCTGTCTCCTGCTCAAGGAGATTGGTATCTCAGAGCTACGTTCTGTGTCATGCCTTTCTCCCCATGAGAAGAAGTCCAAAGATTTCTCTCTTGGTTTCCCTTCCCCAGCCCCCTAAATAAACTGCTATCTTATTCTAAAAAAAAAAAAAAAAAAAAAGGAATGCTTTGCATCCTTCAAGGTTCAACTTGGGGTATCATCTTTTTGAAGAAGCTTTTTCTGGTTCCTCTAGTTGTTAAGCCTTCTTCTTTACTTAAATATTTCATATTTATTTATTCTTTATCCAGTGGAGCTCCTTGAGGAAAGGAAGGAAAGAAGCATTTATTAAGCCCAGCTCTGGACTTTACAAATATCTCATTTGAGGCTCACAACCTTGTGATGCAGGTGCTATTATTATCCCCATTTTACAGTTGAGGAAACTGAGGTTTAAGTGACTTTCCCAGAGCACATTGTTTGTAAATCTGGCCTGAGGCCATATTTGAAGTCAGGTCTTCCTGACTCCAAGTCCAGTACTTTATCCATTGTACCACCTAGATGTCTTGAGGCCAGGGACTTTTAGGTGGTATCTTGGAATCCCCAGATCCTGGCACAGTACCTTGAACATAAGAGATACAGAATAAATATTGAAATTAACTAAATGAGTACAACACTGGACCTGGAGTCAGTCATTTCAGTTCAAATCCCAGATTTGCCCCTCGGTGGCAAAGTGGTTAGAGCACTGACCTTGGTATCAGGACGACTCATCTTCCTGAGTTCAAATCTGGCCTCAGACACTTAGTAGCTGGATGACCCTGGGCAAGTCATTTAACCCTGTTTGCTTCAGTTTCTCATCTGTAAAATAAGCTGAAGAAGGAAATGGCAAACCACCCCAGGATCTTTGCCAAGAAAACCTGGAAGAGGGGGCAGCTAGGTAGAGAAGTGGATAAAGTACCGGCCCTGGATTCAGGAGGACCTAAGTTCAAATCCGACCTCACACACGTGACACTTACTAGTTGTGTGACCCTGGGCAAGTCACTCAACCCTCATTACCCTGCAAAAAAAGAAAAAGAAAGAAAGAAAACCTGGAAGATTCAGACTTAACAACACTTGAGTAACTTTGCTGAGTATGGAGTTTTACTTAGTACCATCACTGATTTAGAGTGGGAAAAGACCTCAGAATCCATCTATTACAATCCCCTGACATATACATACATTGTTGTTGTTCAGTCATATTTGATTCTATGTGACCCCATGGACTTTTGACCATCGGATATTCTTGGCAAAGATAGAGTGGTTTGCTGTCATCTTCTCCAGTGTGTCCCCATTTTACAAATGAGGAACTGAGACAAATAGGGGTCAGGTGACTTGCCCAGGGTTACACAGTCAGTAAGTGCCTGAGGCTAGGTTTGAACTCAGATCTTTTCTACTCCAGGACTGATATTCTATGTACTGAGCTACCTAGCTGCCCTCATATACATATATATACATACATACATTATATATGTATATAGCATATACACAGTGTTTCCAAAATCAGTGCATTGTAAAAATATAAAAGCTTAATACTGTTCAAAGCCTGTACACACATTCACACACAGGAGTGAGAGAACAACAGAGAGATAGTGGTGTACAAGGTGAGATGAGGAAACTGAGGCCCAAAAAGAAATAACCTAGTCTAGGTCACAATTTTCTCACCTGTACAATGAGGGTTTCGGACTCAGCAGTCTCTTAGATGTCTTCTAGCTCTAAGATAAATTATGTCAGGATGCTGTAGAGAATTTTCAGCTGTTTCCTCACACATCTATTCTATGTATGTATTTACGTATGTATTTTTCAAGCCCCTTAATCCTGGGATTGATTGCATTTTCCCTGATTCTCCTTGGATTCCTCCTAGTTATCCCTTATCTACAGTTACACTGGACAAACCTTCAGCAAAGCCCTGGACCTTGCCTGCTCTCCATGATGACAGCCAACCCATTTCACATCCAAAAAAGCATCTTGGAACATTTTATACCAAAACAGGATTACGGAGCCAGGAGTCAGCATCCAGTTCAAATGTCAGTGATTTTATTTAATTTCTTCAGTTAACAAATATTTCGTTTTATTCCCTGTTGGAAAAAAAGAAAAGAAAAGAAAAACAAAACCCTTGTTAAAAAATGCATAATCCATCAAAAGAAATCCCCGTATTGGCCATGTCCAGAAATGTATATCTCATTCTAAATCCTGAGTCCGTTGCTCCCTTCCAGGTGTTGGGTAATATGTTTCATTCCTGGTCTTCTGGAAATATGACTGGTCACTGTATTAATAAGAGGAGTTCTTAAGTCTTTCAAAGTTATTCATTTTAATGCTAGAGGGGATGTGGAAAATTGGAACCCTAATAACACTGTTAGTAGAATTGTGAACTAATCCAAACATTTTGGAGAGCAATCTGGAATTATTCCCCAAAAGATAAAAAACTATGTATACCCTTTGACCCAGCAATACCACTATTAGGTCTGTTTCCCAAGGTGATCAGGGAAAGAGGAAAAGAACCTATCTAATATAAAATAGCTATAGAAGCTCTCTTTGTGGTAGCAAAGAATTGGAAATTGATGGCATCATCATCATCAATTGGGGAATGGTTAAACAAGTTGTGGCATACAATTGTGATGGAATCCTACCATGCTGTAAGAAATGATGAGCACGGGGGCAGCTAGGTGGCACAGTGCATAGAGCACCAGCCCTGGATTCAGGAGGAGCTGAGTTCAAATCTGGCCTGAGACACTTGACACTTACTAGCTGTGTGACCCTGGGCAAGTCGCTTAACCCTCATTGCCCTGCAAAAAAAAAAAAAATGATAAGCAGGTTGGTTTTAGAGAAACATGGAAAGGGATGGATAGGTGGCACAGTGGATAGAGCACTTGACCTGGGATCAGGAGGACTGGAGTTCAAATCTGGCTTCAGACACTTACTAGCTATGTGATCCTGGCCAAGTCACTTAACCCACCCCCACCAATGTGGTTGTTTCTGGTTTTGCTCCCTTCACTCTTTAGTTCATACTAGTTTTCCCAGGTTTCTCTGAACCCATCTCCTTTGGGTTCTTATGTAATCTTCCATTACATTTATATACCATAATTTGTTCAGCCATTTCCAAGTGATGGACACAACCTCCCTAGTTTCCAATTCTTTGCCACTATGAAAAAGAACTGCTGTAAATATTATTGTACAAGTGGGCCCTTTTCCTCCTTCTTTGCTCTCTTTGGCGGGGTGTATGCCTAGTGGTAGTATCACTAGGTCAAAGCATATTCACAGTTTAGTAATTGGGTGGGGGGAGGCTTATTTCCAAATTGTTTTCCAGTCAGTGGTTCTTGATCACTTTAGGGAATCTCTGGGAAAATAGGGTGTGTTTTTGCAGAAGCTTTGGGCATGGGAGTAGAGTAAACTGAAAATTGTGAGGGAAGGGGATGACTCTTGGAATTGTTATACCCTCTATCAGTGGGAAATCAAGTCCCTGTGTAGCAGATGTCTATGTTCCTCTCAGTATTCTAGGGGTAATCACAAGGAATTAGGGAAATTCTTTTAATACTACCAGGGCAATCCACCATTTTCGATAATTTGCACCCCACCATCAGTTTAACCAATTAAAATCAATTAACTTTTGGGGCAGCTAGGCGGCTCGGTGGATAGAGCACTTGACCTGGGATCAGGAGGACTGGAGTTCAAATCTGGCCTCAGACACTTAACACTTACTAACTGTGTGACCCTGGGCAAGTCACTTAACCCCAATTGCCACACACACACACAAAATCAATTAACTTTTGCAAAGAATTATATTTTCTAAAGAAATAATGCAAGAACAGAAGCATCGGGCATTTCTGTCAACAATGAGGCACATTCTCCCCTCTACTAGATTTCTGGGGAAGTTGGACTCAAATTTAAAATGGTTACTACATAGTATTAGTCCCACCAAGTTCACTTCTATATGCTGTGCAGCTGGATGGAGTCACTCCCTTGGCTGAAGGGCATGCAGCTCTGTTGTTTGCTTGATTCACTGCTGAGCTAGGTAAAGTGTTGCTATTTCCAATGTCACCTTTTAAAAAGTTAAACTTGTGCTCTTTTTGTGATGGCAAGGAATTGTAAATTGAGGGAATGCCCATCAATTGGGGAATGACTAAACAAGTCGTGGTATATGAATGTAATGGAATACTATTGTGCTGTAAGAAATGATGGAGCAGGCAGATTTCAGAGAAACCTGGAAGGACTTGCATGAACTGATTATGAGTGAGATGAGCAGAACCAGAAGAACATTGTACACAGTATCAACAACATTGTATGTTGATCAACTGTGATAGACTTGATTCTTCTCAGCAATAAAATGGTCCAAGATGGTTCCAAAGGATTCATGATGGAAAATGCTTTCCAAATCCAGAAAAAAAAAAAAGAACTGTTGAATCTGGATGCAGATTGAACCATACTATTTTTATTGTTTTTGTTGTTTTTCTTTTTTGAGGTTTTTCCTTTTTGCTCTGGTTCTTCTCTTATAACATGACTAATGCAGAAAGATGTTTAATGTTATTGTACATATATAACCTATATCAGATTACTTGCTGTCTTGGGGAGGAGGGGAGGGAGGGAAAAAAATTTGAAACTAGAAATCTTATAAAAACAAATGTTGAGGGGCGGCTAGGTGACGCAGTGGATAAAGAACCGGCCTTGGATTCAGGAGTACCTGAGTTCAAATCCGGCCTCAGACACTTGACTTACTAGCTGTGTGACCCTGGGCAAGTCACTTAACCCCCATTGCCCAGCAAAAAAAAAAAAAAACAAACAAATGTTGAAAACTATCTCTACATGTAACTGGAAAATAATAAAATACTTTCATAATTTCTTAAAAAGTTAAGCTTGAAACCCTAGAAACAGTTCAGGGAGTTCAATACAATCAAGGCAGGAAATAGTCTTGTGGAGTGTGATCTCTATAGCTCTACCAAGGGAAATGAGGGTTGACAGTTTTTTTCTTCTTTTGTCCTCCTACTCCTTTTGTCTCACTATTCTTCCTAAAATCCCTGGCACCTTGCCGCAAAGCTACTTATTTAGAAAGATACACCACATCTAGTCAGGAGCAAAAAGAGAAACACACCCAGAGTTGGGAGGAAGAAACAGTTACAAATAGCAAAACCTTTGCAAGAATAGAAAAAAAGGTGACAGAAGACTCAAGGGCAAATTGTCTCTGGCAGTTGGAAGCTGAGCTGAAGATAGAAATGGACCTAGGGACCCCAAATAAGTAACTAGTCCAACAGAGATATTTAGCTCAAGGGTAAGCAATGAAAGGATACCAAGTGAAAGAACATCAAACCCCTGCAGTATTGGGGGTGTGAATTGAATTGGCAACTTCTATTTCCTACATGTCTACATCAGTGTCAATTGCTTAAAATGTGTTCCTATTCTTCACTCTGACACAGTGTGTATTTGTCGGGGCATATATCCCCAATTTCTATGGGGAAGATTTGTAGCTACTGCTTTACTGTGCCATCTTAGTAAATGCCTTTGCTTTGAGCTAATTATGTCTGCTGGCTGACTATTAAAGTCAAGTGCACCAGTGAGGGCTCGTGAGCTTTAATTTAGCAGTACAAACCCAGAGTATCCTAGAGCAAATAAAAATAGTTACCCTACCCCCAATCTGTGAATGCCAAATTCAGGGTGGGGGGAGCCCAAATGAACTATATCATAATTTCTTTAGCTATTCCCCAACTAATGGATATCTATTTTGGTTTTTTGCCACCATAAAAGTTGCTACTATAAATATTTTGGCACATATAGGGCTTTTCTAACTATCTTTGATGTCTTTGGGGTATGTGCCTGGCAGTGAGATATCTGAAGGATATAGATAGTTTAACCACTTTCTTACAAAATTTCAAATTGGAAGTGTTTAAACATCTACATCTTCTGAAATCATTATTGAAGTACTTTCACATTTGTCCTCCCTGTAAGGAAGTAAAAAGGAAAAGGGAGAGGTATTCACTCATTCATCCAATAAACATTTATATACTATTATATACAATGCCTGTACTAAGGAATGGGGGAGATACAAATTTTAGATTTAGGTAGGGCCCCTGCCCTCAAGGAGTATTACAGTGTTGAGGAGGATATGACGTAGAAACAAAGTATCATATACAATATTAAATAATAAATATGTGAGGGTAACACAACAAAGTCTTATGTGAGGTGTGTGGGAGAAGGTCTTTGGCAAAGGGGTATCAGGAAAGGAGACTGGATAAACTTTAAAGGATATGTAGGAATTCAACAGACAAAACATGGACAAAATCAAGGAGGGCTGAGAATGAACGATATTGAGGAGAGACAAAGGTCATTTAGGTTGTGGAAGAGCTATGAAATAGGTCTGGACAGGTAGATTGAGACTCGACTGTGGCATTGAATACCGGGCAAGAAAGGCTGAAATTTACTTGGTAAGCACTGATTATTGCTGAGCAGATCAGCGTGCAGATCAATCAGTCTTATGTCAAAAGGAAGATTAGTCCAATAGTGCAGGACTTAAACTTTTCCCACTGAGACCCCTTTTCATCAAATTTTTACAGGACCCCTGGTATATAGGTATATAAAATAGGTATACATAACCTTTTACTGTTGCCAAATTTTTCGGGACCCCCACATTCAGTTACAGGACCCTATATGGGGTCGAGACCCACAGTTTAAGAAGCTAGGCAATAGATTCATGGAAGAAATTTTAGAGAGTGGTAAACCCATCTCAATAACGCAAGTCAACGGTAAAATATCAAAGTGGAGTCTGTGAGAATGGAAAAGGGGGAAACAGATGACAGGAGACCTCAGAGGCCACCTAGTCCAATCCCCTTATTTTACAGAAGAGGAAACTGAGGCCCGGAGAAGTAAATAGTCAACAAGATGGGATTTTAACTCGGTTCTTCTCACTCCAAACCCGGCATTCCTACAACCCCACACTGCCTCTCATCTCTAGATGTGAGAGATGTTGGGACATAAGAGGGTGTGTAACTGATGGTGAGAGACGGAGAGGGAAGAGTCGAACAACCATTTTAAAGATGGAAAACTTGTATCCCCAGAAAGATGATCCTCTGTTACCTCTTTTGATGACCTTGATCCCAAGGAGAGGCTTCAGACAAACAAATGCTAAGCAGCGACCCAACTGCGGGTAGAAGGAGAAATCTTTCCCAAGTTTGGGGGGGGGGGAATGGGCAATTATTGCAGCACTTTCTGACCCTTAGAAGTCATATTTTATTTTTGTAACTTGCAGGGAGCCAATTTGAGAAAGGCGATGGGAGACTCGAACGCACAGCCCACCTCTTCCTAGGCTGACTCCCTCCCCACTTGGCCATCTCATCCTTTCCCAAAGCCACCCTCTTAAATAAATATATAAATACCCAAACAAACTGCGTGGAGGGCGAGGAAGCCTTTTCACCCCCCACCCCCACCCCCAAAGCCCAAGGACAGGGAGCGGCACGATCTGGGCACGGCCCAGGAGGGCACGGGACGGCGAGGGAGGAGGCAAGAGGTGGAGGAGATGCAGAGTCTGAGCTCCCCTCCCTCCCTGCAATCACTCTCCCGGCTCGCGAGGAGGTCCCCGGTGCCAGGTTCGCAGGGACAGCCTGGAGCCCAGACTGCAGGGTGCGTGCCCGGGAAGGGGAGCATGGAGAAGAGTTCATTCCTCTGGGGAGCCCAGGAGCGCGCCCCTGATGCTGCTGCAAGAGCTCAGGGAAGATTTCTTGCAGCTCGCCCTGAGAACCCCGAAGCCTGTCCTGCTCGTGAGCATACTAGGTCCCTCCGATTCCATTTCTGCCCCCCGGGAAAATGCCACCACTTGGGGGAGAACAGCCCAACTGGTTTTACTGCTTGAGAAGGCTGCCGGCCGCTTCCAGCAGCCAGCAGGTCCCATGGTGTAATGGTTAGCACTCTGGACTTTGAATCCAGCGATCCGAGTTCAAATCTCGGTGGGACCTCACTTCCATTTTTGGGTCCCATAATTAAAGTTTTGGGACCCCGCTGCAGGCTGCGGCCCTGGTGAAAATGCAACTGCCTCAGTGACCCGCTGGACAGCTGTTTGGGGAGTCCCCTCCCTCCCTTAAGACGCTTTCGTTTCGTCTTCCAGGAAAGGGCGCTACTGCGCAAGCGCTGGAGACAAGGCGAAAAGTATGCGTGGTGAAGCCTGGAGGCTGCAACTTGACCCCTCCCTCCTCCCAAACCTACCCCCCCACCCCTTCCTAACCCCTAGGGAGAACCCGAAGGAATCCGAAAGATCCCGAGGCTGTTTTCAGAGGGGAACAGCAACTCCCATTGGCTTTAAGGGAAGACCCGCCTCTCCCTAAACGCCGCGCCTATTGGCTATTGTGCACCGTGGATACTCCTTTAAAACTGTCTGGGCCTTGGCGGGACGAGGATGAGTGGAGGGGCGGGGAAATGACGTAGGTCGTTACGGCTTCCATTGGCCAAACGAGATGGAGGGGGCGGCATCTTCCCCATTCGCTTCTTGCTATTGGTTGTAAAGCAGTGCCTTTCCCCGAACTCCTCAACCCTAGCCTTAGTCTCCACACTTAAGGTCAGATCCCAGGGGAACCTTCTGGGAGGGGAAGAGGTATTGTCTGTCAGTCATTCTGTTAAGTAGGCAAGGTGTCCCTTTATATGTTTGTATCAAGTAAGCAGGAGTTTGAATGTCTTCAGTTCAATCCAAGCACAATACATTTGATTGATTGAATGAATGAATGAATGAAGATGAATTGCATTTATTAACCTCTTGCTGTGTTAAAGATGATGCTGTTAAACTATGTTAAAATATGCCAGCAAATTTGGAAAACTCAACATTGGCCACTAGGTTAGAAAAGATCAGTTTACATCTTAATTTTAAAGAAAGGTGAGGTTCAAACTGAGCTCATTTCACATGCCAGCAAAGTTATGCCTAAGATTCTGCAAGCTAGGCTTTAGCAATATGTAACCAGAGAATTTTCAGAAAGAACAGGCTGGTTTTCAAAGAGGCAGAAGAACTGGAAACGAAATTACCAACATTTGATGGATTATGGAAAAAGAAAAAGAGTTTCAGATTAAACATAGACTTCTGCCGCATTGACTACACCAAAGCCTTTGACTGTGTGGATCACAACAAAATGTGGCAAGTCGTCAAAGAGATTGGAGTATCAGATCATCTTGTCTTCTGAGAAACCTATATGTGGGTCAAGAAGCAACAGACAGAACCAAACATGGAATAAATGATTGGTTTAAGATTGGAAAAGGGCAAAGCTGTATATTGTCACCTTATTTATTTAACTTATATACAGAGTACATCATGCAAAATGCCAGACTGGATGAATCAAAAACTGGAATTAAGGTTGCCAGGGAAAATATAAAAAATCTTAGATATGCAGATGATATCACTCTCATGGTAGAAGGTTAAGAAGAATTAAGAAGCCTCTTGAGGTGGGTGAGAGAGGAGAATGTAAAAGCTGGCTTGAAACTTAACATTTAAAAAAACAACTAACATCTTGGCAACTGGTTCCAACACTTCCTGGCAAATAGAGGGAAAAGAAATAGAAGCAGTGTCAGATTTTATATTCTTGGACTCAAAGATCACAGACAGTAGCCATGAAATTAAAATACACTTGCTCCTTGGAAGGAAATCTATGGCAAATCTGGACAGCATACTAAAAAGCAGCAATATCACCTTGCCCACAAAGATCTGTATAGTCAAAACTATGGTTTTTCCAATATCAATGTATGACTGTGAGAGTTGGATTATAAGGAAAGTCGAGCACCACAGGACTTGACACTTTGGAATTGTGGTGCTGGAGAAGACTTTTCAGAGTCCCTTGGACAGCAAGGAAATCAACTCAGCTAATCCTTAAAGAAATTAATTCAGGCTATTTACTGGAAGGTTAAATACTGAAGTTAAAGTTTAAATACTTTGGCCACATAATGAGAAGACAAAACTCATTGGAAATGACCCTGATGCTGGGAAAGATTGACTGCAAAAGGAAAAAGGGACGGCAGAGAATGAGATTCTATACATGGAAACAACAAACATGAACTTGGACAGACTTTGAGAAATAGTAGAGGACAGAAGGGCCTGGAGTGTAAGAGACAATTGAGAGGGCAGCTAGGTGGCAGCTAGGTGGTGCAGTGGATAGAGCACCAGCCCTGGAGTCAGGAGTACGTGAGTTTAAATCTGGCCTCAGATACTTGGCACTTACTAGCTGTGTGACCCTGGGCAAGTCACTTAACCCTCATTGCTCCACAAAAAAGAGAGAGAGAGAGACAATTGAACAATAGCAACAATATGTCATAAGAGCTAGGAATACAAATATCAGTTACCTACTTTGTGTAAGGCAGTATGCTAAGTGCCAGGGAAACAAAGTCAAATGCCTTCAAGGAATTCTATCTGGTAGAATGGGAGCTGCAATGTTTAAACAGAGAAGTAGATGTATGATAATTGGAGGAAGAAGACAGGCAAAGCTTCCTTTAAGGAAGCACATGAGATGAGCTTTGAAGAAGGCTAGGAATTTTGATGTAATGCGAGTCAAGAGGACTTGCCATGCACAGGGAGGGCACAGATTTAGATCTGGAAGGGACCTCAAAGGTCTTTTACAGATGAGGAAACGGAAGCCCAGAAAAGTAGAGGGACTTGACCATGATCACACAACTAGTTAATGTCAAAGGTGGGATTTGAACCCAGGACCTCCTGACTCCTGCACTCTGTCTATCCACTGTACTAAGGAACAAATTCAGGAAACCTCTAGAAGGCCAATTTGGCTGGAACGAAGTGTGCTCCAATGGGGATTAATGTGCTAGTAAAGCCTAGTAAGGTAGGTTGGGAGCTAGGTTGTGGGATAGCTTTAGTTATCAAGCTGAGGACTTTGAATTTTATTCTAGAAGCAATGTGGAGCCACTGGAGGCTGGGGAACAGAGAAGGCTATTTGAACAATCCAGGTGAGAAGTGATGAAGGCCCAAACTAAGGTCAGGTGATGAAAGCCTGAACCAGAGTCGGGTTTTTGTGAGTTAAAGGAAGGGGACAGATTCAACAAATGTTAACAGAATCACAGAATTTGAGTTAGAAGGAATGTCAAGGCTGTCCAGTCCAACCCATACATACCCTAAACTAAATGAATCCTCACTAGAACATACCTGATAGGTGATCAACCAGTCTCTGATGGGAGACTTCCAAGGAGGGAGAGCCCACTACTTTTTTTTTGCAGGGCAATGAGGGTTAAGTGACTTGCCCAGGGTCACACAGCTAGTTAAGTGTCAAGTGTCTGAGGCTGGATTTGAACTCAGGTCCTCCTGAATCCAAGGCCAGTGCTTTATCCACTGCGCCACCTAGCTGCCCCCGAACCCACTACTTCTTAGGGCAGAAATTCTACTTCTGGACACCTCTAAGTATTAGAAAGTTCTTCACTACTTCAGGACTAAAATTCCTTCTTTTCCACTCTCATCCTCTGCTCCTGGTTCTTCCCTCTAGGGCCAAAGGAAACAAATCTAATCCCTGTTCCATATTATAGTTTCCTTTCTCTAGGCTAAAAGTCCCCAGTTCCTTCCAACAATCCTGATATGACTCGTATGACAAACCTTTCACTATCCTAGTTCAAACAGTCAATATAGATTCATTAAGTGCTTACTATGTGCTAAATGTGGGAGAATACTATGTTCTGAGCGCAGCTAGGTGGCACAGTGGATAAAGCACTGGGCCTGAATTCAGGAGGACCTGAGTTCAAATTCAACCTCAGACACTTGACACTTATTAGCTGCATGACCCTGGACAAGTCCCTTAACCCTCATTGCTTCGAAAGCCAAACAGAGGGTTTTGTATTTGATCTGGAGGTGATAAGGAGCAGTTGGGGGAGGAGGGTGACGTGATCGGTGCTTTAGGAAAATCACTTTGGTGGCTGAATGAAGAATGGATTGAAGACGGGAGAAAGTTGAGGCAGGCAGAGCCACCAGCAGGCTATTGCCAAAGTCCAGTTGTGAGGTCATATGGGCCTGTACCAGAGTGGTGGCATTATCAGAGGAGAGAAGGAAGCATATTCAAGAGGTATTGCAAAGGTGAAATTGACAGTCTTCACCAAAGGATTGGATATAGGAGCATATATAGCGAGGAGCCCAGGATGACTCCTAGGTTGTGAGCCTGAGGGACTGGGAGGATGGTGATACCTTCTATAATAACAGGGAAGGTAGGAGGCAGAGGGGGAGGGGGAGAAGAGGGATATTTAGGGGGAAAGATGAGTCTGGTTTTGGACATAATGAATTTAAGATGTCTACTGGACATTAGTTTAAGATACTTAAAGGCAGGTGGAGATGTGAGATTGGAGGTCAGGGGAGGAGGTGAGACTGGATAGGTATATTTGAGAATTGTCAGCATAGAGATTGTAATTCAGTCCATGGCAGCTGATGAGATTATTGACAGCTGTCCTCTTCTAGATACTTTCAGCTCATAAATGTCCTTCTTAAACTTGTAGTGTCCACAACAATCCAGATGTGTTTGAGTCAACAAGCATTTGTTAAGTCCTATCATCTGCCAGTCACTGTGCATCAGGGATGTTAGCATACAGAAAGACAAAAAATAATTCATATTCTCAAGAAGCTCACAGTCGAATGTGGTCTGATAAGGGCAGAACACATCAGCCCTGTAGCCTACTTATTCCTGGAAGCTATATGTCTCATAGTACAGTCCAAGATCTTATTTGCCTTTCTGGTTACCACATCACAATGCTGACTCATATTGAACTTGCAGTCAACTAACAGCCCCAGATCAGTTTTTTTAGATAAACTGGTGTCTATCCTATACTTGTGAAATTGATTTCTTGAATCTGAGTAGAAAAGTTTACATTTATCTCTGCTGAATTTCACCTTATTAAATTCACTCTATAAAGATCTTTTTGGTTCCTGATTCTGTCATGTGTTGGGTTAGCCCAGTTTTGTATCACCTGAAAATTGGATGAGCAAGCCATTTATGGTCTTTATGTACAAGTCATTGATAAAATTGTCAAATAGGACAGGGTTAAGCTCAGATCCCTGAGTAATTCCACTGGAGACCTCCTGCCACATTGACATCAAACCCTTAATGGTCATTCAACCACTTCTGAATCCATCTAGTGGTATTATCACCTACTCCACTTCTCTCTACCTTATCCAGAAAAATAGTATGAAATGCTTTATCAAACACTAAGTTAAAATATAATAAACTAATGAAACTTTTCCTTTATTTATGGATGTTAACAGAATCACAGAATTTGAGTTGAAAAGAACATCAGAAGCTGTCCAGTCCAACCCATAGCCTAAACTAAATGAATTCTCATTCCATCATACCTGATAGATGATCATCCAGCTTCTGATGGAAGACTTACAAGGAAGAAGAGCCCACCACCTCTTAGGGTAGCCTCATCAAAGACTTATCAAAAAATGAAATGAGGTTAGTCTGGCATGGCCTATTCTTGGTGAAGCAATGCTGAGTCATTGTAATCACCACTTCCCTTTCTAGATGTTCTTGTTGAGTTGTTTTTCAGTCCTGTCTGACTCTTCATGGCCCCATTTGGGGTTTTCTTGGCAAAGATACTGAAGTGGTTTGCCATTTCCTTCTCCAGCTCACTTTACAAATGAAGAACTGAGGTAAACAGTGTTAAGTGATTTGCCCAAGGTTACCCAGCTAGTAAGTGTCTGATGATGGATTTTAGACTTTTCCTGACTCCAGACCCAGCCTAGAATTTTCCCAGGAACTATGGAGCTTCTCTTCTACCTCAAATCTTCTCCATGATGATGATGGATTTACCTGTTTCCATGTGAAACTCAGAAGTCTTCTGCTCAAATGCCATTTGGGGCTGAATTCTCTTGTTTGTATAGGGGGCAAGCTTCATTCCTTGTTAGAAAGGCCCTGAATTTCAAGTGTTCTTGAAGCTGCATGAATGCTAATTGACCATAATGCAATGTGCTGGAGCTTCTGGTCAGTTGTTTCTATAGGAATGATTGGTCTTTGGAGCAATCAGACTTTGACGTATAGTCAAAGCTCTAAGCAATCTCCTCTGTTGGTGCCTGCTGTGTGTGGGAGAGCTATGTTAGACTGCTTCTTGTAAGTAACTCAAGAATGATCAACAGAGGTGGAGGTTATCTAAAGGTTGAGAGTCTGCTCAGCTTATGCTAAGAATAACCTTGAGAGAAACCACTATTATCTTAACATGAGGGCAAGGACTTTTGCAAAATTACAAGGAGGAAAAAAGCACAACCTGTCAAACTTTGGGCATGCTGACGTACGAGGCTACAAGCAACCATATTTCAATGAAAACTTAACTCTTAAAATGCAAGCAAAAGGGATTTTTTGTAATAAACCCCACAGCACAGAAATATTTCTTCTCCTTAGGAAATGCATCTTTCAAAATGGGGGGGCTCTACTCGCAGTTTCAATAGGCACCAAGCAATAATAACCATAGCTAGCATAGGGGTAGCTAGATGGCACAGTGGATAGAACACCAGCCCTGGATTCAGGAGTACCTGAGTTCAAATCTCACCTCAGACACTTAACACTTACTAGCTGTGTGACTCTGAGCAAGTCACTTAACCCCAATTGCCTCACCAGAAAAAAAAAAAAACATAGCTAGTATTTTACTGGAGAAGGAAATGGCAAATGGCTCCAGTATCTTTGCCAAGAAAACCCCATGGATAGTATTGGTGTACTATGGTCAGTGGGGTTTTGAAGAATTGGACATGACTGAATCACTCAACGATGACCAACATTTTATAGGTTTTAAGGTTTGTAAAGCACTTTACAAATATATTATCTCATTAGATCCTCACAACAACCCTGGCAGATAAGTGCTATTATTTTCCTCATTGTTCAGTTAATAGAACCAAGATAAATGGAAGTTAAGTGACTACCTGAGATCACACATCTAATAAGTGCCTGAAGCAGGCTTTGAACTCCTCTGTTCAAGTCATCTAGCTGCTCCTAATAATGACAATAATGATTATATCCTTAAATAATAGTGATTTGATCCATTATTTACCATCAGTTCCACAGGTACAAAGTCAAAGATCAGCAACATCTGGAACCCTGAGGTCATTCAGGACTAGGACTACCCCAGGGCCCAAAAGGCAAGAGCTTTTAAGGAGACAGCTTAGTCGAACATCAAACAGCTGTTTGGGAATTCTCAGTACTAGACTTTATTACCTTTCTGTTTCTTAAAGTAAATGTATCTAAGCTACAATGTCAGTATATTATCCTTTTGGGTCACATGAATTTGGGAAGATAAGCATTTTGATGAAAAATGAGACAGGGGCTCTATATTTAAACTACATTTAGAGATTTTCCTGAAATAAAATTCCAGATGGGAGCAAGTTTTGTCATAAATTTATGAACTATTATATGTAGATGATTCTTTTATGTTTTTAGAACCCCAGGCTAAGCCTAGAGTAAGCATTCTTTTTTTTTTTTTTTTAGTGAGGCAATTGGGATTAAGTGACTTACCCAGGGTCACACAGCTAGCAAGTGTTAAGTGTCTGAGGTCAGATTTGAACTCAGGTACTCCTGACTCCAGGGCCAGTGCTCTATCCACTGAGCCACCTAGCTGCCCCTTTAGAGTGAGCATTCTTAACATCTTTTGAGCCACAAACCACTTTGACAGTCTGGTGATGGAAGAGGCCATTCTTCTCAGATTTTTGTTGTTTAGTCATTTCAGTCGTGTGTCTAATTCCTCATGACCTCAACTGGGGCTTTCTTGGCAAAGATACTGGAGTGGTTTGACATTTCTTTCTCCAGTTCATTTTACAGATGAGGAAACTGAGGCAAACAAGATGAAGTAACTTGCCCAGGGTCACAGAGCTTATAAGTATCTGAGGTTGGATTTGAACTGAGGTCTTCCTGACTCCAGGAATGCTCTATCTACTGCACCACTTAACTGCCCTATTTTTGCTACAGTTAGTACAACTTTTTAATTATGCTACTAGTTGGGACAAATTCAACTTTCTTTACCTCCCCTTGCAAATGAGAATAAAAGCCTCCATCTCATAAGGGACCCTCTTATCCTCATCCCTACATATGGAATGTCAAGTCATCTCTACATAAGGAAAACTTTTGTGGTAAAAGCCTTCCAAAAATGAAATGGGATGCTTTGGAAAGTGGTGAGTTCCCCATCCCTGAAAGTATTCAAGCAATGCAATTCAATAAGCGGAGACTGGATGACCATTTGTCAAGGGCATTGCAGAAGGCACTCCTGTATTGGAAGAGAGGTTGGATTAGAAGAAAGGTAAGCTTTGAAGTTCCTTCCAACTCTAAAATTGTATAAATCTTATTTTCCAGAGTAATGCTTTTTCCATCATGTTTTTGTTCATCATTCCCTAGGTCCCACTAAGATTTGTAGCTGGTTCCTTTTAGCTCTAAATTCTTTGATCTTTCTCCTTCAAACAGAGAATCTTTTTATTACACTCTTTTTGCAAACTTAGTATGCTGGAATCAATAAATAGGTGATTTTTTGGAATAAAATTCCTGGTGGGAGAAAGATCTTGGGGGGGGGAATATTATGAAATATCATATGAGGATAATTCTTTATTATTTTTAAAACCCTGGAAAGGGGCAGCTAGGTGGTGCAGTGGATAGAGCACTGGCCCTGGAGTCAGGAGTACCTGAGTTCAAATCCAGCCTCAGACGCTTACCACTTACTAGTTGTGTGACCCTGGGCAAGTCACTTAACCCCAATTGCCTCACTTAAAAAAAAAAAAAAGACACTTGACACTACTAGCTGTGTGACCCTGGGCAAGTCACTTAACCCTCATTGCCCTGCAAAACAAAACAAAACAAAAACCCAAAACAACAACAACAACAACAAAAACCCAAACAAACCCTGGACAGAGTCTAGAGATACCTAGTCCAAGGTGAGGGGACAGATTCCCCATTTAGTCCTCTTCTCCCTTCACTTATTGTTTACTCTTCCTCTGAGGTAGGGAAAGTCTTCCTTTCCCCTTCTCAACCACCTAAAATCCTCTCATCCATTGTCTTGCAGCACTCCACCGATGTCCTACTACAGTAACCTCACTACCATGCCTAGGAGACCCTGTGTTCTCAAAGATTCCACTGAGCCCAGGCTCTGACAGGTTCTATCAAGCTAGAAAGACCAGTCTTGGCCCAGTGATGAGTTATATGCTTGGTGAATGAGGCTAGTGCCTAGCTATGTTCAAAGTAAACTCTTCAGTCATTGGCTTTTTTTATTGTTGTTGAGTTGTTTCCGTTGTGTCCAACTCTCTGTGACTCCATTTGGGTTTTTCTTGGCAAAGATACTGGAGTGGTTTGCCATTTCCTTCTCCAGCTCATTTTACAAATGTGAAACTAAGGCAAACAGAGTTAAGTGAATTGCTCAGGGTTGTACAGCTAGTAAATGTCTGAGTCCAGATTTGAATTCAGGTCTTCTTGACTTCAGGGTCGGTGCTCTATCCACTACACTACCTAGCTGCCCAATCATTGGCTACAGGATGACAATTTTAGAGAAAGTCTATCTGTTCAAGCAATAGAGAGGTTGTAATTTGTGTCAGTGAAGAGAGTATCCACACTGACTCCACTGAAATCACCAATCCTTTATATATATATATATAGACACACACATATATACACATACACATATATTTATACACACACACACACACACACACACACACACACACAGAGGAGGAGCCCTGTGGAGGAGCCCTGGAGCAAGGGGGACAAAAATATCGCTGAGCCACTGATCTACTGATGTTTGTTTCAGGGAGAGCCAGTCTAGGACACCTACGTTCAGGCAAAACGAGTGACCAGTAGAGGGCAGAGCATTCTCACCCATGGCTGACCAGGGAGATTTCTCAGTTGTGGAAGATTCTTCTGCCAAGGCAGGCTTTCCAGATGAGATCCCAGCTGCCCTTATTTTGAGAGCTGTAGAACGGCTTCAGAATTATCTAGTTCAATCCCCTAATAAAGGAAACTGAGAGCCAGAGAGAGGAATTGGCTCCCCATTCCCATGTCTCTACTTTGCTTTTTGCCCCACTTAACACTAATGACCTTATCTATATTTATGGGTTTGAACTAAACATGCAGTCTCTCTGGGCCTTGGATTAGTGCTATTCTGACATGATCTTCCCTTCCTATCCTTATCCTCCCCTATCCCAAGCCCTCAGCAACAAAGGCAAGAAAGAACTCTATTCCCTACCCATAAAACCTATCCCCAGGTTCATGTTTCCTGTCTTCCTTCTTCAGATCGGGAACTCCCTGAGGGCAGGGACTAGGTTGAGGTAGGGGAGTGTCTTCTCTATCCTCTATCTGTATTGGGAAGAATGCTCTTATCCGGAAGAGACTAACTTCTCCTCAGATACCAGAAGGCCTAGGAATTAGCTTCCGCACTCTCTGTTTCCAGCCCCCACCCCTTTACCCAAAGTGCTAATCTGTCATTAGCTGCAGATAAAGGAGTCAGGAAGGAGGGGAGCAGGGCTGATCTCCTTGGGATTACCCAGTGTGACAGATCTGAAGAAGTGAATTTCTAAAGCATTCCCTGGTTCAATCTTCCTTCTCTGTCCTCCCTCCCTTCCCCAACCCTGGATATATCCAAACATTCTTTGAGTTACCAGAAGAGAGCAATTTATCCAGAGCCTGAGAATAGAATTCAATTTATTCAACAAGCAGCAAGAGATGATCTGGTGTCTTGGTGGATTGTCTATGCTCCTTGGCTTCTCTTTTACCTCCCCTCCCCTTCTTTCCTGCCTTGAGATCATTTTATATTCAATAGCATCTCTGCCCTGGGTGTGGGTTATCTGTGAGTTTTAATGATCCAGCCTGTCCTTGCTCAGAGGATTACCTCTGACATCAAGACCCAGCCAGTAGTTGTTATCTTCTGAGGAAGACCCAAGGAGTCCTGAGCTCTAAGCATTAATGAGAGAAGCTCTATGAAAGATACCCCTTCCCTCACCCTCCCTGCCCCCCTTAATTTGCTATGTGACATTAAACCAGGGTTAACTTGAGAACTTTGGATAGATTTCAAGGCTATCTGTGAACTTCAATGGGGGGAAAAATCTTTATTTCCACTAACTTCTAAGTACAATTTAGCATCTCCTCCTGTTATTTAAAAAACATTCTAAGAAGGCTTTCCCAGACTGCAAAGGGGTCTGGGATACTAAAAGTATCCTTAAGAAAAACGGGCTGAAAAAAAGAAAAGAAAAGAAAAAAGGGCTGACTTCTAACTCTGACATCCTTCAAGTCTATGATTCGAGTGTATCAGGTTTATTTAGAGATTGTGTCTGGAATTGAGGGAACTCTGTTTTGGGGGGAGAGAGACCATACAATTTATAACTCAAAGGAACCAACTTCATAGTATCCAGACCAAGCTCTCTCTCTTACAGAAGAGGAAACAAGCCCACAGAAGGTAAGCCTATGTGTCTTCTTGCCCCAAATGTAGCAGACCTTTCAGCTAATCATGAACAGCTCACACTTCTCTGGTGCTTTGTGGTTTATCTCAAAACACTGCATTAAATTGGGTGTTGTAATTATTGTCACCCCACAAATTAGGAAAAAGGGGCTCAGAAAGATCAAGGGCTTGCCTGAGATCACACAGTAAGTATCAGAGTCTAGATTTGAGCCCAGACTCCAAATTCTGGGCTTTTTCTATCATACCATACGGGGTCAGGAACAAGAAACAGAAAAAAAGAAGAGAGGATGATCCACTATTAGGGATGGAGAGGGTAAGCTTTCTTCCCCCTTAGCCTGCCCCACATCAGCTAGAGCCACCTGGCAATGGAGACCTGGGTGCAGCAAATGCTTTGGGATGACCTTCTCCTCCAAACATCTTGCCCAAATCCCCTTCCTGTATAGACATTAATTTTGTTCTATCCCCACCCTCTTCCATCTCCCAATGGTGGTGGGACCCCCACTCTAGACTCTCTTCCATTCAGATCAGACTTCTTCCTTATTTTCCAGTAAGAGAGAGGAGCTAGAGACCTCCCATCTGCCCTACCCTTACTCCCTCCAGGCCCATGGGAGTTGCTTTCTGATATGCCAATGTACCCTTAGGATTTCAGGACCTTTCCATCTCCCAATTAAAGTATAAACTCCCTGAGAGCAAGAAATGTTTCCTTTTCTTCTTTGTATCTCCAGGACTTAGCACAACGCTTGGCACACTGTAAGGACTTAATAAATTATTTTTCATTCATTTATTTCATTTCATTCATTCATTTCAAACATTTTATTGTCCCCTCCAGATAACCTTTTGGATTGAGCTGTTGGCATTTTGCTGGCTGAGTTACACTGGCCCAGTATGACTAGGCTTTAACATCCAATTAGTTAACTAGGAAAGAATGGGTGTGTGACCTTGGAGAAGAGTGGACAGAATTGTCAGGGTAGAGTAGAGTGGTATTTGGTTGCCTGGGATTTGGGTCTGTAGGTGATCAACTATGGGGCTGGAGAAAAGCTGGTCCTTGGGGTAAGCATCAGGATGAGGGAAGAGGGTGGTCAGCTTATCCTACAACCACCTTTCTCCTTAAAGGGATTTTTGTCCTCGGGGATGCCTTTGAGGAGGGGGTCATCTCCAGCGTTGGCTTCCACATAGTCCTTAAGTTCCTTCCCTGTTTTAGATATCTGTGAAGGAAAAAAAGTCTCCTTGGGACATTTGTTCATCGCTCTGAGATCCTGGGATGGGAAGGGAAGATGGCACAGCACCATTGTCGGACCAAAATCCTGACATGGTAACACCCCGTAATGCAGGGACTTTCCCTAATGCATGAAAGATGGTGGTCAGGCATCTGAAAGAACTCAGTCAGCAACTGAGAGAGGATCTGGAGGGCTTTAATCACAAAGACTTAGTCTTATCTATGTGGGTTGACTTTATCTTGTTTCGATTAGTCTTGTCACTCATTGTGAAAAGACACTGAAGTGGTTTGCTATTTCCTGCTCCAGTTCATTTTACAGAAGAGGAACTGAGGCAAACAGGATTAAATGGCTTTTCCAGGGTCACACAACTAATAAGTGTCTGAAGTCAGATTTGAACTCAGGTCCTCCTGACTTTCAGGACTAGTGCTCTATCCACTGTACCACCTAGCTGCCCTCAAATCCTCCAAATGACTTTATCTATTTAGTCTTATCTATGTGGGTTGACGACTTGGAGGCAGGGAGATGCACATTCATATTTCCAGGCCACATTGAGCCCAAGGATCTCCTTTTCTTGGCAGGTCTATGTTATCCAGTCCCATTTTTGCAGCCCCAGCTTCCCTGATCATTCTCCTGATTCCAACTCCTTAGAAAGGAGTTTCCAGGGGCAGCTAGGTGGTGCAGTGGATAGAGCACCGGCCCTGGAGTCAGGAATACCTGAGTTCAAATCTGGCCTCAGACACTTAACACTTACTAGCTGGGTGACCCTGGGCAAGTCATTTAACCCCAATTGCCTCACAAAAAAAAAAAAAAAGAAAGGAGTTTCCACTGCCTCCTTAACCTTTCCCTGCACCAACAACCCATCCATCACCTGCTCCTCTGCATCCCTCTCCTATTGAGAAAATGAGAGCATAGAGAAAACAAGGGGAGGGGGAAGGTGCTCACCATGGCTCTTTCGTTCTTCACTTCCTTCTTAAGTTGATCAATCTGCATTTTCAATAGTTCCTTCTCAGTGAGATCCTGAGCCATGTTGCTCCAAAGAAACAGGGACCCTATGAGGATACATCATTTCATGTTAGAAATGCCTATATCGGGAGCAGCTAGGTAGCACAGTGGATAGAGCACTGACCCTGGATTCAGGAAGACCTGATTTCAAATCCAGCCTCAGACACTTGACACTTACTAGCTGTGTGACCCTGGGTAAGTCACTTAACCCTCATTGCCCTGAGGTGGGGTGGGGGAGGAATAAATTCCTATATCACACCAAGCAACTTCTGGGTCACCACCAAATGAAATCATTACACCCCTTCTCCCATATAATCCTATGATTCCTATATCCATTCAGGATGAAGCAAAAGTGGGCCCTACTCTCTGTATGCAAGGAGCTTCCAGCTCAGTGATGGAGATCCTCCCACTTGGGGAGATCCCAATCTGATGGTGGAGTCACAGAAGGAAAAGAGGTGGAGAAAGAGAATAAAGGGCTGGTTTTTGGTTTGAGGTTCCCCACCATCCTGAAAAAGTGGGTGAAAACGTGGGCTAACAAACCCCAAAAAGTTTGTTTCTTTTTTCTTTTCTTTTCTTTTTTTTTTTGGGGGGGGGGTGGGCAATGAGGGTTAAGTGACTTGCCCAAGGTCACACAGCTAAGTAAGTGTCAAGTGTCTGAGGCTGGATTTTGAACTCAGGTCCTCCTGACTCAAAGGCCAGTGCTCTATCCACTGCACCACCTAGCTGTCCCCCCAAAAGTTTGTTTCTTGATCCACAAACTGTTGAAAATGATTTTTAGGGAGACTCGGGGGAAATTACTCCTACTGCCTAACTCCTGCTGCTCAGATCTGGCCCCCCCAGCCAAATCCAAATCCACTCTGGTCCTCACCTGTGTGTGTTCCTGTGTGTAGTGGCAGTGGTCGGGCTCTGTCCAGCAATCTTGAGAGAGGCACCCGTCTCAGTCCTGGATGCAATATTGCCCAGTCCTCTTTCTTCTTTCCAAATCAAGGTTTCTCCTGTTGAAGCAGCAGATGGTCTTAAGGTCAAAATCCCTGATCCTTAAGCTGATTAAGACTTGAAGTAATAAGCCTATCAAGAGACCTGAGCCCCCACTGAGCACAGAAAGGAATTAGCAGCTGTCCCCAAACTAGCACATTGACCATCTCAAAATGAGGTACTGGATGCTGAGACTATAGAAGAGAAGACTTGGCAACTGGTGGTTGGTGCCTTTGGGTATTTGAAGGGCTGGATCATACTTGAGCTGCTTGGCCCCAAATTGCAAAACAAAGAGCAAAGGGTGGAAGTTTCAAAAAGGCTGATTTGGGCTCCGTAGCAGAAAAAAATTCCTAATTCTTAGAGATGCCCAAAAGTGGAATGGGATGCCTCAACGGGTCCCCTATGACCAGGACCTTCAGGAAGAAGGTTTGATAACCACTTTAGGGACTGTTGTAAGGGGGATTCTTGGTGAGATATAGGTGGGCCTTTGGTCTCTAATCTCCCCATTCTAAGATTCTATGGCTTTAAAGTGACTTTGGAAGCAACCTAAGTGATCTTCCTGTCCCCCAGCCTACCTATCACTTTGTTGTTGTTGTCGTTGTTGTTTTGTTGTTGTTGTTATTATTGTTGTTGTTGCTGTTCAGTCATGTCTGATTCTTCCTAACCCCATGTGGGGTTTTCTTGGTAAAGATACTGGAGTAATTTGCCATTTCCTTCTCTAGTGGATTGAGTAGAGTGCATTATCTCCTCCAGTAGATTAAGTCAAAAAGAAGTTAAGTGATTTGCCCTGGGTCACACAGTTAATATGTACGTGAGGATGAATTTGAACTCAGATATTCCTGATTCCAGGGCAGCTAGGTGCTACTGTGGATAGAGCACTGCCCAGGAGTCAGGAAAACTTGACTTCAAATCTGGCCTCAAACACTTACTAGCTGTGCAGCCCTGGGCATGTCACCTAACCCTGCTCGCCTCAGTTTCCTCAACTGTAAAATGAGAAGTAAATGGAAAATCACTCCAGAATCTTTGCCAAGAAATTCCCAAATGGGAATCTGCATTTTAAACAGCTCCTTCTCAGTGAGATCCTGGGGTCACAGAGCATGGGCCAGGACTATAAACAACTAAATATCAAAATTCCTGACTCTAGGCCCGGTGTTCTATCCACTGCAGCACCTAGCTGCCTCCCATTACTAGGATCGATAACCCAATGGTTCTAGTTGCATTAACTCTTAGTCCAGTTCACATTTTCTGATTGTTGCTCCTCATCTTGTTCTTCTGAATTGTTCCCTGCTCTCTTCAGCTCAGCTCTGCATTTTCTGCCCAACAAGGCAACCCACACTAACATCCTTCCAACACTGGAAGCCTTCCCAACCCTGAGCCTTCAAAACAGCTTTTTAGAACCAAGGTCGAAAGGAGAGGGAGAAAAAGCCATTCCCTTTCCTACCCCTTCTGTCCTGCTCTTTCTAACCTTTAAGTAATATAACAGCTAGCATTCATACATCACTTTTCAGTTCAGAAATACACTCCACATAGATGATCTCATTTAATCAGTCTCCATTTGATACATTCTCCTCCTTCTTGAAATTTTACATGATTACCCTACCTATCATCGCTCCTTGGGGGGGTGTCCTCTTAGCCCTTTTATCCAATTTACATTTCATCTCTTTATTTCTCTAGCTTTATTTCTTTCTGCCTCTTTCTCTGTCCTGGGTGCGTGTCCATAAATACAGGGTCAGGGAACGTATCTTCCTTTTCCTTTGGTCCTATTCCCATGAGTTCTCAGAAATATCTGCCTTCAGACACACTCCATCCAGGGTTAAACTCAAGGAGTAGAGGAAGGAAGCTTAGAAATGTGCTAGGGACCTTGAGGGGTCATCTTATCCATCCATTTGCTTTTTACCTGGGTGACAAAACCAACCTCAAATCGCTTTGGGGTGAAGGAGGAGTGGAAGTGATGAGGAAATGTGTGTGTTCTCTCCTGTTCTAGGGAATATGTCATGTCCAAATTCATTACTTAGCATGGTGCTGATGATAATAGCATAGTTCCTGCCTTCAAAGAGCTTACATGCTACTGGGGGTGGGGGTGGTTGGTGGGCAGAGCAGAGGAGCTGCATCTACATGAGTGAGACACAACATAGGGCCTTGTGCAGACCAAGAAGAGATCCAGACAAAGTGCTCTAAAACAATTTGAGGAGACAAGACTTTGAGCTGGGGAGGATCTGAGAAGGCTTCCTGGAGGAGGCATTGAGTAGATTTTTGAAGGAAAAGAATTTGGAAAGGAGAAAATGAGGTCATTCTAAGGCATGGAGAAATGCCTAGACAAATTCATGGAGGTGGGAGATAGAATGTCAAGTTTCAGGAAACAGCTAACATCATTCATTTTGACTGCAACATAGAGAAAATGAAAGGAGTAGTAGGTAGAAAAGAAGACTTTAGAAAACCTTAAATGTCAGGGGGAGGATCAGGGGTAGAAGTTTCGTTTTTATCCTAGAAGCAAGAAGGGACTACTGAAGTTTTGAGCTGGTAACATTGTGATGTCTGTGCCTTAGGAAAATTATTTTTAGCAGCTGTATGAAGCACAACTTCCTTAGTGTTTTAGGGTCTACTGTGCACTCACATACATAGAATGTTAATGTTGGAAGAGGGCTTTCAGTCCAACCCTCTTATTTTACCAATGAGGAAACTAAAGTCTTCAAAGAGGAAGATTTACTCAGGGTCACTTCAATCATTTTTTTCTGTTGTGCTGTGTTCTCTTCATGACCCTACTTGAGGTTTTCTTGACAAAGACCCTAAAGGGGCTTGCTATTTCCTTCTCCAGCTCATTTTACAGATGAGGAAACAGAGGCAAATAGGGTGAAATGACTTGCCCAGGGTCACACAACTAGTATCTGAGGTGGGATTTTAACTCATTGAGATGAGTCTTTAGGACTGGCACTTAAGGTCACGCAGTTTCCTATTAGGCAGAACCAGGTCTAGAAGCTAGATCTCTTAACATACAGTCCAGGGCTCCTTCTTTACCACACTGCCTCCCTGCAATGACAAGTTTCCTCCAGAATGAAAATCTGTAACCTATGTGCATCATGAGCATATTTTCTCTTGGCATAGCAGAAAGAGCAACATACTCAAAGTTGGGCAGACCTGGGTTCAAATCCTACTCTTACTGGATGTATGAACTTGAGCATGTCACTTATATTCTCAGTGCCTCAGTTTCTTCATCAATAAAATAAGGGAGTTGAACAGGACCACTAAGGTTCCTTCCAGCTCAAAAATCTCAGATCCTATGATCCTTTATTGGGCAAAGAAAAGAGTGTTATCTCCACCCTCCATAATAATAACCCTTCAGAGACTTCATGATAACTCTTAGGAAGTAATCTCTGGGCTTTAATTTTGATACCCCTAGCAACAACATGAGCCCATTTCCATTTGTTTGGCCTTAGTGGAAACAAAAACCCAGCATCATTTGGCCCCCACCCCCTACATGCTCCCAGTTTCTGTCCTAGGGATAGCTAGATGATGATGTGGTGGTTAGTGTTGGACTTAGTGCTGGGAAGATCTGAGTTCAAATCCTGCCTCAGATACTTACTAGCTATCTGACATTGGGCAAGTAGGTTAAATTCTCTCAGGCAGTTTCCTCATCTATAAAATAGCCTTTATTAATAGCACCTACCTCACAGGGTTGTTGTGAAGCTCAAATGGGATAACACATGTAAATCCTTTGCAAACTTTAAAGTAGTAAGTAAATGCCAGCTATGATTATTTATTATCTCCATGTCCTAGTCCTTCCAGCTCACCAGCCCCCCAGTGACTCATCTCTGAGCTTCCCAAGGAAGCCCCCACCCTCTGCTCTCTTCCCATCTCCCCACCCCCTTGAGTGGAAAAACACACACACACACACACACACACACACACACACACACACACACACACACACACACACACACACACACCTCCCCCAGCAATAGGACCAGCCTCTTCCTCCTCAGCCTCATAGTCCTCTCCTCCCTACACCCCCCTCCCAACACACACCCCGGCTTCCTCTCTGGGGCCTGAGAGCACATTCAGCTTCGGTTTCCTCCGAGGGGGGTAAGTTTGAGGGAGGAAGAAGAGGAGTGACACCCAATTAAGCCCCTGCTTCACCCTTCCCCTTTGAGCAGGGTCTGAGTGGAGTCAAGAGAAGGACAGGGGAGCAAACATCGGCTTCCTCTTGTCCCGGAATGAGCCTCACCCCCCTCCCCTGGCCAGGTTTGTCTCTCTGTCCCCAAAGAGAGAGCCAGCAAGAGGGAGGGCAGGTCAGGCAGCCAATCAGAGCGCAGGAAAGGCACAAAACTGGTCGGTGGCTCTGAGTGGCTGCCTAGTGAGAGAAGGGTAGCCACAACCCGGGGGACCATGGCTGAGCTGCAACAGCTCCTGGAGTTTGAGATCCCCGAGGGCCGGGAGGCCCTCCGAAGCAACCACAGCAGCCTCCTCAGAGTTGCTGACTACTGTGAAAGCAACTATGTTCAGGTAGGTAGTGCCCGACTCTGCTCCATCCAACCTCCCTCCCATTGATTGCACTGGCTCCCCAGTACTTGGATGCCATCCCCAGCTAAATCCCCATCCTTAACACTGCTCCTTCCCATCTCTGACTCTGAGCTCTTCCACCCCTGACACTAAACCTATTTCTATAATCCCGACTCTTATCTCTAACACTGAACCCCAATTCCCATCAGCCCCAGGGCCTAGGCCATTTGAACCTGCTTTCTGTGGAATCCTGGGTGGGGGAGACTTGGTCAAAATCATTACCCCCATCTAAAAAAGTCTCCATTTCTTTGCAAGACCCTCCACCCCTTCCCCGATCCCTACCTGCACAGCACTTGGTCCCTGGCCATAGCTACAGAGCCCAATTAAGTTCATTTCATGCTGAGGTCTTCCAGTGAGAGGTGATACCATCTTAAACTATGAACCCTTTTCACACTTTCTCTTACCTCCTGACCCCTACCCATCCACCCAGAGAAGAGGAGGGCTAGAGGTGAGATCTTGGGGAGAAAAAACCAACCAAACAAACAAAAAAAACACCAACCCTTTCCATTCTTCATAGTAGGCATGGTAAGTCTCTGGGGCAATAAATGGAAGAAAATTAATGGTGAGTTGAGTTGATCCTAGGAAAACTTAAGAAAAAGAAGAAAAGATGGGTTAGACTGTATTAGTGTGGGACTCTGAGGAAAGAAGATGCAAGATGATCTCTGGGAGGGACCTACCAATTAAGGGAAAAGATTCTGGGATTTTTAGAGTTCTCTGGATTCTGTGGTTATCCAAGCAACTGGGAGCTACTTGGCTGGAGCTATCTGCCTTCCCTGGATTTCTTTCCCCCACTCCTCTCAGACTTGTAAGGCAAAAGAAGCTTGCCACTTTGGTGAGGGTGGGGTAGGGGGAAGAGATATTGTTTAGGGAGAGCCAGTGGAAAGACACTGAGGGAGAAAATCAAGGGCTCTGTCAAGTGTATACATATGAGAGAGGTAGAATGATGAAATTTCTGTTCATATTGGCACTGTGACATACAAGTATGATACCAGACAGTATGCAAGATAGCAGCTGTTCTTGGGCCATTGATGGCCAGTCTCACCCATACTGTAATGTGGAATAATTCAGTTCAGTTCAACAAACTGAGAAGAAAGCCTTGGCTTTAGAGTTGGGCAACCTTGGGTTCAAATCTCGCATCTGCTACCCGGGTGACCTGGGTCTGATCTTCAACTTCCTCAGCTGTATCTGTGAGAAAAATAGGCCCTTCTGCTTCTGAAGCCCTTCCTTCTGGAGATCTCAAAGCATTTTTTCCCAGAGAGGTTGTCTTTTGCCTCACTGGAAGGGAAAGAAGGAAGGAGGAGGCAAGTTTCAGATTAAGAAACTGAAGTTAAGAGGAAGGAAGAAATTCACTCGGTCAGCAAGGGTATCCGAGGCCAAAACTGGGGTTCGCAGAAACTTCGAGACTCTGGTCTCTGCAATTCAGTGAACTAACTAGACTTTTCAGGCCATAACTGGCTGCTTTCTTTGCTATATCTGGGAAACTTGCAAGTTGCTTCATCAAGCTGGGGGGAGATGGGTGGCTGTTCACTGCTGTTATTTAAAGAGAACCCTGCTCTACCCATCCCCTCTGCACACTTCTCCCCAGTCTGACCAGGTGTCAGGAAAACCACAAGGGTAACAAGGAGATGTCGGGGTTAACCACAGTTCTGTATAGCTCATTTCTCAGGATTGACTGAGTTTCTGGATTTGGGGTAATTGGTTTGAAATCTTTGGAGGGAGGGACTCTCAAACTCCATCATAGGGTCCTCCTCATCCCCTTGCCCTTTATCTTCTTTCCCCACTTGACTCCAGGGGCTTTTTCCTCATCAGCCAAAACCAGAGTCAAGGCTCAGAGATGGGGTGCAGCCTTCAACCTCCCAGATCTGGGCCCAAACAGCTGTTTCCTAATAAGGGTTAGAAGAAACCTTACAGATGCTCTGTAAATTCAAGCTGGAGTCAGCTTGAGCTCCTGAGAGCATTTACCTCATTCATTGTTTTGTTGATTCTCTAGGCTTAAGAAAATTATGGAGAAAAGGTCAATAATGTAGTTTAAATTTTAAAGGAGGTGTCTTAGTGGGCCAACACACTCTTGCTTGTAGGTCATCTCATCTAAACCCTATGTTTTCTTTTTTTGGAGGTAATTAAGGTTAAATGACTTGCCCAAGGTCACACAGCTAATAAGTGTCTGAGGCTGGATTTAAACTTGGGTCCTCCTGACTTCAGGACCAGTGGTCTATCCACTGTGCCACCTAGCTGCTCCCAAACTCTATGTTTTCAAGAAGAAACTGAGACTGACAAAAGTTTAGTGACTTTCCCAAGATATTCAGTATCACAGTTGAAATTTTAACATTTAATATTTTTCTCAGTGCCCAACACAGTGCTTTGCACACAGTAAGTACTTAATAAATGTTTATTACCGGGGGCAGCTAGGTGGTGCAGTGGATTAAGCACCTGCCCTGGATTCAGGAGGACCTGAGTTCAAATCTGGCCTCAGACACTTGACACTTACTAGCTGTGTGACCCTGGGCAAGTCACTTAACCTTCATTGCCCCGCCCCCCCAAAATGTTTATTATTGGTAAATATTATGAATAAGTACACTAGCTAGCACTGATATAGTGTTTGCAGAATGGTTGCATTTTATCTTCACAACAATCCTGGGAGGTAGGTGCTATTATGATTAGTCCCACTTTACAGATGAGGAAACGGAGGCTAAAAAGATGAAGTGACGGGGCAGCTAGGTGGCACAGTGGATAGAGCACCAGCCCTGGAGTCAAGGAGTACCTGAGTTTAAATCAGGCCTCAGACACTTAACACTTACTAGCTGTGTGACCCTGGGCAAGTCACTTAACCCCAACCTCACTAAAAAAAAAAAAAAGATGAAGTGACTTGCCTAGGATCAAAAAGATAAGAGCTCAGGTTTGCCTCATTCTAATTTCAGCACTTTAGCTACTATTAATGTAATTAATTCATTTCCTACTTCTGTGCTTGTCCACATAGCAGCTAATTACTCCTTCCCTCCTCCAAGCCATGTACCACATTCTAACATGTACTATAGTTGTTTATGTACAGGTCATATCTCCCCAGCTAAACTGTAAGCTCCTATAGGGCAGGGGTGGTGTCTTTTACCTACGTTGATATCTTACCAATGCCCAACACGGTATTTGGCACATAGGCATTTAATAAGTGAATACTGACTATTGTTATTAACTTTGCACATAGTAGACCCTTGACAGTCTTTGACAAATGGAGTGAATAGGAAAATTCATCTGTCCAGTCCTCTTGCCTCTCTCTTTTTCCCTGACCATTATTAGTCCATCCTCCAATAGCCAGGGAGGAAAGGAGGTCTCCATGGGTGCCTAAAGATGAAAAGGAAGTTGGGTGGATCGCCTGTGTCAACCCTCCTGTCTGGGAAAAGAAAACTGCTCTACCAGATAGACAGAGCCATCACTAGCCATGCTTGGGCCCGGGAGCTAGAAAAAAATCTTTTGGAGCAAGGGAGAGAGACTTTGGGACACTAAGCCTAGGGAACAGGGGAAACAGACAGAGACCCTATGAGACAGTAAGGCCACCACAGGGGTAAGGGAGAGAGGTAGCCACAGAAAAGCTTATGTGGTGTACAGTGGTGACGGCTAATGCTTCCTGGTAGCCAGGGCTCCTTTTTTTTTTTTTTTTTAGTGAGGCAATTGGGGTTAAGTGACTTGCCCAGGGTCACACAGCTAGTAAGTGTTAAGTGTCTGAGGTCAGATTTGAACTCAGGTACTCCTGACTCTAGGGCCAGTGCTCTATCCACTGCGCCACTTAGCTGCCCCTAGCCAGGGGTTCTTAACCTGGGATCCACAGACTCCTAGGGAGTTCATGAACTTGGATGAGGAAAAAAAAAATCACGTCCTTGTTTTCACTGGCCTCTAGCTAAAATTGAGCATTTCTTTCCATTATTTAAAAACTGGATTCTGAGGAGGGGGTCCCTAGGCTTTATCAGACTGCCCAAGGAGTCCAGGATACAAAAAAGGTTTAGAACCCCTGTACTAAGCTCAGTTGTCTCTACCAGTTTAAAAAAAAAAAATCGAAGTGCTGGCAATGCCTTCTATATTTCAGCATCCTAACCCTGCAGGTTTTTTGAGGGTGACAGGAAAGTCCTTTCTGAGATCTCTTGCCAGGCCTTTCTTCATCACTCATGCCGAGGTATCAGTCTTAATGCACTTAATTTCTGTGGTGATCCTTTTTTCCTTTTTTTAACCTTCTACTCTTAGAGTGATAGTTGTGGTATAGTGGGAAGGGCCCTTGATTTGAAATTATGAGACTTGGGGTGAAGTCCTTATTTTCTGTGAAACCTTAGGCAAATCATTTCCTCTGCACGGGGCTTTAGTTTGCCCATATATAAAAAGAGAGGTTAGTATTCGGGACCTTAAGCAATGATGCGTGTGAGGTCTGGGCAAAGGGCTGCACTGGAAGTAGAACTGCATGTCTTACAGGCCACAGAAAAGAGGAAAGCCCTGGAGGAAACCATGGCTTTTACCACTCAGGCCTTGGCCAGTGTGGCCTACCAGATCAGCAATCTGGCTGGCCATCTGCTGAGGATGCTGGATCTCCAGGACACTGGGCTGAGGCAGGTGGAGGCCAATGTGAGCACACTGGACCAGGTAAGGACGAGGAGGAAGAGCCAGTTCAGCTGTCTTTGGCCCAACCTAACAGAGCCAATCCTATCCCCCTTCCTCCTTCCTATAGCATGCACCTAGCCATGAGTCTTTAAACTTAGGTCCGATAACTTGTTTTTTAAAAATATATATTTTGCTAGCTATATTTCAGTGGAATTGGTTTTCTTTGTAGTCTTTGTGTTTTATTTTGCACACTTAAGGACACAGTTTTCAGAAATTATCTATGGGCCTCATGAACTGTCAAAAGGTCCATGATACAAAAATTCTTAAGAAACCTTGTCCTGGATCCTCCCTCCCAGGAGGCCATTCCCCACCCATAATTGCCATCAAATCTCTAGGTCCACTGTGGCCATTCCCCTTGCAAATTGATTTGGGCTCCCAAAGTTTCTCCTCTTTGCGCTGTGTTGTCTAGAGGACAAGGAATATGAATGTTTCCCAAGGCTGGCTCCCGGCTTTGTCTGTAGTCATGGCTAAGGTCTCAAGAATCATGGCTTTAGAGATCATCTAGTCTCACCCTTTCATTTGTCAGAGGAGGAAACTGAGGGCCACAGGGGTTATGTGATGAGTCCAAGGTTATACAAATCATACATAAGTGGCAGAGACTGGACTCAAACCTAGGTCCTCTAACTCCACAGCCAGCCCTCTTTCCATTTTACTAGGAGATGGACAGAGAATCCTGCTCTCCAGTAGAGGATGGGCAGTGGACTGGACATAGCACCTTAGAGCAAAAGATTAGCACCAGGGTATGTTCGAGCAGGAGGCTGAACTCTGCGGAAATATGTCCCTCACTTCCCCTCACCCTCGCCCCCACACCGTCCTCTTTCCTTCCTGCATACACAAGTGCACTTCTGGCCTGTGACAGACACGTGAATCTCCCCCCTCCCCCAACCCCCTTCCACCAGCTCATGGGGTGTGCCCTTTCCTTTTGCCCTAGCACACAATTCCTTTTCTCCAGGTTCCGAGTCTCCAGTGAGAATTCCATGGAGGAACAGAGCACATCCATCCACCCTTCCTATCCAGGCCTTCAGACCCCAGATCCCCTCCCACCTCACCCCTTTGGTTGGAATGATGTGTTCTGAGCCAATCTAGCTCCCTCCCAGCAGCCCTCCCCTCAACCCCACCCCCTGGGGGATTCCATGTTTTCTCCCTTCCTCCTGTTCCTGTCTGTCTAATAATAATTGCCATTCCCTCTCCACAGGAAGTTACTGAAGTGGCTCCATCCTCCCCCCTTTTCCCCCCATACGTACACACCACTCCCTACTGTAATTACTGTGTGACCTTGGAAACATAGCTTAGCCTCCCTGGCCCTCATCTCTATGTGGTATCTTCCTCCTCCCCCCCTCCACCTCCCCACCATGGTTTGAAAGGGTCCTTAAAGAGTTCTGTCAGGCCCTGGATCGATGCCCACAACACTTACCCTCCCTTGACCTCTCACATCACTTCCCCCCTCCCATCTCCAGATGGTGAACATGCACAAGGAGAAGGTTGCCCGAAGGGAGATTGGAACGTTGGCTGTGTTCCAGAGGCTTCCTTCAAACCAGAAGATCGTCCCCCCTGAGAACCTGCCTGTGCTGGAACCCTACTATAGGAAACCTCTCAACTTTGCCTGCCTGGATGATGTTGGGCATGGGATCAAGGTAGAACCGGAGGTTCCCCCAATCTTGGCCATGCCCTCAGGCTTCCTCCCTCCAACATTAACTTCTTTTTTTTTTTTTAATTTTAGTGAGGCAATTGGGGTTAAGTGACTTGCCCAGGGTCACACAGCTAGTTAAGTGTTAAGTGTCTGAGGCCGGATTTGAACTCAGGTACTCCTGATTCCAGGGCCGGTGCTCTATCCACTGCGCCATCTAGCTGCCCCCAACATTAACTTCTAACCCATGAACGGGCTACTGTTTCTGACTCTGGGGGAGACACAAAACTCAACTTCCCCCCTTGTATCCTCCGTACTTCCCAATCTCCCTTTTGAGCAAATTGCTCTACTTCTTACGTCTCCTATTGTCTTAGACCTTTCACAATTGTCCCTTAATACCCTGGCGTTCCACGCCCCCAAACAAGTTTAAAATTATTATTATTATTATTATTACTGAGTGTGAAGTTAGGTTCCAAGTTTTCTCTCTTACTGTGGGGTCCTGAGGAAAAGCAGTAGGTGCTGGGGCCTGGGTGTGCAAGAGAACGGCCCCCACCACTGCATGAAATAGACACTTCCTCTGTCTGGGGGTTTGAGGTCTTACTGCTTTCTCAGCCGCTGTCAGTGCTGTCAGGGTGGAGAGAAGGAGGTGGGGTTGGGCCGCAGCTGCTTACCGGAGCTCTCAGGGAACCTGGGGGTGGGGGAATCCTCCAGAGCAGTCCTCCCGATTCCTCCCCTCGTCCCCCACTTCCTCACTCTGGGAGATTGGGTTCTTCAAATCTCTATTTCTTCAGCCGTTAATATGGTCATTTTCGATAATCCCTTGATCTCATTCCAAAGGAAATTCCACACACTCTGTCACCCAAGCCACATCTATCTTAAATCCCTCTTGCTGCATGCAGATTAAAAGTCCATTTCCTCTTGCTGTGAGTGGAAGTGGCAATGACCACCATCCACATGGAAGATCACACTGTCCCTTTTTCCTGCCCTTGTCATCGACTGCCCCTTATAAAAAATAGCTTTAATATAAATCGATTCCCTTACACACACACACACGCTTTTTTTTTTGCCCTTTTCATCAAGGGCTCCTGATGAGTAGGACCTCAAAGGGACAGCGTTCCTTACACATGGATACTTTTTTTTTTTTCAGGGCAATGAGGGTTAAGTGACTTGCCCAGGGTCACACAGCTAGTAAGTGTCGAGTGTCTGAGGCTAGATTTGAACTCAGGTCCTCCTGAATCCAAGGCCAGTGCTTTATCCACTGCACCACCTAGCTGCCCCACACATGGATACTTTCAGCAGTTCCCTAACAAAACAAAAACAAGCTAACAAAACCACCATTAGGTGCTCATTTGCATATTACTGTGAATTCTGTCCTTTGCTTGATCTATTGAGGTCTAAAACACAAACACCTTCCCAGGCCTGGCCACTTTTTCCCCTGATACTTTCCAAAAACTGGCCTGACCTTCCAAAACTACTGCTTGATCCCTGTAAGGGAAGCCTCCCCCTTCCCTGAGAGTTCTGGGCCTCTCTGTTGGAGTCAGAGGTCTGGTCCCTTCTCAGGTTCTACTGTTAAGGCTCTTATACAGAGGGAGGAAAAAATCTGGATGGAGGCAGGAGGGAAGGAGGTTGTTGGAAGATTAAGGGGCCAAAAACATTGAGGGAAGTGTCTTCTCCAAAAGACTAAGAGAGAAGATATGGGGATGTTGTGGCTGAAGAGAGGAAGTGGCTGGCAGACAGGGTGTCTGCCTCAGCTCTGACTCTGGTGGCAGTGAAGTCTGCATACCTCATGCTTCTGATGTGTGCTGGGTCCAACTGCTGTGGTTGGAGACTGTCAGACAAGAGAGAGGGGAGGTGTAGCTGGGAAGCGAAACTGAGAATTGGCAGTCATTTTCCCCACCCAGTTCCCATCACTGGTACCCTAGTTCCTCTTTCAATTCCTTTTGAGGTCAAGGAAAGGATAGGAAGGAATGGGGAGTAGTGGGGAGAAGAGGGCAGCCCCTTAACTTTGGCCCATTTCTCCTCTCCTAGGATCTGAGCACCCAGCTGTCCAGAACTGGGACACTTTCCCGAAAGAGCATCAAGACTGCAGTTGCCCCAGCCTCAGGAACATTGGGGTGAGTGAGGTTCTTGTATAGCTCAAAAACCCTTATTTGTCCCTGGCTGGGCCGTCCCTTCCCTCTTTTCCCCAGATCACTCCCAGACCTTCTCTATTCCCTATCTAGTGGAGGTAGGTGAAGCAGTGGGAAAAGCATAGAGCCTGGAGTCAGGAAGACCTGTAACCAAATCCGGCTGACCCTGAGCAAGTCACCTAGCCTCATTCGGCCTCAGTTTCCACAACTATAAAGTGGAGATTATAATAACACCTACCTCCCAGAGTTGTCGAGAGGATCAATCAGATTTGTAAAGCGCTTCGAACAATGCCTGGCACATAATTGGCACTTAATGTGTGTTTTTCTTCCTTTCTCCTTCCACCACCTCATTTTGTCATTCCCCTCATTCTCCTCCAGTCGGGTCCCCAGAGTTCCTGAACCTGTACACCTCCCAGTCATTCCTGATGACAAAATCTCTGGAGCCTCCTCTCTGACCTCTACCAGGTAAACACTATCCACTGGTAAAGACTGGTGGCTGGGGAGGGAACAGCTGCCCTTCAGAAGTAGTTATCTTGGCCACAATTGCTTCCTTCCTCCCCTGTCCTTGGGATATATGGAGTCTGGGCAGTCAAAGATTGTGGGACTAGGTAATTAGGTGGTTGGGGATCAGGATCAAAGAGTCAAGGTCCTCAGATGTCCCTTTGTCCTTCTTTGGACTCCAGTAGCACTGAAGGCATCTGTGGGTTCCCCGTGGCCAAGGTGTCGATGCTGCCCCAAGCCCCACCACTTCCTGGCTCCACTTCCTCAAGCACTGAAGCACTGGAGAAATCTCTTCCTGAGGAGCTGTCCACACCCCAGACAGGTAAAGGGCCCCACACCTCCCTCATTCCTCTCTCCAGCTCCCTCCACATCCCTTCTGGTCTCAGGTTCCTCTTTCATTCACCTTCACCAAAAGAACCTTCAGTTTTCTGCTTTAGATTGTAATACACTGCCCCAAAGGTAGCTGTGGGGGGAAATCCCCAAGTGGGATATACTACTTGGGGGATAGGATTGTGAAGGTACTTAACTTCTTTAACAAAGATTTACGAAATTAAGTGTAGCATATATCTAGACTTGTTCTACATCTTGTGGAAGACGTGGCAAAAGACAGGGTCTATTTTCTTGTCTTCTGCCCAAGATCCTCCCCTCCTACCAACTTCTGCTTTCCTTTCAGCACCAGATCTGCCCTTGCCCTTAGACCTGCCCCCACCCCTAGACCTGCCCCCAACCATGGAGACTGATGAACTGATGCTGCCACCTCCTCCACCCCCTGATTTTGACCTGGAAGAACCGACCTGGGCTCCTGCTCAGTACTTGGAGAAAGGTACTACTTTCTAGGTATTACGGAGAAAGAGCAGCTAGGTGGAACAGCAAATAGTGCCAGGTCTAGAGTCAGGAAGACTCATCTTCCTGAGTTCAAATCTGGCCTCAGACACTTTCTAGATGTGTGACCCAGGGGAAATCGCTTAACCCTGTTTGCCTCAGTTTCCTCATCTGTAAAATGAGCCGGAGAAGGTAATGGCAAAGCACTCCAGTATTGTTGCCAAGAAAACCCCAGATGGGGTCATGAAGAGTCAGACGTGACTGAAATAACTGAACAGCAGCACTTAGAGAAAAGTGTTACACCAGCAAGGTTTCACACCATTTGGATGCCTAGGTTCCCTGGGTCCAGCCTCCCAACAGCCTCATTTGAAAGAAATGGGGCTTAAAAAAAAATGGGGGGGGGGCAACTAGGTGGTGCAGTGGATAAAGCACCGGCCCTGGATTCAGGAGTCCCTGAGTTCAAATCAGGCCTCAGACATTTGACACTTACTAGCTGTGTGACCCTGGGCAAGTCACTTAACCCCCACTACCTTGCAAAAAAAACAAACAAAAAAACAAAACAGAAATGGGACTTCATGGTTTCAGCAAGAAACCTCATTTACAAATGAAGAGACCCTTCCAGATCTAGTACTGGTACTGAGAAGTTTGCTCTTTCCAGCATACCAAAGGGTTGGTTGGCATCTTCCTTTCCATGATCCCTTAGAAACTCGTTTCTAGTGACCTCAGATATCTTGTCTAGTGTTCCCCAGGAAAGCTATACTGTGAACTAGTAAAATATCTAAATACTATGCCACTGATTCCATGCTTCTTGTAGTTTTAGTCTTTCCCTTTAACTGTTGGCTCAGGAGGGCAAGGACCCAGAACTTAAGAGGAAGAGAAATTTTGTAAAATATGCACTTAAATTAAGAAACTTCAACAGTTATTTATTTGCCCCAGGGGGGTAAATCTGCATTTTATAAAGCTGAGACCTAGAGAAGTTAATGACAAGGCCACATAAAAGTCACCTAAGCTCTCTAGTCCTCAGGTTCCTTTGCTAAATGACAGTGTTGGATGAGATGATCTTTTAAGATCCCTTCCAACTTCAAATCTATGATCTTACAGGTTACAGAGTACATATCTGGCTTTTAATTCACTACTCCTTCCACATGTGATCTGCTCCAAGAATGAGAGGACCAGGGTTCAAATCCTGTCACTGAGTGACTTTGGGCTAGTCATTTATGCTCCTTAATCAGTTGCCTCATCTTTGATATGAGCAAATTTGATCCAGCTCTAAACATGAGCTTATGTGGTATGATTTTCAGACCTTGCCTGAGGCATAGACACGAATATGTCCAAATCAGGCTTTGAATCTGAGGAATTCAGAATCCGCCTCCCAAGGAAGCAGCAGATACCCTAATCAGATAACTGAAAATATTTCATGGCCAGGTTTATTTTCAACACATTCATTTCTGTAAATGGTTCCCCTTCCCAATTCTGGGTGGGTCAGTCTGACTTGGAAACAAGTTTTTACTGGGTAGCAGGGGGAAATGACTGGGAGAGAACACTACATAGTCAAAAGAGTAATCAGTAGATCTATGTCAGTTTGGAACAATAATAGCAAATATTTATAAATCACTTAAGTCCTATTATCACCATTTTACACATGAGGAAACAGGTAAAAAGAGGTTGTCTTGTCTGGGGTTACACAGCTGTATGAAGCAAGATTTGAATTCAGGTTTTTCTAAGCCAAGCCCAACACTATATGTGTAGAGTACCAGAGGTATCTATCCTTTTATAGTGCTTAACTTTTTTTTTTTAAATCAACGACTTAAAAGGCACAATTAACAGATTTATCAAATTTTCAGTTGGCACATGGCTGAGAAAGTTAAATCAGGACGCAAAAAAAATTTTGAAAAAGGAACAAAAGGCCAGCTCAAAGACAAAATTTAAAAGGGCAAATGCAAAAACCTTCACTTGGGTTTAAACAATCAATTGCATAAGCACAAGATGAGGGAAATGTGGCTAGACAATTCATGTGTAAATTGGTTGTTTTCATAGACTATAAAGTTTAAAAAACCTAATATGGTGCAATGAGAGGTATAGTATTCTGACTCAGATCATAGTCCCTCATCCCCTGTTCTGACATTTGGATTATCTAGTGTCATGTTCTAGGTACCGCATTTTAAGATGAATATTAACTGCAGGGCAGTCTGAATAAGCAAATGGACTGGGGACCATGTAGTAGAATTGGATGAAGACCTATCATGGGAGAAATGAACAAACTTGTTCTCTTTGGTTATATGGGGCAGAACTAAGTAGATCAGATGGGTGATTTCCAGAAGAAATGAGTGTCACTGGAGGTCTTCAAAAAGTTCGACAACCCCCTGTTGGGGATAACAATGGGGGGAATGGCTGTTCAGGTATGAATTAGATTTACCCTGAGGTCCTTTCCCACTTCAACATTGTAAGAGGTAGAAGTGAAGAGGGCAGCTAGTTGAATAGTGTCAGCCCTAGAGTCAGGGACTCCTCTTTGAGAGTTCAAATCTGGCTCAGACACTTACTAGCCATGTGACCCTGGGCAACTTAACCCTGTTTGCCCCAGTTTCCTCCTCTGTAAAAGAAGCTGGATAATGAAATGACAAAACCACTCTCATTATCTCTGCCAAGAAAAACCCCAGATGGAGTGATGAACAAGAGGGTAGTGAGCCTAAAACTGCATAGTAATAGTTGAGATTTATAACCACTTGAGAAATGGATCTCATTCACTCCTTAGGAATATAGTACTTCTTCCAGGAAGGTCTTTTAGCAAAATCCTTTTCATCTTTATTCTCCATATGGATCAGTGCCTCAGTGTACCACCTTAAGAGGCACCACCTCAGGCCAAGATAAATCAAGTGATTTGCCCAGGGTCACAGCTAGCTTTGAGGCAAGATTTAAACCCAGGATCCCTTGGGTGATACACCAAGCTGCTGAGTTTCCCTATTATCACTATGTGAGGGTCTCAGTGATATCCCCTCCTCCCACACAGTGGTGACGCTGTACCCCTACACCTGCCAGAAAGAAAATGAACTCTCCTTTGATGTGGGCACTACCATCTGTGTTACCCGCCGCTACTCGGATGGCTGGTGCGAGGGTGTCACCTCAGAGGGTTCTGGCTTCTTCCCTGGAAACTACGTGGAACCAAGCTGCTAATGGCCTGTCCTTCATGCCACCTGGGAATTCTGGTACCAAGATAGGGGCATGATTTAAGTGATGCCTTTATCTAGCCTTCACCTCTCCCTTGTGCTCAAGGGCCTTACCCTTTCCCCAATATTCCCAGTAACTTCAGCCATTCAGGCAAGCTTTCTCCTGTGCCTGGAGACAATTCCCTACTCCCACCCACCCCCAATTTGAATAAAACCCTGTTAAAGCTCTTGACTGTTCCAGCTTGGAGGAAAAGACACAGGACTTTGCTGGGATCTTCCCCTCCCATTTCCAGTTTTCAGCACCAATATTTTAAGGTCTGCTACATGAACACCATCCAACCTTGGAACAGATCCCACCCACCTAAGCCCTGGGAAATCCCTCTTCTAGGAAACTTATGTGTGACTTGGGCAAATCATTTCATGTATAGAGGCCTCGGATTTCACCTCCCTTAAATAGGTTGGATCCGACATCACCTCCTTTCTCTGGATTTGGGGGACTTCTAGCCCTTGTCCTGCTGGATTTGTCACCTTGCTGCCACCTCCATCCTGGTCCTGTTAAGCAGGAAGTTCCCTGAGAGCAGAGACTACCTATGTGTCCTGTACTTGACGACTCAGCCTTCAAGAGAAGGCTCAGAAAAGGGGGGGGGGGGGAAACGGCTAATCAATTGACTGGAGACCTCCCTCCTGCTGCCTCCCACACAAAGGAGACCTCACTCCGATGCCTTTTCCCCTTTGCTTCCTTTATAGCTCTCAGACACAGCAGGGAGAAAGGGAAGGAGGGGGACCTTAGGCTCGCGCTGGCTCTGCATAAAAACATCATGGCTTTTGAGTTCCAAACAACCGGAGATGGGGTTAAGGTGGGGGGGGGGGTGCCCAGCTCGGGCTGGAGGCTTTGGAGAGGTCACTGGCCTCTTGCTGCATAGATGGGGGTGGAAGGCGGGGACGACTAGGAGTTGGGACTGGGCACTACCTCATTTCACCACCAGAGGGCTATTTCCCTGACTCTTCCCTGCCCCTCCCCATCCCAACTCCCTCTTTTTTTTTTTTTAAATAACTGGGTGGAGAAGGGAGTTCTATAGGGGTCGCTGTGGTGCAAGCTGAGTCTACCCGAAGCTGGCGGATGAACAGGGGGCTGAGTTCTTGCTCCTCAGCAGGGAGATGGAAGTGGGTTTGGCTTGGGAACCTGAGCTTGTTTGGGAAGGTTTCCCTGTGGCTGGAGAGAGGCATTGGTGCACACTGGTGGCAGGAACAGAAAGCAACTATTTAAATATCTCCCCACCCAGAACAGCCTCACCACAAGAATTAGGATGGTATAGGCCTTTATCTTGGGAAAAGGGTAGGACTGCCTGGCTCCCCTCTAACAGGTGTGCACTGCCGGACTGTCAGGACCCGACTCTGGACAGCCCGACTGGGCTAACTGCATAGATGGTTACTGCCCCCTCATTCATATATGAAATATGTAGATATACATATATGGCGCATACATACACACGTTGTGTGTGTATATATGCATGTGTTGTATATTTCTGCTCCCTCTCCCAAACGGATGGAGCCCAGGATTCTTGCAGTGCAGTTGGAGAGGACTGGGTCCAAGGGAGGGAGGGATAAACCAAAGCGAATTCGGGGGTCGGGGGAGAAAGTTCTTGTGTTGGTAGTTAAAACACGATTTCGCTTTCCTGGGTCCCCAATCGGAGGCAAAGACAAAGCGGGTGGGGTCGGGAGAGGCCAGGCAGCCCTTTTGAGCTGAGCCTCCCCCAGCCGGCCAGACGCCCGCTCCGTCCCCTCCAGGGCTCTTAGCATTTCTTCAACATCTCCTGCAAGTAGCGCCGGACTTCGGCTGCCGACTCCCAGGGCACCACGGTGGCTCGGAATGAGGAGGCTTCCTGGATGAGCCGGTGCATGGGGTAGCCCCGGCGCGGGAAGGCCACGTCGCCCGCCGCCAGCAGCCCCATGGGGCAAAAGTCGTTGGCGCCGTCGCCCACGTAGAAGAGGTGCTCGAAGTGCACGCCGTCCTGCGCCCTCTCGCGCAGGTAGTCGCCGAGCACCTTGTGTTTGCACATGTTGGCCGGGCAGCGAGTGCACGAGTGCTTGTGGAAGGGCTGCAGCACCAAAATGCCCCGCTCATCTGGGCCCGACGGGTTGCTAAAGATTCTGCGGAAGAGGCCGCGGTAGCCCGAGGCGCGCAGGGAGCTCTCCACGCCGAAAGTGTTGGCGTCTGAGATGAGGATGATCTCAAAGCAGCTGCCCTGTTTGGTCAGGAACTGGAAGAGGTCGGTCATGCCGGGACACAGCGGGATGTCCTCGTAGACTTCGCGGAAGTCTTGCGGCTTCACGCCTTGATCGCCCAAGTACTGGAAGACCCGCTGCATGTACTCGTTGTAGAAGCCTTCGCGGAACGTGGCCCGCAGGCTGTCTGGCAGCTTCTGGCCGGGGGCGGCGCGCACGATGGAGTCATCGCTGTTCTCGTTAACTATGGTCTCATCAAAATCGAAGGTTAGCAGGAAGCGCGGCGCCCCTGGCTCCGCCATCCTTGGGCCGTCCTGGGAGGAGGGAGCAAGCGAGAAGGGGCGCGGCAGGAGCCCGCCGGGGAGAGGATGGTTAGAGAGCCGCCCGGGCCAGCGGCGCTGGCACAGCCACCACCTGAGGGGGACCCAAGGGCTCAGTTAGCCTTGGCGGAGCTTCACCCCTCCGGGACCCCGGGGGCCGCCCCATTCCCCACCCTGCTCTCATCCCTCATCGTCCTTCAGATTCTTTCATCAGAAAAGTCCCCATTATCCGTAGTTCAGGTAAGGAGGCACTTCCCCCCTCCCCCCAAGCCCAGACTCGACTTGGTAGCTGCCCCACACCTTCAGCCCTGAAATGCGAAAGCATTTTTACATCCCCTTTAAAAATTTGGAAAGGGGAGGGGGGGGGGTGTCTGATGGATTGCCCCTTCCCCCGGAGAAATTTATGATACATTCCCCCAAATAAAAGTAACTTATTAGGGAGGTTATTTTGAATTAGCTGCTCCTTTTCAATATTTGTGTCCTTGCTCTTCTCCATATTCTCAATGCACATTCTCTCCAGCTAATTCCCAGGGCCATCTTTTCTGCCCTTTTTAGCCCGTTTATGTATAGAAGTCCCAACTCAACCCCCATCTTCACGTCTCCTTCCTCTACTCCAAACAAATTCCAGGAGTATTCAGAAGAAGAGAGACACACAAACACAACCACACACATACACACACACAATTTCCTTATTCCTCTCTCTTCCTAGAAGCAACCATGGGACTGGTCAAGCAGAAGGAATGTATAGCATGGTTGTGTCCAAGGGGAGAGCCCCCAGCTATGGGTGCATAAAATCAAAGACTTCTTCTCCAAGATTCTGTACATTTCTAGGATGAGGCCGAGTGCCAAGAATGGTGGCTTGGGAGCCCCAGTGAACACTGAGTTTGGCCCTATCCTAGAGATCTGGATGTTAGTCCTTCTAGTTCAGAGGTTCTTAACATTTTCTGTGGCCCCTTTGGGAGTTTCCTGGAGCCTATGAAGCCCTCCATATTGTTACCTATTTTCATAATTGAACAGAATGCTAAAATAAAGACATTTTATTTCTCATCCAAGTTCACAGACCCCAGAAATCTATCCTCAGACTCTTTGGGGCACCTGGGGTTAGGAATCCCTGTTCTAGAAGGAGGTAAGAAGCAAGGAGTGTCTGTCTCTGTTGCAGTTTCCTGCACAAGTGTGGAGGTAAAAGGTTCCTGTAGCTAAGCTAAGTCTGAGATTCATTCCCAAGGACTCCCAACTATTTCATAGCTAATCACTTGCCAGTTCCCCAGAAGGGGGGTGTCAGCAGGCGGGGTTTCTGCCAGAGTTCGAAGCAGCCGGACAGCAGAATTGGGGCTGGGGAGGGTGGGACCATCCCGCAGGAAAGTACAGCACACCTGGGAGACAGGGAGGAGGGGGACAATGACAGAGGATGGGGAGGAGGAAAGAAAGGAAGAAGCTCACCAGATGGGAGAGCTGGCCCCATGAGCAGAGATAGAGCTGGTAGCACCAGAACAGAAGGGGAAATGAACAATGATGGAGAAGAGAGTTCAGTATGGGGAGGAGGCAAGGAGAGCTGAGATAGAGAAAGGGGTGGCAAGGACAGGGAGCAGAAAGAGAAAGGGAGGAGGAAGGGGAGAAGATGAGTGAGCCAAACAGTGCCAGAAAGAAGTAGAGGAAAGGAGCAAGAAAAGGCAGAGCAGACCCACTTCTCCCTCCACTGACTTTGAAATAGTCTTGTGGATAGCATTCTAGAATATTCTGAATACCTCTAGGACCACTCTCCTAACCCCAAATCACTATGCAAGGGGGAATGGACTCAGGAGAACTGAGTCCTGCTTCTATCACTCAATTTGCCACACAGCCTTGACAAGCCATTCACCTAACTGTGCCTCAGTTTCCTCACCTGTAAAATGAGGAGATAGACTGAATGATCTCTACAATCCCTTTCTACACAAATACTCTTGACTGCAAGTAAATAACTTTTCCATTTCCATCTCTTCTCTCTTCACCTAAGGGGAAGGAGGAAGGATAGGGCCAAGGAGATTGTCTTTGTCTCCATGGCACAAAAAAAGCAACCCCATTTCCCCAAGGTTACCTATCATTTTCCAGAGTTGGGATATGAAGCTGGCTCTCCTACTAGACCAACTGAACAGCTTCCAGGTGACCCTATTTCCCAAGTACTTGAGATATCCAGTGCCCCAGGATACTGGGAGAGCCTTGTACTGGGTGGAAGGCACTGGTAATTCTTTTTCCAGTGGGATATACATCCCCTTGGGATCTGGAGCTGAAGGGTAGAGTCTTAGGGGAATTATTTATGCCCTGTATATTAATTAGGGCAGCCCTTTGGACAACCTCTGGCTGTTTCCCTCCCCATGCCCCACCCCCAAATACTTGAATGGCCATCAGAGGGAGCTACTTACCCTAGATAGGCATCTCAAGCCAGTGACTGGAAAACACCCGTTCATCCTCAGGACATTACCAAGGGCTCTGCCAGTTGAAACTTTTTACCAGTTGCTGTATTCTGATCTCCCTGATAATCACATGAGAAAAGTCAGTGGAGAACACAGAATCCAGACTTCCTATGCACCTCACTGAGGAATGAGCTCTGCTGTTTCCTTTCAGAGGGGCTCACCAGCACATACAGGCTCAGTGCTAAGAGGTCCCCAATACCTGCTCATCATCCTTTCTACTCCTGTGCCTACCACTGAGGGAGGGCAGTGGTAACTGGGTCACTCAGCCTATAAACATTTTAAAAAAGCATTTGCTATGGGGCGGCTAGGTGGCACAGTGGATAAAGCACCGGCCCTGGATTCAGGGGTACCTGAGTTCAAATCTGACCTCAGACACTTGACACTTACTAGCTGTGTGACCCTGGGCAAGTCACTTAACCCCCATTGCCCCGCAAAAAAAACCCAAAAAACCAATTGCTAGGGCAGCTAGGTGGCGCAGTGGATAGAGCACCAGCCCTGGAGTCAGGAGTACCTGAGTTCAAATCCAGCCTCAGACACTTGACATGTACTAGCTGTGTGACCCTGGGCAAGTCACTTAACCCCAATTGCCTCACTAAAAAAAAAAAAAAATGCTAGGCATAGGTTGTTTTTTAGACAAGTTAAGGAATTAAGGAACACTTGGGTTCCACAACCTCCACTCAGAGGTGATGTGGGAAATGGGTACCTCTCTTTCACAAGCTGAGACTATTTCAGGGATTGTTAGCATATGAGACTTTCGGTTGGCCAAGTATTCTTAGGATGGGAAAAGAGATGGGTGGTAATGGAGAGCACACTCAAGATAGAGGGGTAGCGGGAGCATTTGCATAGAAAAGATCAGAATTGGGCTTAGGAGGGGTTGAATGCTCTGTTGGTTGCTGCCCTCTGCCTGTCAATTCCAGTAAGACATAGGACCTCTCCATAGCGTCCTCAAGGCTGACTCCTCCATTGCTTCCTCAGGTAATGGCTATTTGTCAAAGATCCTACCTAGGATAGGGTCGACAGAAAAGGCCCAAATCCCTAAAGATGACCTTGTCTCATTTCTCATGCCAAAAATCCCAATGCCACAATAAAACAGTAGTAGAGAAGCTTCCCCTCTAACAGAAACTCAGGTTCTGGCTCAGAAAGGAGCCTACTGGATTCTGGTAGGGGCCAAAGTTCAATGTAAGTGAGAGGGCAGAAAAGTGGTTGCTGAAGGTAGGCCCACTGGGAAATTGAAACACTGACTGGAGAAGGGGAAGGTAAGAAATCTAAGAGAGAGGCAGCTAGGTGATGAAGGATAAAGCACCGGACCTGGATTCAGGAGGACCTGAGTTCAAATATGGCCTCAGACACTTGACATGTACTAGCTGTGTGACCCTGGGCAAGTCACTTAACCCTCATTGCCCCCCACAAAAAAGGGAAAAAAATGAGAGAAAATGGAAAAGGGGGGGGATATTATTCCCTAGGACATCTGCTCTTGGGGTGAGGGTGGGGGCAAGCCTCCCAGCCCCTTCAGAAAGATAACACGTGTTGGGGATGGGCCAAGAGAAGGTCTCCTGAGGGAGAAAAGGTGAGGAGACAGCACTCCTGTAGTTCAAGCAACAGGAAGTAGTAGTAAGGGAGCTTGAGACTGAGTCCTTAGTGATGTGGTGATGCCACTGCCAGATGTCTGCCTTATTCTTGAATCCCTAGGGGAAAGCATCTCCATGCATCAGTTTACTCCTCCTGCCACACCAGTTTCAATTTTCCCTTTCTCAAGTCCCAAACACAAAGAACCCTGTCATCCTGCCTCTCTGCCTCCATGCGAATCAGGCAGAGATTCCAGGGGGAAGCTTCTTCCTTCCTCCTCTCCTTAGCAGCATCAAGAGAGATGTATGTGGATGGCTCAGACCTGAGTTCAAATCTGTTTCCCTCAAATGGGTGGTGACTCACCTCAACACCTGAGTACCCCAGCTGTACCCTTCTGCCTTCATTCAAAGGGAGTTCCTCTGGGGAAAAGAGATAGGATCTGGAAACCTTCCCTCCTACCCTGGAGAACCAGAGGGTGTCTAGGTTTTTATAGGGAGGGAGATCATAGCTCCATCATTTTCCCCACCCAACCCTATTAAAGGGTCAATCAGTAGAATTCTAGCCTTTCCTGACTCCTCCCCTTCTTGCTCTCCTCCCCATTCTCTGGAGGCAAAGACTGAGCCCAGGAGAGGGTAGGAAACTTAAAATCTCAGGTCCCTATCTCTCCAAACCTAAAATAACTTTTGGGGGTGGGGGGAGGCAGGAAAGCCCTTGGCAAGTGACAACACCAGTTTACCTTAATCTCTTGGAAAAGGAAATGGCAAACCACTCCAGTCTCTTTTTCTAAGAAAAGCCCATGGATAGTATTGGTGCTATGGTCCATGGGGTCACAAAGAATCAGACAGGACCTGAACACCAACAGGAAGGGGAAAATGGTTACTGTGCCCAGCATCCACATTTGAAATCTGGTCTCCATCCTCCTTATGTGGGGATACTATCTCGAGGGCTGTTTCCGAATGGGGATGTGGGTGTAGGAAATGAGGACTGTGAAAATACATAGTAATCAGTCGGTCCAAGACCAAAATTCAGTTCCCCACTGAATATATTAAAATCTAGTCATTCTCCTTTCCCAGACTGGATTCTCTTCCTCACAGGATCTTCCCTCCTTCATACTTCTGGAGGGCAGAAGGATTTCTCACTACCTGCTGAAGGTGCATAAGTAAAAGGTCCAGAGAGGTTGAGCTACTTCCCCGAGAGCGCACGGCACAGCCACGAATATAATACAAAGCTCTTTGGTCTCCCTTCCAGTAATTCTAGCCAATCTCTCCATCACCCCCGCCTGGCAAACACGCACGCCTCCCACCCCTTACACTGTTCTAAGTGCCCCCTGCATCCCCAATATCTTGCTTAACTCTTCTAGAGTTATGAGGAAATCCCTGTTAAGCTGCAACCTTTGAAGAAGGAGGGGCAGTAGGAACTAAGAATAAGAGATAACCCAAATGAACAGGGTGAGAGGCTAGGCTAGCTACTCCTAGAGGACTCTATCGGGGTCTTTTGCTGGATTGCAATGGACTCCTCGCTGGGGTCAGGAAGGTGCCAGAGGGTGAGTGGGATATTTTTAGAGATGGCTGCGAAGGAAACACTTTGGAACATCCCCAGCTGGCCCCGGGCTCTTCTCTGGGGAGGCGGTAGGTAGATGGAGTGGGGGAAGGGAAGGGCAGGGGCAAGAGAGAACCAAGATTTAGGGTATACTGTGTTGGCACAGGAGGTGGAGGAATAAGGGAACAGGCACTGGGAGGGCCAAGAGGACCAAAGAAAGGAGGGGACGAGGCAGGGCTAGAGTTAGAATTAGGGTGGGGAGAAGAGTCAGGAAGAAGCAGCCGCGGGTGGACAGAAGCTTTTGCAAGGGAGTGCCAGGGAGAAAATGGGCATGCATGCCATGGAGTCCAAATGAGGCTCCAAATGAGGGAAGGAGGGGTTGGCGGGGGAAGGGGGGGGGTGTATGAAGACTCGAAATTCCTACTCAGGGTTGGGGTAGGAATCAGAACCCCCACCCCCTACCCCCGCTTCGACAGATACACCCACAACACACGTTGTAGCGTCTCATTCTGCCACGCACTGCAACGAGGCATGCCGCTCCCTAAACACCTCCTAAGCCTCTCACCCCAAGCCCGGACCCCAGACCCCCTTCGCCGGGTACTCACAGAAGAACGGTGACGGTGACAGCGACAGCGGTGGCAGCGACGGCGGCGGCGGCTACAGCAACAGCAGCGGCGGCGGCAACAGCAGCAGTGTGTCCAGGCTGGGCTTTTTTAGTGTGCGTGCGAGGTGGACAGGGGCTTGGATGAGCTACTGGGGTGCGGGATGGAATAAGGGGGGCAGGGTCAGGAGGGGACGCGGTGTCCTATGTTCCCTCAGTTCCTGGGCTCCGGTGTACAGGTCCCACACCCCGAGGAGCCACGGATCGAGTTTGGCTCGGCTGGCCCCTCCAGCCCCTCCCCGAAACCCACCCCGCACCTTGGTCCCAGGGCCGCCGCCGCGTCCCCTTTAAGTGCCCCGGAGCCAGAGCCCGGGCAGGCGCTGCAGCTACTGCTGCACCAGAGCCCACCGCAGTACCCACACGTCACAAGCGCCTGGCCAATCATAGCCGCGCCGGCGCACATCAAAGGGGCGGGCCGAAGGGATAGCTCCTCCCCTCAAGCCTCAGGGGCGGGGAGGGAGGAGGTGAGCAAAAGAAGGATCGCACGGGCTGGGAGCCAGAGCCCTGCGGGAGAAGTGAGAGGCCGAAGGGCTGAGCCTCCTAAATTTGGGGAGGTGGGAGTCCTAGCTCCTTGCAACCTGCTTCTGTCCCAGCATGCACACACCCACCTCCTTGCTCCTCCAAGATATCCCTCCACCCCAATTCCTAAAAGTTAAAGTTGTTCCCTTTAAATCTTCCCAGCTAATCAATGTCAGAGGTATAGCAATATTATTAGCTTCCAGATTTTGCATAAATGTGCACGAACTCTTCCACTTCGCCCTCCCTTTTAAAAAAAATCTCGACAAGCTGCTGCCACCATCCCTCCCCCTTTTTTTTTTTTTTTGGCAAGGCCCCAAGATTGTGTTGATTCAGGATTGGGAGGAAAGTCTTTGCCCCATCCACAAGAGTAGCTGCGTTATCTTCTTCCCCCGCAGGTTGAGGACAGCGCCGCAGCCCAGTCCCTGGGACTGATTCCTTGGGTCTAGAACTGAAAGTTCCCTTAGCAGAACTCAGCAAAAGCCCCAGGTTGGAATCCCGGCTCCGACACTTGCTGAAATTGGGTGACCTTGGACAAGTCACAATCTTTCTGGAACTCGGTTTTCTTCTCTGTAGGAGGAGGAGGTTGGACTAGACTTGACCCCTCTAGGGTCCCCCTCCAGGTCCAGACCTATGATACTCTATAATTTTAAAGCAACCCCCTTCTTTTACTGAGGAAACAGTCCTTGAAAAAGGTAAGGAGCTTGTTCCAAGGTTGCTCAAACTCCAAGACCCCTTCCTCCAGCCTAAAGATGAAGGGGAGAGGGGAAGAGTCCAGAATGGGAATAAAATAGATTCAAAACTGGAAGTCCAGACTCTATTTTCTTATTTTACATATAAGGAAACTGAATCCAAAGAAGTTGTTTTCCCTCTCTCTTCACATAGTGCCCCAAAGACAAAAAGGAGAGTGAACGTTCACACCCTAAAAGTCCAGTCTCACCTCCTGAAACTTCTCTTTCAAGTTCAAACTCGTTCATTCAAATTTAAATCAACCACACCTTAAGTATGGAGTAAACGCCAAACTGATAAAGGCCTGGTTATTGCGAACCCAGCGGGGGGGGGGGGGTAAAAAAAGTCGTTTCTATCACTAAAAACAAAGATAGGAACCTCAGAGGGCATCTAGTACAACACTCTCGTTCTACAGATAAGGAAACAGTGCCACGTGACTTGCCCAAGGTCTCACAATAGGTGGCCAGAACTAGGATTTGAATGCAGATTCTTCTCTCTCCAAACCCAGTTCTTTTGGACTACCTTCCTGGTTTGGTTTGGTTTGCCTAAATTATGATCATTCTGAAAAGTCAGTCCTGCATTTGGGGCCTTTTTGTTGCACCATTGGGGTCCATGGGAAACTGAAAACCAGGGAGGACTATGTGTGTATTGCTGAAACAAAACACACCAAATGAGATGGATTGGGAGGGGGTGGAGGGACTACCCCAATCCAGACATCTGATGGATAGCCAACCAGATAGGAAAGAGAGAAGAGGCTGGCAAGTAGGAAGAGGTAACTTTGCAGAGAGTGTCACTTCTCTCCTCCAAGGTTAACCAAGTCTGTCAACCCAAGTATTTCCATGATGGGAGAAACTTTCTGATGTCAACACTCCCTCCAGGTTCCTGGATTCTCCTTGGCAAATATCTCATCAGCTACTTAGTTCCCTACCTTGGCCCATCAGTGACTGTAAGGATGGAAAAGCAAACTGGTAAACTCATTCGAATATGAGCCTGAACTAAACACAGTGGAGAATGGAGGGCTAGCTGCCAAAAATGTATCGGGGGTGGGGGGGTGGGGGGGGGGGCGGGGGGGTCATCCTGAAGCTAACCCTTCCAAGAAAGGACTTTTGGATTATCTGACTGATGGTGCCATGGGTTTGGGAATCAGAAGACCCTCAGGCTGTTTAGATGAACTCAAAGGTCCTTTCTATATAATTTGGATTATATGTTTGAACGTGGCCAGGTCAAATCACCTCCTTCTGGGCCTTAGTCTTCCCACCTAAAAAATGGGAGGAGTTAGACCAAAGTAATATAAAGGATCATAGTTTTAAAGCTATAAGGGACCTCAAAGGTCATCTAATCCCAAATAGTGTTGGGGTCAAGATTTAAATCCGGGTCCTCTGACTTTTTTGGGGGGGGCAGGGCAATGAGGGTTAAGTGACTTGCCCAGGGTCACAGAGCTAGTGTTGTGTCTGGGGCTGGATTTGAACTCAGGTCCTCCTGAATCCAGGGCCAGTACTCTATCCACGGTGCCACCTAGCTGCCCCTTTGAGTCCTCTGACTTTTAATCTAGGGTTCCTTCTATGACTCATTGCATCGTATTAGTTTATTAACACATAATAAACATTTAGTTTATTATCACTTCTCACAGAGAGACTATTCCCCACATTTGTGCTGAAGTGCTCTAGGAGAGGCAAGAGTTTGCTATGACAGGGCAGAAAAGGGCAGCTTCTGGGCAGGGCTTCTGTGGGCCCTGGCTATCTCTGGGCAGCAGATGAGGTTACACCATGAATCATGAAGTGGGTGTTGGGAGGGTTGGGGCTGGAGATGGGGGAGGGGAGAAGGGGACTGGGTTAAACAAAGCTCTTCTAAAATCCAGTGTTCTAGGTGGGGCAAGAAGGGTCTAAGGACAGAAGACAGGTCTGGGGTGAGTAGGTAGAGTTGGAGGGGGAGTCCCAATAGGGAGATCCAGAAAGAGTATTTATAAGGACACCCGGCACAGAAGTTAATCAGTCACCTGAGGGCAAAGGCTGAGGAATGGGGGTGGCAGATGGTACCAATGGGAGGGCAAAGAGTCAATTCCATTCCATTCAATAAGTATTTATCTTAGAGTTCCCGAACTTAAAGACAAAAACAAGACAACTTGCCCTGGAGAAGCTTACATTTCTATTCACAGGAAATCAACATGTACACAAGTAAAAACAAAATACTCAAATATAAAGTAATTATGGAGTGGAAGGGAAAGCGGGGACAGAAAGCCTTCCTGTAAGAGAGACAGCTAGAAGGTGAAGTGGATAGAGGATCTGGTCTGGAGTCAGGAAGATCTGAGTTGAAATCCAGCCCCAAACACTTAGTAGCTGTGTGACCCTGGACAAGTCACTTAACTGTGTTTGTTTCAGTTTCCTCATCTGTAAAATGAGCTGGAGAAGGAAAGGACAAATCACTCCAGTATCTTTGCCAAATGAGGTCATGAAGAGTAAGACACGACTGAACAACAAAAGGAGGTGGTATTTAAACTGAGCTATGAGGGGAGCTAGGAATCCAGAAGCCTAGAGGCTAGGAAGGAGGGCATTTCAGGCATGGAGGACACACCCTATTCATAGGCACCGGGTGGGAGATCAAATGTTAAGGACAGGGAACAACATGTATGCCAATTTGGCTAGAATGAAAACTGAGAGGCTGAAATGTGAAATAAGATTGTGAGCTCTTCCGGGGCAGAGACTGTATTATGCCTTTCCTGGTATCCTCCAGACTTAGCATAGTGTCTAACACTTAGTAGGTGCTTACTGATAGACTGGTTGAAGAAGGATTAGAAGTTAAGGACCAGGCCATTCTACTAGGGAGTGACCCATTCTCTTGAGAATGTAAATAAAGATCTTTGATACTTCTCCAAAAAAAAAAAAAAAAGAAGTTAAGGACCAGGTACTATGCGCCTTCTCCCCATGAGAAGAAGTCCAAGGATTTCTCTCTTGGTTTCCTTTTCCTAACACCTAAATAAACTATTATTTTATTCTTAAAAAAAAAGAAGAATAAAAAGAAGAAGTTAAGGACCAGAAGCAGGGAAAGAAATTAGGAAGCTACTACAATTTTCCAAGAGAGAAGTGAGAAAGGCCTAAAGCAGGGTGGTAGCTATTTGAGTGAAGAGGAGTCTGATGAGAGATGCTTGCTAGGCAAAATCAACTGAGCTGGATGGGATGGGGCTAAGGGAGAGGGACAAATCTTAGAGGAAGGGGAAGTTAGGGAGGGAATTTATACACCCCCAAAGACGTGCCAGGGACTGTGCCAGACACTTTACAGATGATGAGCCATGTCACAGATAAACAGAAATAGCAGATGATCCCAGGGTCACATGACCAAAAAGTACCTGAGATGGGATTTGAACTCAAGTCTTCCTGCTTCCAAGTCCAGCATTCTCTCTCCACTACACCACCTAACTGGCTGTGATGCCTATTAAGTAAGGAGTTGGTTTGGTCTGGACTCTGTAATGGAGCATGCAAAAGCATTGAATGACAGTATGGACCATGCACTGTCCTGGAAAAAACAAAAAACTCAATGGACTCTGGGAATCAGGAGTCCTGTGTTCTAGGCTGAGCTCTGCCATTTATCAGGCCTGTGAGTCTTAGCCAATCATTGATCTGAACAGTTTCCTCATCTGTAAAATAGGATTTACCTTACTGACCACACAGGATTAATGGTTCTTAACTTCTAATCCTTCCTCAACCAGTCAATCAGGGTTAAGTAACTTGCCCAAGGTCACACAGCTAGTAGATGTCTGAGACCTGATTTGAACTCAGGTCCTCCGGACTTCAAGGCCAGTGTTCTATCCACTTCAACACCTAGCTGCCCCTTTAATGCAGTAATTCAATGAGATAATGTACCTAAAGTAATCGGTGTCAGCTTCATGTCGACGGATTTTTATATGTGACTGCTATATACCAGGCTTTGTGCTAGGCACTGGTTATACAAAGATAAACATTAAACAACCAATACACATAAGTATTTTCCATAGTCAAGCCACTTAACTTTCTTGGGCCTCAGTTTCCTCATTTCTAAAATACAGAAGTTTAACTAGACAAACTTTTAAGTTTCCTCCAACCCACAACTCTATTATCAAGAGCTTACCTTAAAACCATGTAATACATTAGTGACTAACTGTGGTAACATCCTTTATGAAGGGAGGCCTAAGTCCTAGTCAAGGTTTTGGTTAAAGAGGAACATGCTGAGGGACATTTCTCCTTACCTGTCCCCAGAGATGAGAAAATAATTTAAGTAGTGGTCTGGGAGGAAGGAAGGGAGGGAGAGAGGGAGAGAGAGAGAGAGAGAGACAGAGAGAGAGAGAGAGAGAGAGAGAGAGAGAGAGAGAGAGAGACAGAGAGAGAGAGAAGGAAGGAAGGAAGGAAGAAAGAAAGAAAGAAAGAAAGAAAGAAAGAAAGAAAGAAAGAAAGAAAGAAAGGAAGGAAGGAAGGAAGGAAGGAAGGAAGGAAGGAAGGAAGGAAGGAAGGAAGGAAGGAAGGAAGGAAGGAAGGAAGGAAGGAAGGAAGGAAGAAAGAAAGAAAGAAAGAAAGAAAGAAAGAAAGAAAGAAAGAAAGAAAGAAAGAAAGAAAGAAAGAAAGAAAGAAAGAAAAGGAGAGAGATTATGGCAATGTCATTTTTGGGCCCTGATCTGGTAAAACACTTCCCAAACTACCTTTCCTTAGGTGGGAAAACAGTGGTCAACAGAGACGAGGGAGAAAGCTGGTTTGGAAGCCAGAGTAGGGCTCTATTTGGATTATTGTTCTGTCAGACTGTCAGGGAAGGCAAGTTGGTCTGTGCCTCAGGCTGGGTGACGCCTATTGGCAGCATTCTGGGAGGGTCATACCAGGTCAGGGTCCGGACTCAGGTCCTTGACTCTGCAGGTAGGCTGAGTTACTTGGTGCTATTGATACATCCGAAGGTGATCAGACTGGGAAACATTCATTCTAATCAAGCTCACCAAAGCCTGATTAATAAATCAGACTGCCAATTTATTATAATGCTCACAGATATCCCTGTCTCCATCAAAGAAAGAGTGCTTTTAATATGAGGAGTTATAAATGGAATATCCTAGGGTCACATCAGGTGTCCCAATATTTAGTTTGGAAAACACTGTCACCATAAATATACTAGTGGGTTCTCTACATGGGATACTCCCTTCTTGTGGCTTGGTATACACAGGAGACCAAATTACAAAGTCAGAAAGAGGGCTGCTTAGTAAGCAAAGAATTAGAGCAAAAGGGGATAAGTGTCCTGACTTGAAGGATATTTTCATCCAGAGGTGGCAGCCTGATGATTTCAGTCTAAAGAGCCAGTGTGGAGAATCGGACAGTGCTGGAGAAACCCTGAAGCTCCTCAGCATAAAGCACAAGCATTCTTATTAAGCCCCTGCTGTGTTCCAATAGCTGTGCCGTGCTATGCTTGGGAGGAGATGCAAAATTTAGATAAGACATGGTCCCTAACTCCATTAAGGTTATAGTTAGGGAGAGGGAGAAGACACATGGATATCCCCATATTGATCAGATGTAATAAGAGCTAATATTTATATAGTGCTTAGTATGTGCCAAACACTGTGCTGAGTATTTTACAATTATTATCTCATTTGGTTCTCATGACAACCCTGGGAGGTAGGTGCTATTATTATCCCCATTTTACCATTGGGGAAACTGAGGCAAACAGGTTAAGTGACCTGCCTAAGGTCACACAGCTTTGTTGTTCAGTCATGCCCAACTCTTCAGGACCCCATGGACCCCATATTATCCATGGGGTTTTCCTGGCAAAAATACTGGAGTGGTTTGTCGTTTCCTTATCCAGTAGATTAAGGCAAGTAGGTTAATTGATTTGCTCAGGGTCATACAGCTAGTAAGTGTCTGAGGCCAAATTTGAACTCAGATCTTCCTGACTCCAGGCCCAGCACTCTATTCACTGAGCTGCATACATGTGGAAATGTGAGAAAATAATAGGGTTTGGGGAATGCCCACATGGTAGATACTTAATAAATGCATGTTAATCCAAGTCAGGAGAAAGTTTCTGGCAGATGAGAATATATTTATATATCAACATTTATATATCAATAGCTGACATTTATTTAGGGCTTTAAAGTTGACATCTTATATGAATGATCCTTGAAACAACCCTGTGGGCTCAGAACAACAGATGTTGTAAGCTCCATCTTACAGGTGAGAAACTATAGAGGTGAAGGGACTTGTAGGGTCACATAGCTAGAAAACCTCAAGAGGCTGAACCCCAGTTCTGTCCCAATTCTGAAAGGGACCCGAGAGGTCATTGAATCCAACCCTTTTGTTTATAGAAGAGGTCATTCTGACTCGAAGACTGTCAAAGTCTTGATGATTCCCAGTCCAGCACTCTCTATTTACTACACCAGGCTGCCTCAGTGACCAGTCAAGTGTTGGAGCTCCAGAACTTTGGTGATTAATGAGTTTAGAGAGGCAGCTTGGCAAAGTAGATCTCTGAGAGCTGGTTTTAAAGTCAAGAACCTTAGACACATATTGGCTATTTGACCCTGGAGGAGTCACTTATGCCCAGTTGCCTCAAACAAAAAACAAAAACCCACCACCACAACAAAAGAACTCATTAGGCATGCTGAATATATCTGTATTCTAATGGCCATATTCAAGTTATTCATTCAAGCCTCCCTGAAGGGCTTTCTGGTGACACCTTTCTCATAATAATAAGCCCTGTCATAGGACATCTACTCTGGGAAGCTAGGGACTTGCTTGAGGTACCAGCTTCTCTACAAATTGGCTTCTTCCCCGAATCTTCCTCTTCCTCCTTTGCCCTGTCCCCAAAGAGAGCTGGAACCACTTGTATCTTCTGAAACTCAGTCAGAAGAACTAAGATCTCTCCCAAGCTTTCACAAAAGCACAGATCATCAAATAATTATTCTCCACTAAAGAGGATCGAGCATCTTATACAAATGAGACTGAATCCTGGGTTACATTGATTTTTTAAAAAATCACTTCCTGAGTGGTCAATTTGGGGAATGGACTTTTGGGCATGTAGGTTAATCCTAAAAAGAGTCACAGGCAAGCCAAAATAATGGATATTTCTTTTTTTTTGGCTGGGCAATGGGGGTTAAGTGACTTGCCCAGGGTCACACAGCTAGTAAGTGTCAAGTGTCTGAGGCCAGATTTGAACTCAGGTCCTCCTGACTCCAGGGCTGGTGCTCTATCCACTGTACCACCTAGCTGCCCCTGGATATTTCTTTTTAAAATAATTCTATTTGACTTGGGCATATATAATCTTAAACCCACTGGCCCAGCCACTCTCACATCTGCTTTTCTCTACCCAAATCTGTGTGGTCCTGCTTTGGGGGAGAGGCTTCCAAGGGTTACCACAGATAAATGGAAGTGTATACTGTACTTTTTTTTTTTTTGTGGGGCAATGAGGGTTAAGTGACTTGCCCAGGGTCATACAGCTAATAAGTGTCAAGTATCTGAGGCAGGATTTAAACTCAGGTCCTCCTGAATCCAGGGCCAGTGTTTTATCCACTGTGCCACCTAGCTGCCCCTGTATATTGTACTTAAAGAACTGTTTGAGTAATAAGACAGGATTTCTGCTCTCTCTCTCTCCAGGGCAGAAGGTCTATGTGAGTTTATCATGGATGGATGGATGGATGGATGGAAGGAAGGAAGGAAGGATAGAGGGAGGGAGAGAGATGAGATAGAGCACTTGTTAAAAGTTTACCCTGGGGACATAAATGCAAAAAAACAAGATCTTTCCCAACCCTCAAAGAGCTTAGATTTTAATAGAAGACTTAACATAAAGGAAATCTGGAAAGGGAGAGGAGGCTAAATGCATGAGGATGAGGCTCCTGGTGAGGTGGAGCAGTCCAGAGAGTGAGTTTAGCAGAGAGTGGGCCCCAGGTGAAAGGGTGCTGCTAGCCAGAGAATTATCAATCAATCAATCTCAAGTCAAGTGATGTTGTTGCTGTTGTTCACACTTTCTGACCCCTTTTTGGGTGTTTTTCTTGGAGTGATTTCCCATTTCCATTTCCAGCTCATTTTACACATTCAGAAAGGGAGGCAAACAGAGTTAAGTGACTCATCCACTGGGTCACACAGCTAGTATATGAGGTCACATTGGAACCCAGGTCTTTCCTAACTCCAGGACAGGTACTCTATCCACTTCACCTTTTAGCTGCCCCAAATAAATCAACAAGCAGGTATTGAGCACCACTATGTGCCAGACAATGTGATAAGTGTTGGAGGTACAAAGAAAGGCAAAAAACCCCAGTCTATCTATGCTCTTGAGGAGCTGGAAGTTGAATGGAAGACAAAGTAGTCTCACTATATATAGACATTTTGCATATGTTTATATATTAATTTTAAAATTTATATAAATTTCTAATAAGCTCAATAATTTAAAAATAGATATATTTATAAGTTAAATATATGAGCTGTAAAATTGTATATATGTGTATATGTACACTATACATATGTATCAGCTATTATTATTTTTTTTTTTGCGGGGCAATGGGGGTTAAGTGACTTGCCCAGGGTCACACAGCTAGTAAGTGTCAAGTGTCTGAGGCCAGATTTGAACTCAGGTCCTCCTGACTCCAGGGCCAGTGCTTTATCCACTGAGCCACCTAGCCGCCCCTGTATCAGCTATTATTAATAAGGATGTGGCCTTTGATAAGGAGGTAAGTTGACAATCCAAAAAACATCCAAATAAGGTCATAGGAAAATGCTCGGAGCAGCAAAGCTCACAGAAGAATGTACTGAAATCATTTTCTAACCAAGAATGGCTTGGAAGGTCAGAAGGAGGGAGCTGCTGTGCTGATATAGGAGTTGAGCCCAACCCCACAATCACCCTGACAGATCCAGTGCCAGGGAGGCCTCACCAGAGAAGGAGACCCCCAGAGCCTCTGAATCAGTTGAAGCGCCAGTGTCATCTGGAACTAAGATCACAGTCTGGTGAGAGGGCTGAGCCCTTGGCAGGGGGTTGACTACAGAGGTCTATGCTGGTACTGAGGCAGAACTTGGGTTTTTCACCCCTGCTGAGAACCAAGAGGCAGGCTTGAGTAGCAGTGGCCCAGGTGGGGGAGGGGCACAGGCTCCTCAAAGCTGACAACCACAACACACAAAGCTGGTTGATTAGCAAGTTGGTCTGGGGTCATCTAAGACCAGGGAACAGGCCAGGCAAGTGAAGAACCTGATCCTCCTTAATTCATACCACCTGGGACTTCTTAAGCTTGGGATACTGCAGTTTGGAAACAGTGCCCCACTTTAAGGAGCTAAAAGTCAAGTAAAAGAAAGGAAAGATGAGCAGACAGAGAAAGGTGAGGACCATAGAAAGTTTCTTCAGTAACAAGGAAGACCGAGGTACACCCTCAGAGGAAGATGTCAGCATCAGGGCCCCTATATCTAAAGCTTCCAAGAAAAATGCGAATTGGTCTCAGGCCATAGAGGTGCTCAAAAAGGACTTTGAAGATAAAGTTAGAGAGGTAGAGGAAAAATGGAAAGAGAAATGAGGGTGATGCAGGAAAGACATGAGAAAAAAGTCAACAGCTTGAAAAGCCAAATGGAAAAGCTCTCTGATGAAACTAATTGCCTAAGAATTAGGATTGAACAAATGGAAGCCAGCGACTTTATGAGAAACCAAGACACAATAAAGCAAATCCAAATGAATAAAAAATAGAGGGCGATGTGAAATATCTTCTGGGAAAAACTGCTGACCTGGAAAATAGGTCCAGGAGATGATAATTTGAAAATTATTGGTCTACCTGAAAACCATGATCAAGGAAAGAGCTTAGACATCATCTTCGAAGATATTCTCAGGGAAAATTGCCCTGAAATTCTAGAAGAAGAAGCTAAAATAGAAATTGAAAGAATCCACTGATCACCTCCAGAAAGAGACCCCAAAAGGAAAACTCCTAGGAATATTATAGCCAAAATCCAGAGCTCTCAGGTTAAGGAGAAAATATTGCAAGCTGCCAAAAAGAAAGAATTCAAGTACTGTGGAGCCCCAGTTAGGATAGCACAGGATCTAGCAGTTTCTACATTAAAGGACCAGAGGGCATGGAATATGATATTCCAGAGGGCAAAGGAAATGGGATTACAACCAAGAATCACCTACCCAGCAAAACTCAGCATTATCTTTCAGCGGAAAAAAATGGGATTTTAATGAAAAAGAAGACTTTCAGATATTTGTGATGAAAAGACCTGATCTGAATGGCAAATTTGACTTTCAAATACAAGACCCTAGAGAACTATAAAAAAATTGTAGTTGGGGGACATACCTGGGGTTGTACAGTGGGTGACTGTCTTGTGTCTGAGGCTGGGTTTTGGCTGGGATCCCCCTGGCTCCAGGGGTGATGCTTTGTCCACTGTTTCACCTAGCTGCCCCATGATGACATCCTTAGGGTTAAATTGAGGGGTGAGGGGAATGCACTGAGGGAGGGGGAAGGGGAGAAGGTGAAATCCTACATGAAAGAAACAGGAAAAGGCTTATGGAGTGGGGGAAGAGATGGAAGAGAGGAGCAGGGCAGTAAATGAATTTTACACTCATCAGAAAAGGCTCAAAGACCTTAAACTCATCAGAGTTGGCTCAAAGAGGGACTAACACACACACCCAACTGGGTGGAGTAATCTATTTAATCTGGGCAGTAAATGAGCCTAACACTCAGCAGAATTAGCTCAAAGACCTCAATCTCAGTAGAATTGGCTCAGGGAAGGAATAATGTACACACTCAATTGGGTGGAGTAATCTCTCTAACCCTGCAGGAAAATAGGAGGGGAAGGGGATAAAGAGAGAAGGACAAAATAAGGAAGGGCAGAGTGGGGGAGGGGACAGACAGAAGCAGATCCTTTTGAGGAGTGATGGGATGAAAGAAGATGGATAATAGAATAAATATCATGGGGAAGGAAATAGGATGGAAGGGAAACAGTTAACAATAGTAATCATGAAAAAGAGAAAAGGGGGAAAATTGTACAAAAAATATTGATAGCAACTCTTTGTGGAGGCTAAGAATTGAGAATCAAGGGAATGTCCATCAATTGAGGAATGATGGGAAAAGCTGTGCTATATGAGTGTGGTGGAATGGTCATGTGCTATAGGAAATGACAAACAGGATGATCCCAGAAAAACCTGGAAAGACTTATGAACATTATAATGAAATGAGCAGAGTTGGGAGGACATTGTGCATAGTGACAGCAGTATTGTTCAGTGAGCAAATGTGAATGACTTAACTACTCTCAGCAATGCAATGATCCAAGAAAATCCCAAGGAACTAATGAGGAAGTTTACTATTCACCCCCATGGAAAGAACTGATAAAAAGAACACTTGTGGATTGTACATATATTAACCTGGTTGCAATCTTGTGGAGGGGGGAAGAAAGGGAGGGAGGGAGGGAGAAAATTTGGAACTCTAAATCTTATGAAAATTAATGTTGAAAACTACCCTTACATGTAACTGGAAAAAATAAAATAAATGTTTGTTGCTAATAAAAAAAATAAAGATAAGGAGGTAAGTTTTTTTGTTTGTTTGTTTTTCTCTGAAAGGCAGGATACTATAGTAGAAAGCACCCTGGCTTTCAAGACAAAGGAACTGGTTTGATTCTGGGCTTCTGTTACTTATTGCTTGTGAGACCTTAACAACTCTGAGTCTCAGTTTCTCCATCTGTCAAATGGGAATAAGAATACTATCACCACCTATTTCACAAGGCTCATTTAGGTTTGTAAAACATTTGATGCACATGATTTCATTTGATCCTCAAAACAACATGAGGTCAGAGCTGTTATCTCCTTTTTTCGGGTGTGGAAACTGTGACTGAGGAATCTTTAAGTAATTTGCCTGTTATTGCACTGCTAGTAAACGTTTTGAGGCAGTATTTGAATTCATGTCTTAGTGGTTCCAAGTCTAGCACCACATCTGCCATTTCATTCTGCTTTGTTAGTGTTAAACTCAACCATATCCATACAGTACTTTGTCATCGTAAAGTGCTTTATAACCCTCTGTTGTTGTTGTTGTGATTGGACTCATATCATAATTCCTCAGCTTTCTCTGATGGGGTTCAAATAGAAATTTCCGAAGATAAACCATTACCCTCTGACTATTCTGGCATATTTCTTGTTCTGTGGACTATGGAATAAAATAGAATTTTTTTAATTTTTTTTTTTTTTTTTTTTTTTTTTTGCAATTGACCATTAATTTTGTTGTGGGAGGAACATAATGTTATGGGAGAAGCTCCAACTGGGATCAGGAAAGCTAACTCACCCAAAGAATTGGAGGCTCACAGCAAATCTTTTAAAATAGATTTATTAGGAGAGAGGAATACATGGCCAGGATGTAGTTAAGATGGAGACTGCCTCCCCAAATAAGAAAAGAGTTGATGTTATTATGTATGTTTACAGACAAAGAAAGCTACATGCCAAGGAAAGGGATTGCAAAACTACTGGGGAGGTGGGGCCTGGAGATTGAGTATTGGGCTATCAGTAAAATAGGCGGCACACATCCTGCTGACGTGCAAGGAGTCCATATCTAGAACATATGGAACTTAGATATCATCTTTGTTTCTTGCAGACCTTGGTGTGCTTATCAGTGCTTACATCATAGATGGAACTGTCTCTGAATATTCCAGGGTCTAAGTGGCCTGGCTATACCACATTCTGAAGGTGGGATACAGAGCTGTTTTTCCCTACTGGATTCTTTGGTTTTAATGTCTAAAGTTAAAGGATTCTTCAGGGGTTGGGGTCTCTAAGTTTTTTGGGGTCTCTAAGTTTCTCGGGATCCCTGCATCCCACTATAATTTTATATTAAGCAGATAGGCCCAGGAAAAAAAGGAAACTTTTACCCTACCCACATTAGCCCTAGGAGGAGAGGGGATAGAGATTCAGGACTGAATGGGTGAAAGGCCTGTGTCAGGAGACCACAGAGCAGTGGAAAGGACAAAGGTGATAAAGAAGCATTTCCAGAAACCAAGTTATGAGTTATTGTCATTATGGGAATCATCACACAGAGGGCAGCTAGGTTGGTTGTGCAGTGGATAGAGCTCTGGGTCTGGAGTCAGGAAGACCTGAGTTCATATCTGATAAGTTTACTGCCCTGGGCAAGTCACTTAACCTTGTTTGTTTGAGAGCAGGCAGGGATTTTTCTCCCCTTCTTTCTATCCCTAGCTCTTAGCATGGTGCCTTAATAGATTCTTAATATACACTTGTTGACTTGACTACTCTTCTTCCTGTACTCTATGTCCCACTACCCATAGAACACCAGCCTTTCCCTACAACAACCCTTAAAACCTGTCTCCTTTGGGTGAGGATCAATAGAGGTCATTGAGACAGAAAGATGAAATAGCTGAGTTCAGGAAGGCCTGGCACAGATATGCAACACAGTAGTGAAAAGAGTCTTCAATTATCTAGAAATCTGCCTGGACAAAAGCAGAGAAGCTTATAGTTTCTTAACCTGACTGAAAAATAATTCTTCTAAATATGGAAGAACCAACAAGGGAACGTTCTTATTCTCAATTTGATTCTCACCAAGAGGTAGGAAGTGATTGTTAAAAGTAGAAATGATGGGAATCTTGGGGAGAAGCATCCACTCCATCTTATAACTTGTGAAAGAGAAAGGGCAGAAGAAGGTTGGGTATTTTGGGAGAGCAGTTTTCAAAGGATTCAGAGAAAAGATAGAATTCCATGTACTAAAATTCTACAGAGGAAGCCAGGCCAGAAAGGACAGATGCTGTCAAGAATGAAATTCTGGAGACACAAAGAAACATTTCTTGTGAGGAAGATAGGAGGTAGTTGTTTAGAGAGAACAATATGGTCACCCAGGGAACTTTTTAAAAAACACATACAGAAAATGGCAGCAAGGACAGGTAAGGGAAGATGAATATAAAGGCACAGCATGGTCCAGTAAGAATAGTGTCAGAATGAGCTGAGAGCACTGAGGATAACAAAGATCCTTTTTGTTAAAACTCTATTGGGGAAAAGAGAAGACTTGAAGAAATAGGGTTGCCATTTAGGGCAGACAGGGACAATAAATGATGGGGCGTGGGTGGGAAGCAAAGTAGATCAACTCCATTTTGTTTCTGTTTTTGCAACCAGGAAGAATGATCTTTGGACTGGAAAGGACAGAAGAAAAATGACTAATATGGTGCTGATACTCAAGATAATTGGAAGGACAGGAAGACAGAACCTAGTCCTACTTGATAAGTTTAAGTCACCAGGTCCATATATCTCAAGATACTGAGAAATAAACAAATGGATATGATGGCTGAGCCAATATCATTGATCTTTTAAAGGTCATGGAGAACAGAAGAGGTACTGCAAGGCTAGAGAAGGCAAATGGCCCACTTTATTTTAAAAGGAGGGGGTTGGGAGAGGTGCAGTGAATTCTGAAAAATATAAGCCAGTGAGCCTGATTATGGTTTCTGTACAATTCTAGAATGTATTATGAAAGGGATGGTTAGTGAAAGTGGTGATCACAGAGTCCCAGCATGGATTCTTTAAGAGTAGATCACATAGGGGCAGCTAGGTGGCCCAGTGGATAAAGCACCAGCCCTGGATTCAGGAGGAGCTGAGTTCAATTCCGGCTTCAGACACTTGACACTTAACTAGCTGTGTGACACTGGGCAAGTCACTTAACTTTCATTTCCCTGCCCCCCCCCCCCAAAAAAATCATATGCTTAATCTCATCAGAATTGGATCAAGGAGGGAATAACATACACACTCAATTTGGTGGAGTAATTTATCTAACCCTGTGGGAAAATAGAAGGGGAAGGGGAGAAAGAGAGAGGGGCAAAAGAAGGGAGGGAACATTGGAGGGGAGGGGGCTGTCAGAAGCAAATCCCTTTTGAGGAGGGATAGGGTTGAAGAAGATAGGTAATAGAGTACATATCATGGGGAAGGGAATAGGATGGAGGGACACAGTTAAGAATAGTAATTATAAAAAAGGGAAAAAAATTATACAAAAATATTTATAGCAACTCTTTGTGGTGGCTAAGAATTGGGAATCAAAAGAATATCCATCAATTGGGGAATGACTGAAGAAGCTGTGGTATATGATTGTAATGGAATATTATTGTGCTATAAGAAATGACAAGCAGGATGATTTCAGAAAAACCTGGAAAGAATCATATGAACTGATGTATAGTGAAGTGAGCAGAATCGGAGGACATTGTTCACGGTGACAGCAGTATTGTTCTATGAGCAATTGTGAATGACTTGACTACTCTCAGCGATGCAATGATCCAAGACTATCAATCTCACAGGGCTAATGATGAAGCATACTATCCAATCCCAGAGAAAGAACTGATACTGATTGAACACAGACTAAAAAAAAAAGAGTACTTGTGGATTGTACATATAGAACCTATATCAGATTGGTTGCTGTCTTGTGGAAGGGAGAAGGAAAGGGAGGGAGGGAGAAAAATTTGGAACTCTAAATCTCATGAAAATGAATGTTGAAAACTACCTTTATGTGTAACTGGAAAAAATAAAATAAATATTTGTTACAAGAATAGATCATGTGATGGATAGATCTCAAGATAGGGAAAAAAAGACATACATTTTTGGATATGGCCAGTGCAGGAATCTGCATGATTTGATTAGGCATATTTGTTGAGGAGGTGCTAAGGACAGGCCTGACTTAAGTAAATACCTTGTTAGTTCAGGTTCAATGTCGGAAGGAAATGGAGCACTCCTAAGTAATTCAACAGTTAACCAAAGAAGGGAGACTAACTTAGCCATATAAGAGAAAGCAAACTTGACACCACTACCACCAATCCCCAATTCCATATGGAAATACTTTTAGTAGGGCAGGGCAGGGCAGTCACTATAGCCTGCCTTCTCCCTACCTCCTAGTCTTGGGACATTTGACAAGTGTAAAGGACTCAGGCTCATGTGGTTGGGCTTTTTTTTTTTTTAAGCCTCTTAGGTGACCAGGAAGCTACATCAATCAAACCAGAGATTACCAGTAAACTGCATCAGAGGAGGTGCAGTTTGCCCCTTAGGAAGGAAGGAAATAAGCATTTATTAGGTGCCTATTTGCCAGGCACTGGACTTTACAATTTTTATATCATTTGATCTTCATAACAACCCTGGAAGGTAGGTACTATTCTGATCCCCATTTTACAGTTGAGGAAACTGAGGCTGAAGGAGGTTAAGTGACTTGCCCAGGGTCACACAAGTAGTCTGAGGTCACATGTGAACTCATATCTTCCTGACTCCACCCATGCTTTACCCACTTTACCAGATGACTCAGAAGCCAATTGACACCCCTGGGAAAATTAAATCCTAGTGATTTGCCACTTAACCTAACCCATTAGGGAAGGGTGGGGAGGAGAGGAAGAGGAAACCCTGGTAGACATTTCCCATAACACAAGAATTATCTTTTTCTTTCATTTTGGTCAATTGAGGGTGGAGGGAAGAGGGAGAGAAAATAAATGCTTGTTAATTGGAAAAAATAATAAAAATTTAAAAGAACAGACCATGCCAGAATCACCTCATTTCCTTTTTTGAGTTTCTTATTAGACTGCTAGTTCGAAGGAATCCTTTAGATACAGTTTACCTGGATTCTAGGAAACCATTTGGCAAAGTCTCTCATGCTATTATTGTGGAAAAAAGATAAAAAGATGGACAGATGTGGGCTGGACAGCAGTATGTTTAGACAGATTCAGATGTGTTTGGATGGCTGACCCTCCCCCCCAAAAAATCATCATCATCAACTTCATTAGTTCAGCATCAGCTTCAAAGGAGGCCTCTAGTAGAGGCTCTTGGGACTGGTGCTTGGCCTTGTTCTGTTGAACATTTTTACTAGTGAATTAGATAAATAACCATGTGTAGATTGACATAAGGCTTGGAGGGAAAGCTAACACTTTGGGTGCATAATCAAAATCCAAAAATATTTTCCCAGGCTAGAATATTGGCCAGATCTAATATGATGAAATTTCATGGGGATAAATATTGTCTTACACTTGTGGTTTTTAAAAATCAACACCACCCATACAAGATGGAGGAGGCATGGGTGGATGGTAATTCCACCTGAAAAAGATATAAGGATTTCATTAGATTACAAACTCAAGGTGACTCCACTGTGGGACACACTGATAATTCTGTTCCCTGGTGATCAGTGATATGGGTACTCCCTCCAACACAGCAAATCACAGCCTGTCCAACAACTTCTCATCCTATGTGACTCTCCCCGTCCTTCAGTAATTCCTCCACAGGGGGTCCATCCAACATTCTGGGGGCCTTCCTCTGCATCTCTTGACTTTGCATAAATACCAAGGGAATGTGTGTACTGCCCATCGATTATCTTTCACCCTTGCTACATGACAGGCCCAATTATTTCTTTCTTTTCTTTTTTTTGGTGAGGCAATTGGGGTTAAGTGACTTGCCCAGGGTCACACAGCTAGTAAGTGTCAAGTGTCTGAGGCCAGATTTGAACTCAGGTCCTCCTGAATTCAGGGCCAATGTTCTATCCACTATGCCACCTAGCTGCCCCCCCTCTCCCCGCCCCCTGCCTTTTTTTTTTTTAGGCCCAGCTCCTTCTGGCTATATATCTCTCTGATAATATTTTTACCCAGTTTTTCCTGTACAATTCTTCCTGGTAATATTTGACAAGCCACTATTGTAATACTTTAGAAACTGTGGCATTTTGTGACCTGCAGCCACACAGGACTCTCCATGGCCCCATTTAGAGTTGAAGTGATTTGGCATTTTCTTCTCTAAATTAGTTTACAAATGAAGAAATTGAAGCAAACAGGGAAAAGTGACTTATCCAGCATCACCCAAGCTTCTGAGGCCAAATCTGAACTCAGAAAGATGAATCTTCCTGACTTTAGGCCCAGCACTCTATCCACTGTGCCACCTCATTGCCCATGAATACTAATATAAAAAATATAGGCCTTTGTTTCAGGAAAAAGCTTGGGGTCATAAAAACAGTAATTTCCTAGTCTTGTTCTATAGGCTCCTTTTTAATTCTGAGACCAGGTAGGGTTTCTGTTCAAGATATTGTACTGATAGACCAGCTCTCTCAGTTGTCCATTCAACTGCATATCATAGTTGAACAACTGACATTCTCCATTCATATGGTTTTGTGTGAATAGTGTGATAAAATAATGGGATTTAGCAGATACTCAAAGGCCCATCTGGAGATTAATCTAAACTGATTGAATTAAGTGAGAGTGACTGACTGCTGATTAGCCTACTTCAGGTTAACTAGATTGTAAGCACACCTGGCTAGCCCTTAAGAAGGTATTGTTCTCAGAAGCTAAGGACTTTGAAATTAACTCAGACCACCTTCAAGTCCAGTGAGCCAATGGATTTGGATAATGCCTACCAATCATCTTGAAGCAGTGTGTAAGGTGATGTGTTTACTTGCTCAAAGAAGATTATGTAATAATGGCTAATATTATCAGTTATTTACATTCATTTATCATTTATATGTCATTATACTCTGGGTATGGTTTGGAATTATTGTATATATTACAAATATATCCCCAGTTATGCAGCATAACATGCATTTTTACCATCATACTGTCTTTGGTGAAATTAATATGAGATTTATGAATTATGGAAACTTATCATTTCAGAGACTAACTACTCTTACAGTGAGTTTGATGCAGGCCCTGGAGAGAATATATGTACAACGCTTAATGCCCAAAGACTGGTGCTAAAGCTTCTAATTTAAGGTGACCACACATTTAGGTTTTAAACATCACAATAGTTAGGCCATACTTGTTTGGATGATTAAAAAACTCATTTAGGAGAATTTACAATGCTCTGGGACTCAATGTAATCAGCATGCTACCAGCTACCTACATGAGCATGTGGAGGATGTCACAACCTGTAGGGAATTCCTCTTAAATTTGAACTGTCTGCCAGATATCATCCATGACAGTGGCAAGAGCCCCTTTGTTAAGAATACAATCTGGGGGCAGCCAGGTATTGCAGTGGATAAAGCACCAGCCCTGGATTCAAGAGGACCTGAGTTTAAATCCGACCTCAGACACTTGACACTTACTAGCTGTGTGACCCTGGGCAAGTCACTTAACCCTCATTGCCCTGCTCCCCCCCCAAAAAACAACTGAAAAGGATTAGATGAAATTAATAACCAGAGCGTCTTTGAACCATAACTTTAATATATGCAAGGAAGACAACTTGTCGAAGAACTTTTAAGGTTGCAATTTGTTCCACAGAATCAAGTTGTTTGTTTTTAATAGTTGACAAATAACACACAACAAAATTTTGTAATTAAATGCACATTTCACTCAATTATATGACTGGTTTACTGTGAAATATAATTTTCAAAAGTTTGTTTTCTCTGTTCCCTTCTAATACCTTCATCAAGGATGTCCTCAATATTCATGTAGATTAGTCTTACGAAAATTGCATAGAAGTGGAAAAATAGACATACAAGTCAGTGGATACTGACATTTTCTTAGTCTTTTTTTTTTGGAGGGGGTGATAAAAAGCTTTGATTTTTTTTCTCTGAGTCTTGAGTATTCTCTCTTCTTTCAGATATACTGAGAATCTATTTCTTTACACTGTCATAATTATGATGTCACAGACCTGCTCTGTGCCTATTTCGTCCAGTCCAGTGTTTCTTCCTAGTTTTGTTTTCCTTAATGTCCCTTCTTCTTGGAATCCATCAGGGATTAATGTTAGAGTCTAGGAGTAGTGTCCCTGCTGTCACAATGGAGAAAATGTTTCACACTATAGTTTTTACAGATCTTTTCTTTTTCATCTGGCTTGTCCTCTCAATTCCATCTTTACATCACCTCAGGGTCATTCTCTTTTGTTTGGTAGCTCATTACGCTTCCTTTAAGCTTGTTTTTCCCTTCACTGCTTCTGTTTTATGAGGCAATACTGTTCGTGATCTTCCTACATCCTCCTCCATAAAATTTTACAAATATGTTTATATTCTAAACCAATATTGTCCTTGGTTGTTTTATCTCTCCACTTGACATTCCTCTCCAGGCTACACCGCTGACTCATCTCCATAAGTCTTTACCAGGCCACAGAAACCTCTTCATTCAGGAAGTTTGTTCCAACCCTGGACTACTTGGAAGTCCTTCCTACCCTTCTCCCCCCTCCCCCAAACCCCTCTCTCCCCATTGCATCCTCTGAATGATTGGTTGGTTAGGAGAACAGCCAGGGCCAGGCCAGTCGTGTCTTTATTCATCTCCATGTTGCACTCCCAGTTCATCTCCACTGGACTTTCTCTATCATGACCCACTTTCAGTCTACCTTTCCAGCTCACTTTTATGTATTAGTCCTCTCCATTAGAATATAAGCTCCTTAGGGGGTAGCTAGGTGGCACAGTGGGTAAAGCACCAGCCCTGGATTCAGGAGGACCTGAGTTCAAATCCAGCCTCAGACACTTAACACTTACTAGCTGTGTGACCCATGGCAAGTCATTTAGCCCTCATTGCTCTGCCCTCCCCCCAAAAATAAAGGCAGGGAAAAAGAAAAGAATATAATCTCCTTAAGGGTAGGGGCTGTTCTTCTTTCTTCTAGTATTTGTATTTTCCAAGGTTTAGTAGCAGAATGCCTGGCCCATTTTTGTTGTAGTTGTCCTGTAGACTCTTTTTATAGCTGAAGAAACAGAGGACCAAGAACATTAAATGACTTGCTCAAAGCCACATAGGCTGTAGTCACCTTGTCCCTGGAGTTTTACAACTTGGAAGTGATGTAGGAGGCAAAAAAGGGTTTAACAAAAAAACCTAAGCCCCAAGCTCTAATTTAGATCTGAGCTCTAAGAGGAATTCAGACCCCAGTTAATGGATAACTTAAGATTTGGGAAACAAGTCAGGGTCTAGGTTCTCTTACCCACATAAATCACCACCCATAACAAGAACATATAGAGGCAGGTCATAAAGACTTTAACAATAACAACAATATACTGACAGGGTATAGAAATTCTACTGATAAATGAAGATATTTTGAAAACAACATGGGAATCAAAAAGTGACATATGCAGAAATTGCCAAATTTGTCCTCAGATTCACCTTATGATGTGTAAACCCCCAAAACATACCTCCAGGGAAAAAGGTACCCACCTGGGGGGTTGGTTTAGGACCCCAGGAACTCCAAATTAGGATAAGCCCTCCCCTGTACCTCCCAAAGGTGGAGAATATTATAATGAGAAGGACAGGCCCTCCCCTGTACCTCCCTAAAGCAGAGATTATTATAATAAGACTGATAATCAATTTAGCCATACTATAAATATAACTGTCTTTTCTTTCCTTATTCAAGGGATATCTTTCCACTTTTCTGGTTCTCTCCCTGTGTTCACTCACAGTTTTGCAATATAACTTGGGAAACTGAGCTACTGAGTCTTGTAATTCTTTTGGAACGACTCATGATCAATTTGACCCTAATTCCATCCCACATCAGAAGTTATTAGATTCTTGGAGTGTAGCTGGTTACTCTATTTATTTTGCATATTATATATATTAATTTCCAGATTATCTATAGGATATATATCTAATCCTTTTGTTGTTAAGTTGTTTCAGTCATGTCTGCCTCTTTGTGACCCTATTTGGGGTTTTCTTGGCAAAGATACTGCAGTGGTTTGCCATTTCCTTCTCCAGCTCATTTGACAGATGAGGAAACTGAGGCAAACAGGGTTAAGTGACTTGCCCAGGGTCACACAGCTAGTAAGTGTCTGAGACCGGGTTTGAATTCAGGTCTTCCTGACTACAGAGAGTCTGGCAGGACTCATAACAACAACAACAACATTGGTTGTTCACCAGCTCTAGTGCCTCTTGACTATCTTTGTTTCTTTGGGGGTTTTTTGTGTTTTTTTTAAGGACAATGGGGGGTAAGTGACTTGCCCAGGGTCACAAAGCTAGTAAGTGTCAAGTGTCTGAGGTCGAATTTGAACTCAGGTACTCCTGAATCCAGGGCCGGTGCTTTATCCACTGCGCCACCTAGCCGCCCCCCCTCTTGACTATCTTTGAAAAGAAAGTTTCCATAATCATAGGGTCACATGTCTAGAGCTGGAAGGAACTTTGGAAGCTGTCCATCTAAACTGCCACTTTACAAATGAAAGAATGAAGGCCCTGTGTAATGATTTGCCCAAGTAACAGAAATGAGATTTCAATCAATCAATCAAACAAACATTTATTATGTGCCACGTACCTAAGAGACAAAACACAACCCCTGGCATCAAGGAGCTTACAGTCTAATGGGGGAGAAAATATATAAGCAAATATATGCAAAGCAAGTTACATACAGGATAAATAGAACATAATTAACAGAGAGAAAGCACTGGAATATGAGGGGTTAGAGGAGGGTCTGTCCACTGTCGAATGCTGCTTCCCTTCCAGGGGGCTTTGGTGTGGTTTATATGCCTCTGACTGGTCTTATTTCTGACAGACTAAGTTTTCCATCCAATTTTTTTTTCTACCTTTGAAGTCACTGAGTAGTACCATAATCATGTCTCTACATAATTTCTCCACTTCCTCTTCCACTACAACAGATTTGGATTTCATTTCAATGATAGTTTCACATATGCTGAAATCATCTTCCTTTGGCAATTATGTATTCAATGAGTAATACCTGATGAGATGACACAGCATCCTATGAAATGAGATTTCTTGTTACCTTTGTACACACAATAAAACCAACTCTAGCATCTTTATTTGCATATGCGAGGCAGAGCCCTAAGCCTTCCTTCCATTGAGCAACTTACTTTCCTTTTGTCATTTGGTTTCATTAGCAGTAAGAGTGTTAAACTTAATAAAAGTCAATTCTTCAAAGGCAAGCCCACCAGCAGGTCCCTGGACAAAGATCTCACATTTAGCACATCATCAGTTGTTCAGTTTTACAAAGAACCTAAAAACACTGTGGTTCTTAGCACCCTTTGCCTCCTTCTCCACCACGCCCCTACTTTCGACACCCAAACCAAAGGCAGTCATTCAACCCTGTGGCCTATTTTGTAATTTTGTGTGTTTTGGTTTGTTTGTTTGGCTGGTTTTTGATTGCTCTGGCTAAAAGACATCACTATTCATCTATAGAGAAAGAACTGATGCTATCTGAATATAGATTGAAGTATTTAAAAAATAAATAAATAAATAAAATAAAAGACATCACTAAACAACCAACCTCTTGTGAAGAGCCTTTCCATACTTTAGCTAGGCTGGTCCTCAGAAAGCAGACCTCAAGAAAGGGAAAGGAATAATCATTTGTCTTTATTTATTTTCCCAATATTCACTTTTTTCAGGGAAAGGTGGTGGTGTGGATAATGGAGGGATAAGCAACACATCTAGGGAATGGGAAATGGAAAAGATGCATCCAAACTGGGAGGATGGGGACTAATAGATAAAAGAACCAGAGTTGTAGGGTGGGGGATTGTGGGTAATGGGGAGAAAAAAATTCAGTCAAAGGGCTGGAAAGGGAGGGGGGGAGTATCAGAAACTAAGGGATCCTAAGTAAGGAGGAGAAAAGCATCAGGATAGGGAAGTGGAGCAGTTGTAGGTAAGCAAGGGGAAAGCATGGGAAACAGGGATTGTGAATAACTAGGAGAAAAGCTTCAGAATCTGGGGAGAATGGGAAAAACATCTGTTCCAGGTGGTATTGTTTTGTTTTGGTTTTTGGATGAGGCAATTAGGGTTAAGTGACTTGTCCAGGGTCACACAGCTAGTAAGTGTCAAGGGTCTGAGGCCAGATTTGAACTCAGGTCCTCCTGAGTCCAGGGCTGGTGCTCTATCCACTGCGCCACCTAGCTGCCCCCGTATTGTTTTTATTTGTTTTTTTTTGTTGTTTTTTATTTTTTTAGTGAGGCAACTGGGGTTAAGTGACTTGCCCAGGGTCACACAGCTAGTAAGTGTCAAGTGTCTGAGGCTGGATTTGAACTCAGTACTCCTGAATCCAGGACCAGTGCTTTATCCACTGCTCCACCTAGCTGCCCCCCCATTGTTTTTAATGGGGAGACGAGCACTAAGAAGGGGTGGGGTGGGAGGAAGCCCCAGAAGGTGATGGAGGGGACAGGAGGGATCCTAGAGAAGAGTTCAAGTTCTGAGCTCCAAGTCCTGGCTCTGCTGGGACTCCAAAGGAGGTGAGTGCCTCACTGGAGTCAATCACCTTTGTGAGAGGGACTTTGTCAGCTCTGGGGGATCTACCTTCAATGGTGGACAGAGCCAGAAGGGTTTGGCCAGTGTAACAGGTGACCATGATGATCAAACACACTGGAGGCAGGGGCTAGACAAAAGTGTCCCAGGTAGTGGGGCAGCTAGGTGACGAAGTAGATAGAGCACCGGCCCTGAATTCAGGAGGACCTGAGTTCAAATCCAGCCTAGGACACTTGACACTTACTGTGTGACCCTGGGCAAGTCACTTAACCCTCATTGCCCCACAAAAACACAAATAAAAAAGTGTTCCAGGCCAAGACAGCATCAGAGATGCTGAAGAACGGGCCACCAAGTGCCATGGGTCTCCCACGGGCCAGTGCCCACCATAGCATTAGGTCCAGGCACTAAGAAACCATAAGGAGACCAAGGTTGGGTGGGAGGTGGGGCTGCAGGAGCCCAAAGGAGAACCCCCAGGGGGCCAATCGGTTCAGGACCCAGCTCAGGGCCCCAAGGTAGAAGAGGTGAATCAGGGCAGAAGCTGCCACACCAAAGAGGAGTTGTTCCAGTCTGATGAGGAAGATGTCACCCAGGGCAGAGAAGAGCATGCTTACCCAGAGGCATCTGATACTGGGCCCTGGGGGGTATGAACAAAGAGTGCTAGGCAGAGGATGGGGAAACATTTTATCAGGGCAGCCAGACGAGGAAGTAGAGGTCACAGGAGGCAAAGAAAGGCACCACATTTAGGGCCAACACAGCCTCTGCCAAGAGCCAAGAGCCAAGAATCTGGTATGTGCCAGAGATTTCCTTCCATGAGCCTCCATGTTTGTCCAGAACCCCTAGAGTTGTGTGACCTGAAACCCCATCTTTTTTTTTTTTTTTTAGGTAATTAAGGTTAAGTAACTTGCCCAGGGCCACATAGATAGTGTCTGAGGCCATATTTGAACTTAGGTCCTCTGGACTCCAGGTAGGGTGCTCTATGCATTGAACCACTAGTTTCCTAAGAAACCCTGTCCTCTTGGAGATGAGCCTTCAGCTTTGGTATTCATCACCTCCTCAGCATCCTCAGTTGCCTTTCCCCTCTGATTGGAGGGCTAGAGAATGGAGCCTGAAAAAGCATTTATATAATACCTATTGTATGCTAAGCTCTTTTTACAAACATGTGTATTTGATCCTTTTATCCTTCTGAAAAGTCCTGAGAGGTAGGTACTGTTATTATTCCCAATTTACTGAGAAAACTGAGGCAAACAGAGGTTAAATGACTTGGCCAGAGGTCACACAGCTATAGTAAGTGTCTCAGGCCAGATTCAAACTCAAGTCTTTCTGACTACTGCCCCTGTACTCTACTGTACTCATAGCCTCTATGGTATTGTTTTTCTTTTGTTTTGTTTTAATAAAGTATTTTATTTATTTTTTTTTCCTGTTACATGTAAAGGTAGTTCTCAACTTTTGTTTATACAATACAAGCTTTCCAATTTCAAATTTCAGATTTTTCTCCCTCCCTCCCCGCTCCCCCAGACAGCAGGTAATCTGATATAGGGTATATATATATATAACATTAAACACATTTCTGCATTAGTCATGTTATAAGAGAAAAATCAGAGCAATGACGAAAAACCTCAAAATAGAAATACAACAGCACCCAAAACAAAAGAAATAGTATGGTTCATTCAGCATCTATACTCCACAGTTCTTTTTTTTTTTTTCCTGGATTTGGAGATCCTCCTCTTTATGGTATTGTTGTGGGAATGCAGTGGGACCCCACGAAACCTAAAGATCCCAACCCCAAGGCTAAGGGAAAGGCAGCACTGTCTCCCACCTCAGGAATGGGTGTTGCTTACCATGACCCTAGTACACTGATAAGAAATACCAAGTTCTGCAAGATGATATTGTGTTAAGATAATGGATTTAGCAGATACTCAGGGACCCACCTGGAGATTTAAACGATTGAATTGGATAAGGCGGCTGACTGGATTATTGACTCCTAGTTAACTAGGAGTAAGCACATCTGGCTGGTACTTAAGAAAGCATGGTTCTCAGAAACTAAGAATTTTGAACTTTGACCACCTTTCGGCCCAGTCAACCAATCAGCTTGAAGAACCTCCCATTTCTGGGAGGGGACAGGAAGGAGGAAGCTGAGCTTGGGCAGGAAGCTCACTCTCTTTTGGTTCCTGGCATCTCGGTAGTGGGAGGGGACTTCACAGAGGAGTTGAGGAAAGAAAGATAGGATTGCCAGGTTGTAGGAATTCTGTTCTCAATATTTCTCTTTCTTTTACTATCTTTCAATAAACCCTTAAAAACCTAAACTCGTTTATCAGTGATTTTAGTCAGTTCCCCCCAAAACTTGGGGGACAGATTAGAACCTACATTTAGATATTTAAATTACACAATATGCAAGATATGGATGGGTACTACATATCTTACTGATACCCCGTTATTCAAAGATTCCCACATAATTATCTTGCCCTTACCTCCCCTTTCTTTGTTTTGTAAAGATACAAAAGACTTGGTCTTCTCTTACTCTAGTGCAACAATTCTCCATAGTGATCTGTCCCCTGACCATTTATTCCTCTCTTTTTTTATTTTACAAGATTTAAATCTTTTTAAATCTTTTATTTTAAATCTCTTTTTTATTTTACAAGATTCATGATGATCCTCCAATTCTTTGGGTGAGCTAGCCCTCCCCCCCATCTAGGTCACAAGTCCCTCCCAAACAGTATGGTAGAAACTGCCAAAACTTGGACTCCTCTGGGAGCCCAGGATCATCTTCACTCAGCACCAAGACACTGGAGTAGAACTCTATGGAGAAATAGCATGACATAACAGCTAAAAATCCCCAAACCAAACCAAACCAAACCCAAAACCATGACTAGGGAGATAAAGCTCTGCTCTTCTCTGCATTGCTTAGATAATATTTGGAAGCTTGTTTTCAGTTCTGAGCACAACATTTTGAGGAGGGTGCTTACAAACCAAAGTTCATTAGAAGGCAGGCAAGATGGTGGAGAGCCTCAAGGACATGCCCCATAAGGATCCATTGAAGTTGTTGTTCAGACATTTCAGTTGTGTCTGACTCTTCATGAGCCCTTTTGCGGTTTTCTTGGCAGAGATACTGGGGTGGTTTAACATTTCCTTTTCCAACTCATTTGACAGATGAGGAAACTGATGCAAACAGGGTTAAGTGGCTTGCCCAGGGTCACTCACCTAGTATCTGATGTTGGATTTGAATTCAGGTCTTCCTGACCACAAGCCTGTCGCTCTGTCTACTACACACCACCTACTTGCCTTTCTCCTGTGTATACTTTCCTCTATTTTCTGTTTTGCTATGATTCAGATAAATGGGAATTTCTCTGCTAATTGCTATGCGTGCTCATTGTGAAACTGGTATTTGATGAGAAAGGGGTCAAGCCTTGGATATAAAGCTTGGGGTCCTTCCTCCTTTCCCTGTAATGAAACAGTGATTGGAAGTTAGCCTGAACCTGAAAACCACATCTCCTAGACTAGTAATATTTAAAGGACCAGATGCATGTAATTCTCAGAAGAGAGCAAAGTCAACAAACTTCTGGCCCCAGTTTTTTCCTTCCCCTCCTGGAGGGAACTAAAATCTCCTTTGGAGAAGGGTCAGGGGTGAGGAGGGGATGGAGAAGAGGCTGAAGATGTCTATTCTGCCTCCCTTTGAACCACACAACCACTACATGTGGGGGCAGCCCCTCAGCATACTTACTTACCTGTTTGAACTTGGGCAAATCAATTAACCTCCTTAGGCCTTACTGTCTTCATCTGTAAAATGAGGTAACTGACCAAGAAGGTCTTTGAAGTTTCTTCTGGCTCTGGGTCTATGACTCTATGAAATATCTGAAGAGGTGTCCTACAGAAGCAGAATCAGAGTCGTTCTACTTGGTCCCCCAAAGCTAAGAGAAATGGGTAGAAGTTGTAAAGAAGCAAAATGAGACTCGATGCAGCAAGAAACTTCCTAAGTACTAGAGGCATGATTGGGACTGCCTTGTGAGATGGGGTGAGGGGGAGGCTCCCCTCTATCCCGGCTGAAAGTCTTCAAGCAGAAGGGTGGATGGAACCTAAGCTCTCTCTGGGTCTCTCATCCTGTGAGAACACTTTGTAAACCTTCAAGTGCAATATCAAGGAGTCCCTTCTGTTGTTATTTTCCTGCTGCTGCAGTTTCAAGGAAGGACCAAATCACTTGCTATCTGACTTTTATTTGTCCGTGGCCGGACAGAGCCTGCTGCCATATTCCTTTACCTGGGCATAATTCTCAAATGATTTTGGCCCCAAATTTGGTGAACAGGGCTGGGAGAGGGGATTCCTGTAAATCTCCTCTCACTTTAGTTTGATAATCACTGGTTTAGACCCTGGGTAAAACACCAAAGGGAGGGAATCCCGGGCCAAACCCACTCTCTGGGAGGTGCCACCCCATTCAGGGGATAATGACAGGCTCTGGATCCCCTGTTCTGTCCCGGAGGCACAGATTACAGGGTGAGGTTTTCAGGAGAGCTATATTGGGCTGAGGATCAGGGTTACAGTCTGCCCACGTTCCAGTACAGCTCTGCCTGCTCTTTGGGAAGGGGGCTAATTGGTGTCTCCAGGGCTTTCTTAAGAGTGCCACATAACTCAAGATAAAAGGGAGCAAGGGGAGATTTTAAAAAAAGCCCCATGTTATGGGAGGGTAGTTTGGGATATTTAGTATAACCACAAATAGTAGAAGGGTAGGGGCTGGGGGGGGTGGGGAGAGGAAACCTAGATTGGACAAATGGCAACTCCCAGAATAGAGTGACCCGGAGCAGGCAGTCTGACAGCCTACAGAGATACATCAGAGGCCATCCTGAGAAGGCCCCTGCAATACCCCATGCCCTGCCAAGAGGCAGAGGCAAGGTGACCACATTGAGGGATTAAAGACAGAGAAAAGGCTGATTCATCCCTGTCCAAGGCAGCCTTGAAAGGGGACGGCATCTCCTCTCCCTGAATCTTTGTGGAGAAATAAGGAGGAGACCTGTCTTTTTTTGCTTTCCACCCATCAGGGGAGAGATTTTCAAGATTTGGAAACTCTGCTCCCCTGACCTGGCACAGAATCATAGGATTTTGGGCTAGAAAGAATCTTCACGATCATGTATATAGTTCAGTCTTCTTATGTTACAGCAGAAGCGGCCGTCCCTTACACAAGGGGAGAGTCTTGCCTACTAAGGTCAAGGGTCTTCCTTCTCTCCTTCCTCTTGGCTTCCCAAGTTTCCCTCAGGTCTCAGTTAAAGCCTTACTTTCTGCAAGATGAATCTCCTAGTCTTCCCCAACCTTAGTGCCTTCCCTCTGAGACTACCCTCAATTTATCCTGCCGATAGCTTGTTTGTACATAGTTGGGGGTTTTTTGTTGGTTGGTTTGTTTTTGTTTTTGTTGAGGCAATTGGGGTTAAGTGACTTGCCCAAGGTCACACAGCTAGTAAGCGTCAAGTGTCTGAGGCTGGATTTGAACTCAGGTCCTCCTGGTTCCAGGGCTGGTGCTCTATCCACTGCACCACCTAGCTGCCCCTGTGCATAGTTGTTTACATGTCATTTCCCCCATTAGATGATGAGCTCCTTGAGAGCAGGGGTCATTTTGGTTTTTTGTCTTTACTTCCTTGGCACATACTGAGTGTGCTTAAAAATGCTAGTGGACTGACACTAGTAAGTAGTAGGTAGGAGAGTTGTAATTTGAACCCATCATGGGGATATGATCATAGATGTATTAGATTGTGAACTCCTTGAGGGCAGGGACTGTCTTTTGCCTCTTTTTGTATCCCCAGTGCCTAGCATAGTGCCCAGCACTTAGTAGGCCCTTAGTAAGTGTTGATTGATTGATTAATTTAGAGGTGAAAGGGACCAAAGAGGCCATCTAGTCCAACTTCTTTGTTTTGTAATTGAACTTGGTAAATCCTTTCTTCTTTCTATTGTCACCTGAATAAAGGATGATATTCCTTGGCAAGGCATGAAATGATTAACTCTTGGGTGAACCTTTTGGTTCAAGGCTAAGGTCACATGCCTGAGCTATGTAACAAAGAAACCTGAAAGACAGACAAGAAGAGAGGATAGAGAGGAGGGCTACACATAGAGATGGATCATTGGAAATCATGAAGCTCGGGGAAGGCAGTGAGAGAGAAGCAGCAGTGGAGTGATGGGAATTCCTAGTCTGAGCATGGGAACCTGGGTCAATCCAGGAGTTGTGGGAGATGGACCCCAACACAACAAAGGATGTTTTTACAACAGAGCATGGAATGAACTATGATAAAGAAGAACAAATCTAGACTTGCCCTTCACTGGTATGGAGACCATAAATATCTGGCAGAAGGGAATTGACTACCAACCCCCAGTTTTTTCTTTGCTTAAAATGGTTTCAATTGCAGGTTGGTACTGTCAAGCTATGGCAATTATATAGGATTATAGATACAGAGCTAGAAGGGACCTTCTTGTTTCTGTTGAGTCATTTTACAGTCATCCCTGTCTCTTCCTGACCCCATTTAGGGGTTTGGGGTGGGTTTTTTTTTTGGTTTTATTTTGTTTTTTGGTGAGGCAATTGGGGTTAAGTGACTTGCCCAGGGTCACACAGGTAGTATCAAGTGTCTGAAGCTGGATTTGAACTCAGGTACTCCTGACTCCAGGGCTGGTGCTTTATCCACTGCACCACCTACCTGCCCCAAACACTGATTTAGGGTTTTCTTAGCAAAGATACTGGACTGGTTTTGCCATTTCCTTCTCCAGCTCATTTGACAGATGAGGAAACTGTGGCAAAACAGGGTTAAGCAACTTGCCCATGGTCACACAACTAGGAAGTGTCTGAGGCTGGATTTGAACTTGGGTGTTCCTGACTCCAGGAATGCTCTGTTCACTGTGCTAACTAGCTGCCCTGGAAGGAACCTTACAAGTCACCTACTTTGATCCCTTAATTAATTAATTAATTTTTTTTTTTTTGCAGGGCAATGAGGGTTAAGTGATTTGCCCAGGGTCACACAGCTAGTAAGTGCCCAGTGTCTGAGGCCAGATTTGAACTCAAGTCCCCCTGAATCCAGGGCTGGTGTTTTATCCACTGCGCCACCTAGCTGCCTCTGATCCTTTTATTTTATTTTTAATTAAAAAAAAAAATTTTTTTTTTAGTGAGGCAATTGGGGTTAAGTGACTTGCCTAGGGTAACACAGCTAGTACGTGTTAAGTGTCTGAGGCCGGATTTGTTTTTGTCTTTTTATGTGTGGGTTTTTTTAGTGAGGCAATTGGGGTTAAGTGACTTGCCCAGGGCCACACAGCTAGTAAATGTTTAAGTGTCTGAGGCTGGATTTGAACTCAGGTCGTCCTGAATCCAGGGCTGGTGCTCTATCCACTGCGCCACCTAGCTGCTCGTGATCCCTTTATTTTAAATTTGAGAATGCATAGCTTCCAAGAAGGGGAGTCACTAATGCAAGGTTACACAGTAAGTGAGTTGATTTTCTAATCCAGGTCCCGTGATTTCAAATCTAGTATTTATTCCACTGAACTGTTTCTACCTCCTCTTTGGAAAGTGGAGGCCCCCAGAGGGGAGAGATATATGACTCCATAGCAATCCTAAATGCTTTTCCTTTGCAGGGTATATCCAATGTAGCAATCCTATAAGTTGGAAAGATTGTATAGGTCTTCTCTGGAAGGCAGAAGCCTGCTACTGAGAGATACACAATTTTTTTTGTTTTTGCTGACTGCTTGAAAAAAAAAATCTGTCCAATATTTGGTATCTTGCTAACCTGAGTGCTTGCATAGCAACTGTAGGCCCTTTCTCTTTTTCTTTTTTGTGATGACTTAGAAATGTGTCAAATTCTGATAGTCCCTGAGGAAAGAACAGAAGAAGGGAAGGCATGAAACCAAATAGATCATTGAGAATAACTGGGAAACCTCCAAGATTGAATTTGGCCTGTGTCAGTCCAGAGCTTCAGTAGTGAGCCACATAGTGTGGCATTCAATGGTACAGTATTCTGTAGTTCACCCTGTCTTCACATTGTTTCCTTTTTACACCTCAATCCTCCATTTTACAGAGAAGGGAAATCTCAAAGACAGATAGTGGCAGGACTTGAAGAGAACTTCTGGGGTTGTTTAGACAAGGGCTGCTCTCCAGTTGTTTTGAGCATGTTATGTGCGTGAGCTGACTGTTTAACCCAACAAAATTCCCTGTGGCATCTTTCCCCGTCAGAGCCTGGAACCCTTCTCAAGGGCTGGGATCGTGCCTCTTTCCTTATGAAACTACACATTCTTGCTCACGCCCAGCTGTGTTACTTAACAGTAGGCAAGATCCTCAAATCTGCCACAAGGGAAGTCCTGTAATGAGGCCCAGAGGAAAAAACTTGCTGATTCACGGGGGAACCAAGGACAGGTGGAGGACACATGATTGTGGGCGTGGAGATTCTGGCTCAGCAGGCTGAGTCACCTCTCGACAGACAGCAAGCCCCAAACCTCCTCTCCCTTTCAGATGGGCTGTATGAGACCCAGGCTTTGGCACCTGACTCACAGAAGGCACACCAGGGGCCGGAGGCCAACTGCTCTTTCACCTCCAATGCTGTTCCTCTCATTCCAGGCTGATTATACAGCTTGGCTCGCTGTGCCTTGGTATTCCCTGATGGGGTTTTTCCGGTTTTCCCTTTAATCTGCCTCTACCCCTGGCCACACTTAACACTGATCTGGCCGTGTAAACACCCACACTTTTGCAGCCCTGCTACCCACTTGGCATGATGACACAGCCTTGTTATGATACACTGTAGCATTGTTGTGACTGTTAATGACTGAAGAAATTATACACCTGGGCCCACTTTGAAGAAAAAAAAATCGCTGACTTCATTTTTGCAAGGAAATCAAAGCTCTTAGCAAACTCGATTCCGAAATTGGCCTTCCTTGGGCACCATCAAGGAAGCTAAGAAGGGCCAATTGGTCATTAAAAATCTTTCTTACCGCTAACCTAAATTCCTTACGATCCAAAATAGTGAATTCACAGTTGAGGGTCTAATACCCCATTTCGAAAGGAGCTCTTTCCCCACAGATTTCTTTGAGGGAAAAGACTGCTTTGTCCAGCCCAACCCCCCTCTGCACCCTCCTCCGTTCCCTAGGACCCAGAACAGTGGTTTTTTGGCTGAGAGTGCATTCAGGGCAATAAACCAACCAGCCTCCAGACACATGATCCAACGACAAGCTGGCAAAAGTCATTACACCTTCTTATTAAGAATGAAGGCAGGGGCAGCCAGGTGGCACAGTGGATAAAGCATCAGCCCTGGATTCAGGAGGACCTGAGTTCATAATCCAGTCTCAGATACTTGATACTTACTAGCTGTGTGACCTTGGGCAAGTCACTTAACCCTCATTGCCTCACCTCCCCCCCTCCCCCCAATGAAGGCCAAAGCTATTGGGGGAAAATAAATATGTTTATGTAAAACCATAACTAAGGCAAAGGTAGTTTGGCAGCACAATTATAGGATACATATTATTTAATAATAAAAATAATCCATCCAGGCACTGTGCTAAACATATCATATCACATATAATTATATTTTATATTATATATATAAGGTCAAAGAAACTTTAGGGGCAGAGTCGGGACAAAAATCCAGGTCTACTGATTCCCAGCCCAAAACGCTTTCTTTCTAAATTTCACCAGGCTTTCATTTGTGAAAGATGACTGTGTTGATCTTATTATTTGCTTAGGCAGCTAGGTGGCAAAGTGGATAGGAGCGCTAGGGAGAGAGCGCTGAGCCTGGAGTCAGAAAAACTAGTTCAAATCCAGCCTCAGACACTCACTAAACTGTGTGACCCTGGGCAAGTCACTTAACTGCTGCCTGCCTCACTTTCCTCAATTGTAAAACAGAGATAATAGCACTTACCTCATAGGGTTGTTGTGAGGATCCCCCCCCCAAAAATTGTAAAGTGCTTATTTAACAGGGTGTCTGGAATATATTAGGCATTATATAAACGCCCATTCCCTTCCTACACCTGTTCAGCCAGCTCCCTCTCTAGAGATAACCTCATCTACTAAGGCAGATATCCATTTCCTGGGCTGATGGATGTAATTTAGGCTGGGGGCTTCAAAGGGGTTCAGGGAACAGCTGTATCTGCCCTCCCTCTAATCTCCACATAAGCCAAGACCAGAGAGCCCTGGGCTAGGAAGCATAAAAAATCCTTAACACAAATCCTGGCACTGCTATGGAATAATGTGATCTTTAAAAAAAAAAATCCCTTCACCTTCCTGGCCTCAGATTTATAATCTGGAAAATGGAGAAAGTTGTCCTTGCATTTTTGACTATGAGATAATAGATGGAAAAGTTTTTTGCTTTTTTTTCCCCTTAATTTAAAAAAGAGTCAAGGGGGGCAGCTAGGTGGCACAGTGGATAAAGCACCGGCCCTGGATTCAGGAGGACTTGAGTTCAAATCCGGCCTCACACCCTTGACACTTAATAGCTGTGTGACCCTGAGCAAGTCACTTAACCTTCATTGCCTGGCCAAAAAACAACACCCCCCCCCCCCACACACACACACATGCAAAAAAAGAATCAAGAAAGGATTAATCAAATGCAAGGCCCTGTCCTTGACCCTCTTCTCTTCTCTATACTTTCCCTGGCAAGCCCAATCATTTCCAAGGCTTCAGCTATGCAGATCACTCCCAAATCGGTATCTAATTGTTGAATGGAAAGAAAGTGGACTTGGTGAACAACTCCACCCACATTGTGTTGTATTCCTGCTAAGTACAACACCACTTGCTCCAAACTAGATTGTCTTGTCATCTACAACAGTCCCTCCTCCCAACTTCTCTATTTCTGTTGCTGATACCACCATTCTCCCAATTATTTGGATTGGAAACCTCAGAATCACGAGTTCACAGCCTTCGGAATTGGAAGGGACACGCATGACTCTCCCTCCCTCTCCCTTCTCTTCCCATTATCATTCCTGTTCTAACCTTAATACAACTCTTACCTAACCTATTGCAATAGTCTTCTAATGGATTCCAGGTTCCAGTTTCCCATTACGTTCCTCCCACAATGTAAAAATCTTCAGTGGCTCCCAATTGTTTACTAAATGAAGCTGAAACTCCTGAGTTTAATAACCATAGCCTACACATCTGGTCCCAACTTGTCTGTCCTGCCTTGTATTCCAGGGAAACTCCCTGTCATACACACAAGCTAAATAAGTCATTTGGGAGTCTGGAACGAGGCTTCAAAATTCTAAGCTCCCCACCCCTCATGCAATTCCAGTCATGAGAGGCTTACAGTTTTAACTTTCAGCTTGATTTTTCAAAATAACTAAATAATACTTTTGTGTTGTAGATTACTGGATTTCCCAACATTAAAAAAAAAATGCCTTAGGGGCAGCTAGGTGGCACAGTGTATAGAGCACCGGCCCTGGATTCAGGAGGACCTGAGTTCAAATCCGACCTCAGACACTTAACAATTACTAGCTGTGTGACCCTAGGCAAGTCACTTAACCCCAATTGCCTCATCAAAAAAAAAAATGCCTTTATAAACTTCCACTGAAGCCCATTCTCTCATGTTTCAGCATGACATGGTAGCGACCCTGGTTTCTTCAAGGATATGCTGAAGGTACACAAGCTCTGGTAGATTCTACCAAATCCAAAAGGCTTCAAAAGGGCAGTCCTCATGATATAATATGCCTATGGTCACTAAGTTCTGAAACACAAAGTTGGCAGGTAATGGGTTGGGTTTGGGGTTTTGTTGGGGGTTTTTTGGTCACAACAACTCATCAGGACCATTTACTAAGGTGTGGAGAGAGCACCCACAGTGATAAGAAAATTTTTGAAGAGCTGCTGTAAGCATTTATTAAAAGCAATATTCAATTTTTTAAAAAAGCAAACCATACATATAGATATTTGCAGATTCATATACAATCATCTTGTTCTCTTCTACTATGAAAATGCTCATTGCTTTTCTTTTAGTGTTTTAAAAATAAAACATGCTGGGGCAGCTAGGTGGTGCTGTGGATAGAGCACCAGCCCTGGAGTCAGCAGTACCTGAGTTCAAATCCGGCCTCAGACACTTGACACTTATTAGCTGTGTGACCCTGGGCAAGTCACTTAACCCCAATTGCCCCACCAAAAAAGTAATTAATTAATTTAAAAAAGAATAAAACATACTTTAAAACAATGGGGGCGGGGTTAGATTAAAGAATCCCTACACTTCCAAAAAAAATTTCTGAAGTGTCCCTTGTGGCATCTTCCTGAGTGGTGCATTCGCTGTGACTGCTCACCCCATAGTCTCAGCTTCCCCTTCAGCTTTGCTCCATGGTCTAACCAAATGGGATTTTGGAACCTTCTCTGAATGGGTTCTGAGCTATTCAGAGTGTGACTTATTTGATTTTCCTCATATTATTGTTCCTTAAGCCTAGAATACCACCCATTAGCTGTCAGTTGAAATTCTACCTATTCTTCCAGGCTTAGTTCCAACAAAAGTTTACTTCATGATGCCTTCTCTCCTTCCTCTGAGCTCTCATAGTAATTTTTTTAAATACCTTTAGGGCACTTATTATATTCCATTTGCATTACAAATATCTGTGTTTTTCTCTTATCTCACCCTACAAGACTGGGACCTCCTTGAAGGCAGAGGCTGCATCTTATTTATACTTCCCCTCTTTGCAAAATAATTGTTAGGGAAATATTTGCTGAGCTAAAAGCAAATACAACCAGATAAACACCAGCCTAAACCACCCAAATGTTGCCACCTAATTCATTTGCACTTGATAAACCACTAGCTGACCTGAAAGGAAGGCCATCAAACCTTTTCTGGAAGATAATCAGAGAGAAACAGCTGCAGTGACTGGCTCTAATCAACCCACAATCCCAAAGGTCTAGGGAGAATCCCCTTCATCCAAGCTTATGCCCAACCAATTCTGGGCTCTGGGGTAAAATCTCCCCAGTGGAGAGAGTAAGATATTAAAATTCTCATCTTTAGTCTTAAGGAGCCAAAAGTTTCTAAAATATGGGAAAAGGGAATGTAATTAAAAAAAAACACCAAAGAACATTTAGTAGGCTTCATGTCTAGGGAAAAGCAGAATTTTTATATACCCACATAGCCACAAGTATGTGAAGTTGGAGGAGAAAGGAGAAGTCTGTATATCTTATACTTACAATTATCTAAGCTGATGTGGAGAGAGGAAATGGGGATCACGGTTTTGGTTTTTGTTTTTTATCATGAATAACTGATAGTTAATTTTAAAATGTGACATTTTCACTATGAATAAAACCAGAAGAAAAAGTTGTAGTTAAACAGAAGATCAGCTCCTTGAAAAGTGACAAACAAAGGTAACAAGAAACATCATTTCATGGAGTATTTGGCCATATCACATTACAAGTTCTTACAATTAAACTGAATAGTTCAGAAATAGTCAATAATTAGTCAAAAAAAATTATTAAGCACCTACCATGTACTGGACAAAGTGACAAGAAATGAAAACTTCTGGTTATTGACACCAGAGTCATCTCAGGATCAGTTGTCTTTGTGCAGTTAGATTATCATTTGGTTTAAGGTCTAAATCAATACTAAATTAGAAGAAAGGGATAAAGAGGTGTGTGTGGAGGTTTATGGGGGTGGGGGGAGAGAACCACTGCATACAATTACCATAGATTCAACTCAACCTCTATATGCCGTGATGATTTTGAAGAAATGGCTCATTGCTATTAAAGAATTTAAATGGATACAAGAGAGTTGTCTTAAAAAGAGTTTAAAAGGAGTAGGTCTATCAAAGCACACTTGATACTTGCACAGATTCAATTACAAAACACCCCTTAAAAAACAAAAAGAACAACTTAAATAGCTGCAGGAATATTCAATGTTCATGGCTGGACCATGCCAATATAATAAAAATGACAATACTACTAAATATAATTTACAGATTTAATGCTATACCAACTAAATTATGAAAGGGATACTTCTTAGAGCTACATAAAATAATAACAAAATTCCTTTGAAGGAACATGAGATCTAGAGTATCAAGGGAAATAATAAATAAAGGAATGAAGGAGGAATAGCAGACTTCAAGCTATATTATAGGGTATCAATAATCAAAGCCACTTGGTGCTGGTTAAAAAATAGAAAAGTAGATCAGTAGAACAGACTAGACAAGGAATTACATGAAATCAAAAAGCTTTTGCACAAAGTAGCACATCTAGTATAAAAAAGAAAAGGCTTGGGGCAGCTAGGTGGCGCAGTGGATAAAGCACTGGCCCTGGATTCAGGAGTACCTGAATTCAAATCCAGCCTCAGACACTTGACACTTACTAGCTGTGTAACCCTGGGCAAGTCACTTAACCCCCATAGCCCCACCAAAAAAAACGACCCCCCCCCCCAAAAAAGGAAAGAAAATGCTTTGTTTTTGTATTCAAGAGATATAGACAACTAACTGAAATATGTAAGACCAAAAGCCATTCCTCAATAGGTAAGTGGTCAAAGGATGTGAACAAACAGTTCTCAAAAGAATTCCAAACAATTAAGTTTTATGAAAGAACATTCCAAATTACTAATAATAGGAGAAATGCAAATTGAAATAACCCTAAAGTTTCACCTCACACATGCAGCAAATTGGCAAAGATGATTGAAAATAGGGATACTCAATTTTAGAGAGGTGTGGACAGACAGACACACTGGTGTAACATTGGAGCTGTGAATTTGTATAACCATTCTGGACAGCAATTTGTAATTATGTGAATAAAGTGGTTAAAATGTACATACCCTTTGACCAAGAGAACAGCTAGGCACATAACCCAAGGAGGACACTCACAAAAAGAAAGACTCTACATATACCAAAATATTTATAGTAACACTTGTAGAAGCAAAGTAGATACCCATCAACTGGAGAATGACTAAACAAATTGTGACAAATGAAGGGAATGGAATATAACAGTGCTATAAGAAATGACAACTCCAATGAATATGGAGAAGCATGGGAAGACTTAAATGATGAATTAATGTAAAGTGAAGTAGGCAGATCCAAGAAAACAATATAGACCACAAACACAACAATGTAAATGCAAATATCTAGAAAACAATTAAAGATTAATGTTGTGAAATTATAAAAAACAATCTTGTCTCCCAAAAAGAAATATGAGAAGACGCATCTCCCTGCTCCTCTGCAGAGGTGGGGAACATTGTGTAGATCACTGCATATAACTATTTTCAATGTAATTGACTGGTCTTGCTGAGTATTTTTCCTCTTCTCCCTTTTGCTCTTTAAAAAAAATTCTTTGTCATAAAGGATAGCTCTCTGGATAGGAGGGAGAGAGAAAGATACCTGGGAAAATTTGGGAGACATAAAAAACAAAAGATAGCAATAAAAATCTATTGTTTAGATGGGGGGAAAAAAGTAAAATTGAAAGGAAAAAAAGAAAGCCTCAAAGAGCTCAAGAAGCACTCTACCCTGTAAACCCTTACCTCCTTGTTAAGCAGAGAGAAATGGCAACAAAGGACAGCCTCAGTTTAGAGCAAAAGCTCATTTACAAAACAGGATGAGAAATTTTAAATAGAATGGCCTTGAAAAAGCAGTTGAAGGGAAAACACACCTGCAGAGAACTTAGTTGTGAAAAGTAACTAAGGGCGGCTAGGTGGCACAGTGGATAAAGCACCGGCCCTGGATTCAGGAGTACCTGAATTCAAATCTGGCCTCAGACACTTGACACTTACTAGCTGTGTGACCCTAGGCAAGTCACTTAACCCCTATTGCCCCGCAAAAAACAAAATAACTAAACCAGAATCTTCCAAAATCAGTTTAAGGCAAAAATGGAAGGAAGGAAGCAAACAGGCATAGAATGGAATAGATCTGATGTGGGTTTTTTTTTTTGTGGGACAATGAGGGTTAAGTGACTTGCCCAGGGTCACACAGTTAGTAAGTGTCAAGTGTCTGAGGCCGGATTTGAACTCAGGTCCTCCTGAATCCAGGACCGGTGCTTTATTCACTGCACCACCTAACTGCCCCCTTCTGATGTTATTTTGATAGTGATATATTCTCATTAGCAATGGTAGTAGAATGACCACATTTGGACTCTCCAAAGGCACTGAAGAAGATGAAGTTAAAATGAGTGACTGGATGTGGCTAAATATATCCAAAAGAAATCCTATGCTAAAATTTTTCCTTAAGAGACATAAAAGATAATAGATAGAAGGTATGAGGAAGGGAGGAAAGGGGGGAGGGAGGAAGGGAGGGAGGGAGGGAGGGAGGGAAAGGAAGAGAGAGAGAGGGAGAGAGAGAAATGAGCAACTATTAACCCATAATGCCTACTTTCTCATTTTTTTGAAAAGGATCTTTGCATGCACTATGGGTATTCTTTTTTTTTGTCATAAAAGTATTATTTTCTAGTTACATGTAGAGATAGTTTTCAACATTTGGGGTTTTTTCATAAAAGTATTTTATTATTTTCCAATTACATGTAGAGATAGTTTTCAACATTTTCTAAAGATTGGAATGATGCCACCTGCTGGAGACTTACTGTAGAAAAGCTCCGCCATGAGGTGAAGGTCTCTGAGGGCAAGACCATGCATCTTTTCTTTGGTGTCAGGAAGTGACGTTTGCTTGTGGGAGGAAGAAGGGGGAGGCTGGCGCTCTGACTCGCTCTTTCGTGTGGACTCTGGCAGAGAGCGGAGCTAGGAATGCTCTCTTCCTTTAATAGATAGATGAATCTAGGCCTTTCTCTTTCTCTTCACCAAATTCTTATTCTCCTCAATAAATGCTTAAAAGTCTAACTCTTGTTAAAGCTTATAATTTATTGGTGAGCACTCATTAGATATTTTAGACAGACTAGCTAGAATTTTAGCCCCTTACAATTTGTTTTTATAAGATTTCTAGTTTCAAAATTTTCTCCCTCCCTCCTCTCCAAGACAGCAAACAATCTGATAAGGGTTATAGATGTACAATAAAATTAAACATATTTCTGCATTAGTCATGCTGTGAAAGAAGAATCAGAGCAAAAAGGAAAAACCTCAAAAAAGAAAAACAAAAAAATAGAAATAGTATGGTTCAGTCTGCATCTAGATTCCATAGTTCTTTTTTTTCTGGATTTGGAGAGCATTTTCCATCATGAGTCCTTTGGAACTATCTTAGACCACTGTATTGCTGAGAAGAGTCAAGTCTGTCACAGTTGATCAACACACAATGCTGTTGATACTATGTACAATGTTCTCCTGGTTCTGCTCATCTCACTTAGCATTAGTTCATGTAAGTCCTTTCAGGTTTCTCTGAAATTCACCTGCTCATCGTTTCTTACAGCACAATAGTATTCCATTACATTCATATACCACAACTTGTTCAGCCATTCCCCAATTGATGGGCATCCCCTCAATTTCCAATTCCTTGCTACCACAAAAAGAGCAGCTATAAATATTTTTATACATGTGGGTCCTTTTCCCTTTTTTATGATCTCTTTGGGTCAAAGGGTATGCACAGCTTTATAGCCCTTTGGCCATAGTTCCAAATTGCTCTCCAGAATGGTTGGATCAGTTCACAGCTCCACCAACAATGCATTAGTGTTCCAATTTTTCCACAGCTTCTCCAACATTTATTATTTTCCTAAGGATATTCTTGATTAAAGCATAAGAAGTGAATGGACAAGATTTGGTTGGTTTTCTATACCATGATACCATACCTTTATAGTCACACAAATGAATAAGTGTTGAAAAAAGAAAACCTTACTATGTGAAAATTCTACAGAATTAATCACAAAATAACATTTGGCCCTGAAAAACTCAGCCTTAAAGACTTTTCTAAATTAAGGTATCACTTAGGTACACGTCAAGGTTAAATGAAACCTAAGACCATAACTTTGTTGAATAATCTACTGAGCACTGATATTAAGCCAGAGATAATGTAGGCAAACCTAACATCTAAGTTGCTTACTGCTGTCACAAAGAATGCTTTACGTGTATCCTGAATAGAAGGATGCCCCACGGATGGGTTTCTAGATATTCTTGTTCCAGGATATCATTGAGTTATCACATCAAGCCTTGGGACTTCACAGGGCTCTCTCAACGAGACCCACAATCATTCAAAAGCCTGGATTTCCATATTAGAAAATCAAAATGACTAAAAAGCTAATGTGACCCTTAGGAAGCATACTTGGGTCGATTCAGTTACTTTTCAATAAAATTGAAAAAACCTTGGATTTGCAATCAGAGGAAGTGGTCTCAAATGCTGCCCCTGACACTAGCTGTGCAACCTTGGCTAAGTTACAACCTCTATGCCTCTAAGTATCTTCTACAAGATGAGGGGAGTGGATCAGACTAGATGATCTTTGAGGGCTCTTCTAACTCATGATCCTATGATAGATTGGATAAGCACTGCAACTGGAAAATGAGTCAGGCCCAGATGAGAAGAGGGAATCAGGCATCTAGGAGGTAATATGATGTTTTCAAGGAACCCAAACTTTTCATGAAAAAAAAAAACATCTTGTAGGCAACAGTTTTCTCCCACTTTGTGACTGTCACTAGAAATCCTGTAATTTCAGAAGAATGAAAATTGTAGGTCACCTAAAGGACTTGCATGGAGGATATAAGTTCGCTGTAAAGCATCAGCAGAATGAGTTACTTGAAACAAGGAATGTTAAACCAGAGGTGGGAGGGAGAGTTGGGGATAACATATGGACAACCCAAGTGCTTCACTGCTAACCACAAAATACTAAAAGGACAAGAAGAGTATCAGGTAGATTTTCTTTGGAGGATTTATTGGACGACTGGACAAAAATGGTGGGTGAGAAGGCATGGAAGGATTTGTGATTTACACTAGTTGAAGGAGTTTCCATACACAAGTTTATAGATTCATTAAATTATCAAAGAATTCTAAAGTTATTTCCCTTTTGGCTTGGGAATTCATTGGCAGGTGGAGAGGGGATGTAAAGAAGTAGTAGATGTACCATGTGTGTTCAGTCATTTTTTTAGTCATGTCCAACTCTTCATGACTCCATTTGGGGTTTTCTTGGCAAAAATACTGGAATGGTTTGCCATTTCCTTCTCCAGTTCCAGAGGAAACTGAGGCAAACAGGGTTTGGTGACTTCACCAGGGTCACACAGCTAATAGGTATGTGAGGCTGGATTTAAATTCAGGAAGATGAGTCTTCCTGACTTCAGGTTCAGCCTTTTATCTACTACACCACCACACAGCTGACCCATGATTTACCATACTAGCTGTTCAACACATCATTTATTAGGCAACTATGGGAGCCATGTTGTGTAATGGAAAGAACACTGGGTCTCTGCTACTTATTAATTGTGGCATTAAACAAATCACAACAAATGTCTCTAGGCTTCAGTTTCAACTGCAAAATGATCAGATTTCTAATCATCAGAAGCTTGGTCAATCAGTGACGAATTTTTTTCAACCACAGAAACTCATGAAGATCATTTACTGAAGCATAGAATGATCAGTACCTGCACAGCTATTAAATTACAGATTCTAGAAATATGTGCTTTTCCCCAAACAACCTTCTGGTATAGTTAATACAAGTCCAAGGGTAATCTTGGACCCAGACATTTCCTGCCCTCTAACACAGACTAAATCTGATCTTGAAAGCCTACCCAAAAGATGAATATATCTCTTTAGCTCATTAAACCATTTTGCCCCCAATATAATTGTGTTTAAGTTCCCACAAATGCCAGTAGTGAGGTCAGTAAGACAACATCTATTAAGTACTTGCTATGTGCCAGGGACACAAAGAAAGGCAAAAGTAGTCCCTATACTCAAGAAGCTCACATTCTAGCTGGGGAGGCTACACATAAATTAACTAGATTTTTGCGTGTTCAATTGTTTCAGAGTCATGTCCGATTCTTCATGACTCCATTTGGGGTTTTCTTTGCAAAGACACTAGAGTGGTTTGCCATGTCCCTCTTCACTTTTGCCTCTTGGAATCCATGACTTGCTTCAAGCCTCAGCTTGAATGCCACCTCCTTTAGGAGGTCTTTCTCAGTCTCAGCCTTTCCCACCTATTAATGCCTTTTCTTCTACAGCAGTTATCTACTTTGCATGTCTCTTGTATATATTTGTACAATTGTGTGTTGTCTCTTTATTTTACAGTTATCCACTATGCCATCTAGCTGCCCCTAGAATGACTACAGGGAAGTAATTTATAGGAAGACTGAAAGGATTGGAAGTATCAGACTATGAAAAGCTTTAAATGACAGAGACCAAGATCTGGCAACTAAATGTATATGTAGGTTGAGTGGGAGTGAAGAGTCAAGGATGCCACTGAGGTTGTCGACCTAGGCAACTAGGAGAATGGTAGCAGTGCCACCCTTGGCAGTAGTAGTTCAGAAGAAGGGTGGGTTTGGCTGGTGTGAGAAAATGGGTAATTGTCTCCTCTCAATGAGGATATAACACTCAATCATACTCCTCCCGACCTGTTTTTAGGACAAAGGGCTCAGATCCCCTCTTCTTGCTCTGGCTAACAAAATCACATGGTTCAAGGAGCCCTGAGTTTGGTCTCAATGAGGTCCGCTCCTGAGTTGTGTCCATATAAAGAATTGATTAGGGATGGGAATACTGCATTCTGATTAGCTAGCTTTTGCTTGCAGATTGTAACCCTTGAGTAATTAGACCAATGATGAAAAAGGGGAGGGTCTAGGGCAGGTGCTTTATCCACTGTGCCACCTAGCTGCGCCCCCCTCAACTGTCTTTTTTTTTTCTCTCTCTCTTTCTTGTGTGTTCGGGGCCAGCTCTGTTGGTGGGCATCAACTGTCTTTTGAACAAGTTGTAAAACTCCTTGGACAAGGCAACTTACAGTCTAAGTGACTTCGGGCAGGTCATTTAATGTCCCTGGGCCTCAATTTCTTTGGTTGTAAAATGAAGGTGTGGGGGCCGAAGTCTCTTCATCCTATGAAGATCCTATGAAATCCACTAATTCTTTGGCAATGTGGGAACTGATCTTATTCTAGGCTTGGCCTTTAAAAGGGATAACAGACATCTATCTCCCTCAACATAATACTGGGAGGTATGATTTGTTTTTTTAGAGAGGGTCAGAACTTGAAAGATCTCCCAAAACTTGATAGTTGTGTAAACATGAGTACAGGAGCCTTGGATGGATGTCTACTTTGCCAGTGACAAACTGCTCTGTAACTCCAATCCCCATTTGTTAAATGGGAGTGAGTTAAGTTCTCTCTACCAGCCACACTTCCTCAAGATGGAAAGCCAAAAAGCTATTTACAGTATTTTCTCATTAATTTTTTCAGGTATTTTAATACTGAATTTGGCCAAAAACCAAATAAAATCAGCATTTTCATATACATGGTAGAACAGAAAAAGTTTCACATTAATCTTAATTAGATGTACATTACTTTATACACTTGGATAGACTGGTTCATTCACTAGTAGTGTGAGCTTCAGTGACACAGTCAAGCGAGCAGTCAAACCAGGCACTGGACCCAGGTCCCTGGATCCACATTAGACTATTCTCTGTGAAATGAGAAAATTATCCAGGCAGCATGGAACAGTTGATAAACTCACTGACTCTGCAATCAGAAGACTTGCTACTACTTGTAAAGTCACAACTTCTCTGGGTGGTAGGTAGGACCTGGGCCTTTGTCAGGAGCAGCTAGATGGCACAGTGGATAGACCACTGACCCCTGGAGTCAAGAAGACCCAAGTTCAAATTTCACCTCAGACACTTACTAGCTATGTGACCCTGGTTAAGTCACTTAACCCCAATTGCCTTAAACATCCTGGGCCATTTCCAGTCGTCCTGATATATATCTTGCCACTGGCTTTCATGGCTCTGGAGGGGAGGGTGAGGTTGGTGACCTTGAACAGCCCTCACTTAAATCCAATTCAGTGCAAGTCATGACATCAGGCCAATGTCATGGTCCTCTTAGAGAAGAAGGACAAACAACAAAAACAAGGGACCTCATCTCTAAAAATGAAGAGGCTTGGATTAGAGGTCTCTTTTTCACTTCTAAACATGGGATCCTTTAATCCCATACCTGGAAGGTCGTGTGGGAACACTGCAAACATCGCTGGAAGACTAAGTACCCCTCCACAAAAGTATCACGATTGACTGCAGGTGACTCCCTACCACCAACCTAGCCACATACAGAGACAAAAAAGAGAGAGCCATAAACGTAATCCGGGGAGACACATTTGACGACAAAGCCTAGGAACCCAGCAGCAAACCCCGACAAATATTTAGCCTGAAGTGGGGAGAGAGAACTGAAAGTGTCGAAGGAGTTGCGAGCACACACACGCAAGAGGTTCTCCTTGCCCAACAACAGTTTCCATGGCCACTCCTACTTCCCCCTACCCACACACAGCCATCCCCGCCCAACCTCCCAGTTTGTTTTGTGGACCGGGAGGCATGACCCAGATGCCAGAGTTGAACCAGCATAGCTCAGACTTTAGAGACACCACGATCTCCCTCTGCTTCCTTTAACCCCACGGGAGGAAAGTGGGGGTGGGGGCTTCCACGTCCATACCCCGCCCCAAGCTATCCCCACCCAACTTCCTGGTTAGTTTTGTGGACAGGAGGCGCGGAACCGGAGCCCGGAGTTGAGCGGGTATAGCGAAGGGTGTAGCGCGCGCGCGCGCGCGCACACACACACACACACACACACACACACACACACACACACACACACACACACACACACACACACACACACACACACGCGCGCGCTCTGAGCACCGCCCGCCCCTTGACTCCCCCCGAGGCCAGCTAGTGGTCCCTACTCTCAGGGGTCGTTATTTTGCTCAACTGCGTGCATTACCCTCCTAGATGTGGGTCGGCACCAGCAACCCCATCCCCACCCCACCCCCTCCTCTCGCTCCGGGGGGGGCCTTTAAATTTCTGGACCTTAGTTTCCTCCTATGGGCTAGATGATCTCCAGGAGCTAAATCTCTAAATCCTCTTCCTTTCTCGGCCATCAACAACAGTCCATCTGGCCTTCTCCCCGCCTCCACTTTCCCCAGAAGCCAGAAGAAACGAGCCATTGGGGGCGGGGGGGGGGTGTTAAGAGCGCCGAATCTGAAGGACCTGGGTTTAAAGCCCAACTGTATTCATTACAACCCCCCCCCCCTTCCTCAGTTGTCTCTTCTTTAAAATGAAGTCATTGACTAAGATGGAGTCTGGACTTCAATTCAAAACAACAAATATTAAGCACCCACACTGCGCTAGGTGCAGCGGGGAGGGGGTACAAAAAGCAAAAAAAAGTTCCAGGCCTGAGGGAACTTTCATTTTATTGGAGGACAGGATAGGAATTCCAACATATACACAAATAAATATAATATAAGTAGTTCTTATCTGGGAACTACTGGTACCTGAAAAGACCACTTAAAGTGAATTCAGTTAAAACTGGGGAACTAATCTTTCAAAGTAAATGCTGAAAATATGGTTCCATTGAGGATTTCAGCTTGAATAGTGTTGGCTGAGTAAAAAGCAAGTCCCCCCCCCCCCAGGTGATAAAATGCCCAGATACTTGAAAAATAATCAATCAATGCATTTGATTAAGTGGGAAGTGGAGTGACATTGACTGGAAGTGTTCAGATTGGCTGAGGAAAGTTAGTCATGCCCTGTTTCTCATCTATAAATAGGAAGGCCAGCTTAGAAGCCAAGTTATCTGAGCATCTGGCAGAAATTCCAGCAGGAGGTTGTGAATGACTGGTTCCCAGTGAAGACACTACCGACAGAAATCTAAAATCCCTAGGATCCTTTGAAGTTTAAAGGGTCCTCTACCAGCCAAATCAAGGGGGGGAGGGAGAAGGGAGGTTAAAGTCTATGGCCAAAGTGCTCCCCTTCCCTCACCACCCTCCAGTCACTCCTCAGGGGATTTGGCTGGAATTCTTGTTTGCCTGTGTTCAATGGAACATGAATCAGAAAACTGGCTAAAGACTGAAATAATTTAGGGATGTATTTTGTCAGTTGATTGTCAATAAACATTTATTAAGCACCTACTATGTGCCAGGAATTGTGCTAAGTGCCAAGAATACAAAAAGAGGCAAAATACAGTCTGCCCTCAAGGAGCTGACAGTCTAATAGGGGAGACCACGAGAAAACATACAAACAAGCTATATTACAGGATAAATGGGAAATAGTTAAAAGAGGGAAGGCAATAGGATTAGGAGAGGTTAGGAAAGGATTCCTGTAGAGGATGGATTTTAGTTGAGACTTAAAGAAAGCCAGGGATACTAGTAGGTAGAGATGAAGAGAGAATTCCAGACATGGAAGGCAGCTTGGGGGAAAAAAAAAAAAAGAAAAAAACTGGAGCCAAGAGAGATGGAGTATCTTGTTCATAGAACAGCAAGTAGGTCAGGGTCATTGGAAAGACAAAAATATGGTATAAAGGCTGGAAACGTAGGAGAGGGATAGGTTATGAAGGGTGGACATGAGCCTGGATACTAACTAGTGTTAAGCTGAGAGAGATGTTCGAGTAGGGGCTAACTTCACAAGGGGCAAAATTCATTAGTGAATATTTACATATTATGTGAACTTTTACTTCCCTACCTAACCTTAGAGAGTGGGAGTTCCACTGGTAGTCAAGACCTGGACCCAAGTCCCACTTCTGAAACACAGTGAGATGTCATGTAAGTTGTCAGTGCCCCAGGTAACTCTCTTAATAAGACTGTTGGACATTTGCTGATCTATACTGAGAGACGGAATCTTCTTAATGGGAGATTATACTAAGGGAAGTACAGGTCTGATTGGCAAAGATAACAAAAGTGGTGACAGTTGCGTTAATGGGAACTGATGGTAGCCTAACCATGCTGGATTTCAAAAAAAAATTTTTAATCCTCTTTTAGATGTACATTTATTGTTAAGTAGTGTGAGAATATTACTATTACAGAGTCCCCCTGCTATGTGAGCATGTGACCCCCCTCAACTAATCAGCTAGAAGCAGTGTGTAAGGCAGTTAGTTTGGTCAGTTGGTTTTGGGAGTGGTGGTTGGAACCTCGTATGGGGTTGGCAGCTCTGATTTCTCCTCGAGGGTAGGTTATGTTTTCCTATTCTTTCAGAGACACTTTTTCTTTCTTTGTTAACCTCTAATACATTTTAATAAATGTTTAATACCTAAACTGTGAAACTGTTGTCCTAGTTAGCGTTCCCCAAAAGGGGACAGGTAGGGTAACCACACACATTTAGTTTTACCCATCACAGTAGTAAAATGAAGTTTGAACAGTACAGTCTGTGGTGACTATTTTTCAAAGTCCCATATGGGACATTTACCCCAAAGAAGTCAAAAGTCTAATATATGTTAAAATATTCACAACAGTACTTTTTTGTTTTTGTTTTTGTGGGGCAATGAGGGTTAAGTCACACAGGGTCACACAGCTAGTAAGTGTCAAGTGTCTGAGGCCGGATTTGAACTCAGGTCCTCCTGAATCTAGGGCCAGTGCTTTATCCACTGCTCCACCTAGCTGCCCTCCACAACAGTAATTTTTGTGATATCAAAGAACTTGAAATAAGGGTGAGTATCCAAGGATTGGGACATGGCTGAATTGTCAGATAATAAGAAACAATAGCTATGAAGAATTCAGAGGACAGATTTGTATGAACTAACATAGATTGAAAAAATCAGAACAAAGAGAATGATATTCATAATCGATGACTGCAATGTTAAGCAAAAGAGCAATAAACAAATTGTTAAACATGTGAGTAAGAGAGAAATCAATTAAGGTCCCAGCAAAGAGATAATGAAATGTGCTTTCTTCCTTTAAGCAAAGGCATAGAAAGAATATTGCATATATCACCAGAATTTCTGTATTGTATGTTTTTGTTAATTTTTTCCTTTGATCCATGGGATAGTAGTCATGCTAAAATAACTATTATGTAAAAACAAAAGGCAGCAATAAAAATTTTTTTTTTTAAATCAATACCCCAGGAAATAAATCATCAGTCTGTACCAGTACAAAATGCAACCTGGCAACTTTGGGAACTCAATAATAAATAAGAGAACATTCTATATGTGGTAATTTGATGAGGAGCAACTTTTATCTATAGAATGCTGTAGCTGTAGATGTAGATAGCATCTGAGCAATCTTAAATATAAGGATTGAGTTAGGTGGCACAGTGGGTAGCACACTGGGCTTGAAATCAGGAGGATCTGAGTTCAATCTGGCCCATAGACACTAGCTGCGTGACCCTGGGCAAGTCACTTAATCCTGATTGCCTCCAAAAACAAAATAAAATGGATATAAGGATGCTTTGACAGGCATGATATGGGCTCTGAGTACCTTCCTTGTCCCTGTCCCCAACTGGTTTCTCATGCCCTTGAGACTATAGTGAGGGATAGACCAAGGCAAGCATATAATGTGACCCTTACATTTGTCCCCCTAGGGTTGAGAAGGGCTTTCTCAATTTCCTTCAAAGGTTTACTCTGCCTGAATTTTTTTCCCTTTAAAAAAAATGGATAACTTGGTTTTATGTCACCTTCATTTTCAAATATATCCCTCACCACCCCCTACCCAGTAGGAGCCATAGTTCTCAGAGCCCTGTCATGTGGGCTTCTTAGGGTTCTGGACAGGAAGACTAGGCTAACTTTTCTTCCTTCCTTCCTTCCTTCCTTCCTTCCTTCCTTCCTTCCTTCCTTCCTTCCTTCCTTCCTTCCTTCCTTCCTTCCTTCCTTCCTTCCTTCCTTCCTTCCTTCCTTCCTTTCTTTCTTTGGCAGGGCAATGAGTGTTAAGTGATTTGCCCAGGGTCACACAGCTAGTAAGTGTCAAGTGTCTGAGGCTGAATTTGAACTCAGGTCCTCCTGAATCCAGAGCCAGTACTTTATTCACTGTGCCACCTAGCTGCCCTCTAGTTGCCCCCTGCTAGGCTAATTTTTCCTTCAAAGTTATTGCAATCATGCCCAGGCTAAGGTTCTAGGACCTATGTAGGTTCAAGCATAAAAGAGACCAATGCCCCTCAGACCTGGTGGATGTCTCACTGCCATTTGAGCCATTACAGCATGCTAACTATATCCTGATGATCAGAAGCTTTTTTTTTTTTTTTTGAGATGAAGGTGGCATATCTACCTGAACCAAAGCTCTGTCCTTGTTGAAGACCCTCTTCCTGCTATAACTAAATAAACTTCCTTTTGTTAACTCTCAGATGATCTAAGAGTTTCTCATTTCATTCCAGTCTCAAACCTGAACTCCAGACTGACCTGATTAGAGAGAGAAACAGTTCAGCAAAATTAATCAATACATCAACTGGATCTGACAATATATAAAACTCTCCATGAACTTTTTGTAGTCATAAGTTCTAATGATATGGTAGTATTCCATTAAATTACATGCCACACTTTGTTTAGCCATTCCCTAATCTAATGGGTATCTCCTTTGTTTCTAGTTCTTTACTACCACAAAAGTGCTGCTATGAATATTTGGGTGTATATGAGGCCTTTATTGCTATCTCTTACCTTCCTGGGGCATATGATTAGGAAAGAACTTTCTGGGTTAAAGGGATGGAACATTTTAGTAACTTTCTTAGCACTAATTCCAAATTACTTTCCATAATGGTTAGACCAACTCACAGCTCTGTCAATGTATTCATGTGTCTGATTCTCCTCAATCATACCTATCTTTTGTTGCCTTTGGCAATTTGCTAGATATGAGATGAAAACTCAGTTTTGATGTGCAATTCTTATTAGTTATTTGGATTAGTCTTTCATATGCTTTTTAATAGTTTACAATTCTTTTTTTGAGAATTATTAGGCTAAGGCTCTAGGAATTGTGCAGATACACTCTGACTCCTTAGCCACTTGGGAAAATCTCTTGCTCCTATGCAGTATTTGTGTTACTTATCTATATATTTTTGGTATCAGACCCTTATTAGAGATACCTGATACGATTATTCTCCCCAGTAAACAGCTTCCCTTCTCATCATAGTTGCAATGATTTTATTACTGCAAAGGCCTTTCAATTTCATGTAATTGAAAATATTTTTTGTGATTCCCTGTATTCCTTTTTTGTTTTTTTGTGGGTTTTTTTGGTAAGGCAATTGGGGTTAAGTGACTTGCCCAGGGTCACACAGCTAGTAAGTGTGTAAAGTCTCTGAGGCCGGATTTGAACTCAGGTCCTCCTGAATCCAGGGCCATTGCTCTATCCACTGTGCCACCTAGCTGCCCCTGTATTCCTTTTTTGGATAAATTTCTCCTCTAGCATAGCTGTGAAAATTATTTAGTTCTCTTCTAATTTTTAAAACACTTCAAACTTTATATTAATCCAAAATTTAAAGACAAAATTTTCAAAGCTACAGGAGCAACCAAATGAGTGAAGAGTGTAAAAAAGTTCATTTAGCCTTTTATTTCTTTTTTTTTTTTTAAGTGAGGCAATTAGGGTTAAGTGACTTGCCCAGAGTCACATAGCTAGTTAAGTATTAAGTGTCTGAGGCCAGATTTGAACTCAGGTACTCCTGACTCCATGGCCAGTGCTCTATCCACTGCGCCATCTAGCTGCCCCTTAGCCTTTTATTTCTATAGCAGCTGACATCCATCCTAGAATTCAGAACAGAACCTATTTTTCACTTGAGTTATTTATTGCTGTGGGACTGTAGAACTTATAAACAGGTGTGAAGCTAGCTCTTCCTCAAGAGTTCATCAGATGCTCTAAGGATGATGAAATTGTTTGTCCTTCAAAGTATGATATAGTAAGGGCCACAAAAGCTATCAGTTGAGAGGTCATCCAGTAAAGGTCTGAGAAAGAAGAAAATAGTGGCGGTAGTAGTAGTAGTAAGAGGAGGAGGAGGAGGAGGAGGAGGGAGGAGTATCCCTGTTCTGGGATACTGAGGCAGCTATTTGTCAACCTGATAACAACAGATAAGCCTGCTGCCTTCCAGGGGAATGTATCTCAGATATAACATGGAACCTCTTAAAGCTAAAAATGAATGACAAATATCCACTTTTGGGGAGGGGGGGTAGGCAATGGCATTAAGTGACTTGCCCAGAGGGGGCAGCTAGGTGGCGCAGTGGATAAAGCACCAGTCCTGGATTCAGGAGGACCTAAGTTCATATCCGGCCTCAGACTCTTGACACTTTCTTTCTTTCTTTTTATTTATTTATTTTTTTTTTGCGGGGCAATGGGGGTTAAGTGACTTGCCCAGGGTTACACAGCTAGTTAGTGTCAAGTGTCTAAGGCCAGATTTGAACTTGGGTACTCCTGAATCCAAGGCCAGGGCTTAATCCACTTCGCCACCTAGCTGACCCCCTACTTGACACTAGCTATGTGACCCTGGGCAAGTCACTTAACTCCAATTGCCTCACACACACCACCCCCCCAGGTGACTTGTCTACGGTCACACAGTTAATAAGTATCTGAGGCTGCATTTGAACTCAGGTCCTCCTGACTCCAGAGCTAGTGCTCTTTCTACCACACCACCTAGCTGCTCCAACTATCTACTTTTGATGATTCAAGTAGGTATTGCCAAAGATTATGAAATCTTTCTCAAGAAACTAAAGACCACAAGGGCATGGCCACTGCATATTGGAGGCAAGGTAAACAGAAGAGAAAGATAGATTTGTGAAATGAACAACTGGCTCAGAATGGGATTTGGACTTTTGGACCATGGCTTAAAATATAAGAATGAGAGGTCTGTGGCCAGAAAATGTGTTTTCTTCTAGTCTTTCGAGTCCAGTAGAAAGGGCTTTAGCCTAAAAAGAAGGGGGAAGGAGAAGATTGCTTACATTTAGAGTCACTACAAAGAAGGAAGAAAAACAGTTTAGGTACCCAGGTATCTACAAGGAAAAGTCCACAAGAAAGGGAGCCAGAAGGAAAATCCCTAACCTTAAAGGCCTATACATAACTACTCAAAGTTTAGGCATCAAGAAAAAGGAACTGGGGCAGCTAGGTGGCACAGCCTCAGCCTTGGATTCAGGAGGACCTGAGTTCAAATCTGGCCTCAGACACTTGATACTTACTAGCTGTGTGACCCTGGGCAAGTCACTTAACCCCAACTGCCTCAGGGGAAAAAAAAGGGAACTACAGGTTATAAAGCAAGGAAGAAAAATTGACCTCAGGTATCAATGATATTTGGTAGACTGAAACTCATGACTGGACTATTGTTTTAAATACCATATTCAAAAGAAGGCAACGTAGTTAAAAGGTGAAGAGTGGTGGAGCACTGTATATCAAGAAGGTATCTGAGGAAATCCAAGGAGCAGAGGAGAAGGCAAACATGGTAGATGGCTTTTGGGTGAAGCTCAAGAGAGAAACAGAAGTGATTTTGTTATTAAATATGCCACAGACCCTCAACAGATACAGGAAATAGATTTACCATCAGCTGTTCTGCTGAACATCATGCCTCCCCTGGGATAAGCTCTTCACCTGAAATGTCATCATCTTGGAGATCATTCCACTTTGATACTATAACCCATACTTCCTCAGCACCCTTGGTACCTCTCCCCTCTGACTAGAGGAATGGAAAGCAGAGAAATGAACTCTCAAGGCTTCCCTCTATAGAAGGCTCAGACTTCCATCTAACTTCATTAACTATAAGCTAGTCTGCTCAGTTTCAACTCCTCTAACATCATGCCCCCAAACTGGGAAGCTTCTGACAGCCCTCATCCCCCTTTTAGCTTCCTTTTGTGTGTCATATTTCCCTATTAGATTGTAGCTCCTTGGGGGCAGGTACTATCTTTCTTTTTCTTTTTTTATATCCTCAGTGCTTAGCAGTGCCTGACACATAGTAGGTACTTAATACATGCTTATTAATTACTGATGAGATGAGAAGTTTGGGAAAAAAGATCATAAGCCTGATACAGAAGCATGAGATAGTATCTGTTGGAAATTTTGATTATCCAGACATTTGCTGGAGCTCAAAATCAGAGCAGCTAATAGTTCCTTCACTTGTCTTAATGATCATTTCTTCTTTTAAACAGTGGAAGAACCAACAAGAATAAATTCTATTCTGGTTCTGATTCTTTTTTTTTTTTTTTTTTTTTTAGTGAGGCAATTGGGGTTAAGTGACTTGCCCAGGGTCACACAGCTAGTAAGTGTTAAGTTTCTGAGGCCGGATTTGAACTCAGGTACTCCTGACTTCAGGGCCAGTGCTCTATCCACTGCGCCACCTAGCTGCCCCTGGTTCTGATTCTTACTAAGAGAGAAGAACTAGTTGCTGGGGTGGAAATAAATAATTGGAACCTTATCAAGATATGACCACTCCCTCCTAGATTTTGAGATAGAGGAAATACCAGAGGCCCCATGTGGAAGAAGCTGAAGCCAGGGAGGTACCTTTTGCTCCACCTTTAAGCCAGGAGACACCCAGTTCCTCTGAGGCAGGAGGCACTACATGTCAGTTCAGAACACTAAGGATGAGATGAGACTCCCTCACTACAATCCTTTTGGGGAAATCACCATCAGATCATCCCATTTTCCCTACCACTGCATCCTAAGGTTCTCTGGATTTTCTCATCGGACCTGCTGTTACTCTCTCCATACTCGCAGGCGCTTCCATCTGACAGGCTGATGCATCCGAAGCACCCCTGGGCTTCACCATCGGCTGAACTCTCCTATGTGTGTGTTGTTATTGTTGTTTAGTTTTCTTTTTCTTTTTCTTTTTTTTTAAATTTTTTTTTTTAGTGAGGCAATTGGGTTTAAGTGACTTGCCCAGGGTCATACAGCTAGTAAGTGTTAAGTATCTGAAGCCGGATTTGAACTCAGGTCCTCCTGACTCCAGGGCCGGTGCTCTATCCATGTTGTTTAGTTTTCAATCATGTCTGATTCTCCATGACCCACTTTGGGGTTTTCTTGGCAAAGATGCTGAGGGGGTGGTTTTGCCATCTCCTTCTCCAGCCCATTTTATAGATGAGGAAATGGAGGCAAACAGAATCAAGTGACTTGCCCAGCGTCACACAGCTAGTGTCTGAGGCCAGATTTGAACTCAGGAGGATGAGTTTTCCAGACTCCAGACCTGGCGCTCTTTCTACTGTGCCCTCAGCTGCCCTCTTCTCTGTGTAGTTTCCCTCAATTAGAGTGTGACCTCCTTGAGCCCAGGGACTGCCTTATTTTTTCTATTCATATCCCTAGCACCAGGCATAAGGAGAGCATGCAGTAAGTGCTTACTAAGCCCCTTTTCATTCATTCCAGAAAGACTCCAGGAAAGAGAAGAATGGGTAGGATCTCATCAACTAAAATGCTACCATAGAAAGTCAGTGAAGGAAGGACAAGAAATGCTCAAGAATGAAATCCTGGACAATAAGGGAAAAAATTACAACGAGGAAGAAAAATGGGATTTATCTGAAGAGACCTATGTGGATATGCAGGGAGCTCACTAACCAATGCTGACTTTACAAAGAAATGTATAGGGCAGCTAGGTGGTGCAGTGGATAAAGCACTGGCCCTAGATTCAGGAGGACCTGAGTTCAAATCCGGCCTCAGACACTTGACACTTACTAACTGTGTGACCCTGGGCAAGTCATTTAACCTTCATTGGCCGGCAAACAAACAAATGTATAGAAGATGGAAAGAAGGCCAGGTAACAAACACAGAATGAATGTCAGAAGTACAAAGGCTTAGAATGAACTGTTGAAGGAATCTAGGGACAACAAAAAGGGTAAGGGTGTGTGTGTGTGTGTGTGTGTGACAGAGATACAGAAAGAGAGAGAGAGAGAGAGATTAGGAGAAAAGGAAAGATCAAAGAAAGGGGAGGATTTTTGCTCGGGAGTAAGAGAACAATGATATAATGGACACCAGAGAGAAGGGAAAGCTTCTTAGATCATATTTTGCTTCTGTTCCCTGCTAAGGAGAATGACTTTTGTCCAGGAAACGAATGGACAAAAATGGCTATCAGGGAGCAGGTACACAAGATCGGTAAAGTGCCTTCCTGAATTCAATGAATTGAGGTTAGCTGGTGCCCAGATGAATTACATGCTCCAGTACTGAAAAAGAGATGTGACTGTGATCTACTGTGAGTATTATCTGAAAGACTGTGGGAAGTGGGAGAAGTACCAGGTAAGGGCAAATATCCCAATTCTCAAAAAAATGGAAGAGAACAGAGTCTGAAAACACTAGGTTGTTGAGCTTGCTTTGATTCCCTAGAACATTTTTATAACAGGCTAATTTTAAAGAGATGGTTGCTGAACAACTAGGAAGGGAAATGGGGATGAGGAAGAGCCAGCAAGACTTCACAAAAAGAACAGAAATTATTATACTAATCTTATTTCATTTTTAAAAACAGCATTATCAAATGGCTGGATGAGAGAAATACTGTAGACATAGTTTACCTAGATTTTTTTTTTTTTTTTTGCGGGGCAATTGGGTTTAAGTGACTTGCCCAGGGTCACACAGCTAGTAAGTGTTAAGTGTCTGAGGCCAAATTTGAACTCAGGTACTCCTGAATCCAGGGCCAGTGCTCTATCCACTGTGCCACCTAGCTGCCCCCGTTTACTTAGATTTTTTTTTTCTTCTTTTTTTTTGGTTTTGGTTTTGGGTTTTTTTTTTTTTTTTAGGGAGGCAATTGGGGTTAAGTGACTTGCCCAGGGTCACACAGCTAGTAAGTGTTAAGTGTCTGAGGCTGGATTTGAACTCAGGTACTCCTGAATCCAGGGCCGGTGCTCTATCCACTGCACCACCTAGCTGCCCCAGTTTACTTAGATTTTTAGTAAAGATTCTGATAAATTACATCATTGGGAAGATGGAGAGAAGTAGACAGGATGATAATAAAACAGATTCAGAACTGGTTGGATGGCTAAACTCAAAAAGTAGATAACCTGGGTTGAATGTCACCATAGCAGCAGGTCTTCATTGGACTGCACTGAAGGATCTATGTTTAGCCTTGTGCTGTTTGGAATTTTTATCAAAGACTTGGAAAAGGACATTAATACTTGTGCACAAAAACTCAGTTACAAATTCAAGTTGGGGGCAGCTAGATGGCGCAGTGGATAGAGCACCAGCCCTGGAGTCAGGAGTACCTGAGTTCAAATCCGGCTTCAGACACCTAACACGTATTAGCTGTATGACCCTGGGCAAGTCACTTAACCCCAATTGCCTCACTAAAAAAATAAATAAACAAACAAATAAATAAATAAATAAATTCAAGTTGATGGTGGTGTGGTCAGACAGCAAGTGGTCTGAAAAATGTCTAGGTGTTGTAGCAGCCTGAATTAAGAAAGGGACAGCTTCCAGAAAAAAGGTGATAAGTCTTGCCATCCTCTGCCCTTGTCAGATTTCTTCTGGAGTACTGTGTTCAGTTCTGGGTGCCAACCTTGGAAACAACTGGATTTCAATCCCACCTCTAACACACGTTGGCTGTGGGACACTGGGCAATTTATTTAACCTGTCAACGCCCTACACATTGATAAAACCATAAATTGCAGAAAAGATGCCAGTGAACCCCTATCTATATCCAAAAGTGGCGCAGGCTGACTCAAGAGGCGTTGGGTTCCCATCATCTTGAAGGCCTTCAGGCAGAAGCCGGATGGCCACTTGTCTGGTGTATTAGCTAGGGATTCCTTTAGAGTATGAACTGGGCAAGATAACTATTAAGGTTATCAAGCTTTTAAAAAAGGATTCATGGAAGGACAAGAACATGTATCATCATAGAGGATAAGAAGGTTTGGATAGTTTGAAATCAGAATTAGTAGAGGGAGACTCACATTGATAATCATGATTCCACTGGAGTATCAAAGCATGGAAAAGTCTACAGCATTGTAGTCAACCTTTACTTATTTGTAACAGTTATAATGTCCTTTGCTAAAATCTTCCTCTAATACTTTCTTATTTGTTTGTTTATTTATTTATTTTTAAAGTGTTGTGTGGTTTTTTTTTGGGGGGGGAGGCAATCAGGGTCTGAGACTGGATTTGAACTCAGCTAGTGTCAAGGGTCTGAGACTGGATTTGAACTCAGGTACTCCTGTTCCAGAGCCAGTGCTCTAGCCACTGTGCCACCTAGCTTGTACCCTAATGCTTTGTCTTGATGTGAAAACTGGGCAGAGCCTGGGCTCATGAAGGTGTTACCAGTGGAATTCAAGTTCTGGCACATCCTACTAAACTGGAAAAGCTTCAAGTGTGGGTCCAATGATGGGATTGTATGTCTACTGTCTGAAGACTAAGTTGAGTTGAGAAATTCAGCATCAGAAGCTCGATCATCAGGTAGACAATATTTTGGGGCCACAGTAATCCATTTCTGGAAGGGTAAAAATCTGTGTTAGTGAAGAGAGTGCTCCTACTAATGAAACTATGGATCACTAAAATTTTGAAATGGTAATCATATAACAATATCTGGTATTTATAGAGCAGAGCAGGATTTAGGAAGCATTTTCATCATAAGGACTACAAGGAGTAGGACAGAGATTAGACCTGTGATATCACTGGTAAAGGGAGCACCTACTGGGAAAGTTCTTCAACCAATACAAACCACTATGTTCTATGTAACTTTTGCTCTTAAGAACTTCCTAGAGCACTGAGATGTTAAGCCTAGCAGCACACAACCAATGTGTGTTAGTGGTGGAACTTGAATGCAGGCTAGTTCTCTATCCGCTACACTATATTGCCTCACTTCCATCATCATAATCCTACAAGGTGGGTGGTACAAATATTATTCTCCCCATTTTCCAGATGAAGTAACTGAATCAGATCAGACAAGTCAAATGACTTGCCAAAGGCCATACAACCAGTAAATGGCAGAGCTAGGACTCAAATCTAGATTTTCTGATGCCAAGTCTGGTGTTCTCTCCAAAAAAATTGAAACCGTGTGCAGTTTTTTTTTTAATTATTAATATTTTTATTTAAAATAGTATATAATTGTAAAATCTCTATTACCTAACTTTGGAATCCAGTCACTTATACAAGGTAAGCAAAATACACACTTATATTCTGCTTGCATCCCAGAGATACAGTTGCATCCATCCATTCATTCTCTCTTTTTTTTTTTTGGTGGGGCAATGAGGGTTAAGTGACTTGCCCAAGGGCACACAGCTAGTAAGAGTCAAGTGTCTGAGGTCAGATTTGAACTCAGGTCCTCCTGAATCCAGGGCCGGTGCCACTGTGCCACCTAGCTCCCCCTCATTCTCTAAGTAGTTTACTGAACACCTACTATGTGAAAAGGATTTCTCTAGTCTTGAAGACATTAGGAACCTATAACAATTATAATTCCTTTCCCAGATGCCCAAGTGTATAGGAGATGCTACCGTCCTACTATCACAGGGCTCAGGAGCCAAAGCCTTGAATATCCAGCTATCCATGGAGTACAGTCACTACAGAGGAAATTCTATACCAGTTTTGCCACTTTGCAGCTGTTCAGTAAACTATTTAGAGAAGCTCAATTTTGAAGCATAACAGGATAACGAAGACTTAGAAACTCCAAATGCTAAGGACCCTTGCCTCAGGAAGGGAAAACAAGAGAAAAATTACTGTTCAAAAGATAAAAAGTCTCTCACAACCAGAAAACACCACAATGTGTGCAGAAGGGCTGAGTAGTGAATCTGTGCAATTAACTCTCTAATGTCTATGGGTGGACTCTTCCTCTCAGGATGATTTGGAGACATCATCCTTCCTGCTGCCATCTGTCACTATGTGCTGGGGGAATGCAAACATTTTAATATGAGGCAAATCTAATTAAGAAGGCAAGTTTGCAAAGATGCATTTGTATAAAAATTACTTCAAAGAAAAAATATACTTTGGATTACCTGCTCTTTAGTTATTGGCTCCTCTGGATTTTCACTGCTCCCCTTCCATTTAGCCTGGCCAACTTAATTGTTTATATTCCTCAGCAAGGCTGAAATAAAATCCTATGATAAGAAAGAATGACATTAGGTTTTCAAATTGTTCTAAACCAATGATGTGGAGGGATTGGAGAAAAGGGAGTGGGGCCAGCATGACATACAATGACGAGAGAGGAAGAATAGGGAGGTCCTACCTGATTCCTGAACACTGGTAGAGGACTTCAGTTCAAATGCCAGCTCCGACACTTACTAGCTATGTACCTTGGGCACATTACTTAAGCGTCTAAGTATCCTCAAATTCATTGCCATTAATTTTAGACTTTTTTTTTTTTTTTTAGTGAGGCAATTGGGGTTAAGTGACTTGCCCAGGGTCACACAGCTAGTGTTAAGTGTCTGAGGCCAGATTTGAACTCAGGTACTCCTGACTCCAGGGCCGGTGCTTTATCCACTGCGCCACCTAGCTGCCCCTGCGTCTAAGTATCCTCATCTGTAAAATGAGGGAGCTATAGCAGATGACCTCTTCAGGCCTTGTCTCCAGCTTCAGATCAGTGTGATGTTATGACTTTGGGCCCAAAGGGCCACCTTTATTCTCTGTCTACAATACAAACAGCAGAAGATTGACTAGAAATTGCCCTGGTGGATTACTAATCTTCAACAAGGGTAAAGAGGTGGTACTGTGCTAAGCAGTATTAAAGGTGAGCGTATGGGTACAAAGGACAGGATAACAACAGTATAAATGCCTTACATAGTTCTGACAATGTGAAATCAGGGCCAATACATTTTACTGAAATTAGGAGCATCATCCCCAATTCCTTTGAAAGCGTAGTGTCATTCGTTACTTGTTGAAATGAACCCTACTTCCTAACTCCTGCAGGCTGGTGTAATTCAATTCATCTTTTTTCCCTTCTTTTTTTTTGGGGGGGGGGCAGGGCAACGGGGGTTAAGTGACTTGCCCAGGGTCACACAGCTAGTAAGTGTTGAGTGTCTGAGGCTGAGTTTGAACTCAGGTCTTCCTGAATCCAAGGCCAAGGCTTTATCCACTGTGCCACCTAGCTGCCCCTGGTGTAATTCAATTCAGCAGGCATCTCTCAGGGTACAAAAAGTGAAGTCCTTGACATCCGCCAGGAGCTCAGGAGCCTTAAAGATGTTGAGTAGTTTCCAGAGTGAGTCTCTTGAACCAGATTCCTGGGGCCTCTCCCTGAATTAACACTCTTTCCCCAAAACTGGATTATATAAAAAAAAGGGAGGAAAGTAGCCAGAATTGAGCCCTGTTCTCTAATTTGGGACAGCCGGTGTTGGTTTTAAAAGACCCAACCCAAACATGCCTTATTTTCCCAAGACACATAGTTCCATTCATCTTCCTTTAGGTGGTGACTGAGGCTGAAAGACAGTGGTTCCTTAGGGAAAAGGAAGGTAAATAGAGAGTCTTAATTTGTAACTAGCTCCCGATTCACCTTTTAATTTTGTAACTTTCCAGGGTGTGTACTGCTCTGTGGTCTAGGATTGTTTAGGACATTATTTGCCATCCAATCCCAAAGACCACATGGGTACAAACATTGTGCCAACATTCTAAATCCGAGACCTCTGGATTTTAATCTGCAATCATGATGCCACACAATCACAGTCTCCTCTTCCTGTGCCCCATAACTCCCCCCCCCCCCATTTCCCCAGCTGTGAAATCAAGGTCTCTATTTAACAGCAGCTTGTCCTAATTGATTTTCATAAAGTCATAACTGAAAACAAGGAAAGTAATTTTGTCTAGATGAATCCCAACTGTTTTTATTTTTTAGTTCAATATTCCTGACACCAGGGGGCTTCTCGCATTATTATTCTGGCTAGTTAGTGTATCAAATCACTACTTTTGACCCCTCTAAAGGCTTGCCTGGATCACATTTCACAAATAAAGGGCTACAAGGGAACTGCTGGCTAGGCAGTAAGGAATACTTCATCAGAATTTCTCTAGACTGTACCCACTCACCCAGAGTCTGGCCGTACACCTGTGGTTCACATTCCTATCGTCTTTAAAATGACAAAATGCTAATTACCACAATTTGCATTTACATTTTATTGCGCACCAGTGGGTTCAACTGCATGAAAGCCCAACTTGTGAGTTCTGAACATAGTTTCCTCCTCTACTAGTCACAAAAAAGCAAAGAGGCCTTTAAGACCATGGATAAAATTGTAGCACATCGCACTAGAGACACCAAATTTCTGTCCTGTATCTAACATCTTAAGAGAGATCAACCGAGTAGCATAATTAGAGTGGAACAAATGGTTAGGTCAATCTAGGTGCAGACGGAGAAAGGGAAGTGAAAAGGTGATGCAAAGGTTGAAAACTGAGGGTAGAGGTTTGGGACTGGGTATTTCCTGATGCAAAAAATTGAGTGATGTTTCAGAACACTGACGAGGAGGCCACTTTTCTGGATGGTGAAGAGATTAGGAGCGGTTGATCCATTGAAGCTTGGAGTGGGCACAAGGACCTTTTTCCCTTCCCCTCAGTCCCTGAGCAAGAGTAGACCAAAAGGAATGCTGACAGTAGAAACAAATGAGCTGAAACCTCTAGTAATTTTTCACTAGAGTATAAAAATGGCTAGTGAATTATGTTAAGATAGCACTAAAGATTTGAGTTTCAAGGGCTGAATGAATTAAATTTGGGGCTTTCAAAAACAGTGTAACAATTAAGCTGTAATAAAGCACGGCTCAGGGGCAGCAGGTAGGTGGCACAGTGGATAGAGCACCAGCCCTGGAGTCAGGAGGATCTGAGTTCAAATCCAGCCTCAGACACTTGACACTTACTAGCTGTGTGATCCTGGGCAAATCACTTAACCTCAATTGCCTCACCAAAAAACCCCCCAATAATAATAATAATAATAAAAAATAAAGCATGGCTCAATTGACTTGGTGGTAGAGGACTATATAAATTGTATTTTTTTTAATCTTTTTGGCGAGGGAATTGGGGTTAAGTGACTTGCCCAGGGTCACATAGCTACTAAATGTCAAGTGTCTGAAGCCATATTTGAACTCAGGTACTCCTGAATCCAGGGCTGGTGCTCTTTCCACTGCGCCACCTAGCTTCCCCTTATATAAATTATAAACGAAACCACTGCATAAAATACCTTTGGGGAAATGGGGAGGACACTGTTTTTTCACACTGAAGGATTTAAAGAGAACCCCATAGGTCCTGGGGGTCATCAGCAATTGTAGCAAAAAAGCAATAAGATCACATTAGAGTAAGCTGAGTTTCCATGACACAGCTTCAGTGCTGATATGTATTTTTTTTTTTTTAGTGGGGCAATTGGGGTTAAGTGACTTGCCCAGGGTCACACAGCTAGTAAGTGTTTAAGTGTCTGAGACCGGATTTGAACTCAGGTCCTCCTGACTCCAGGGCCGGTGCTCTATCCACTGCGCTGCCTAGCTGCCCCTGATATGTATTTTTTAAAAATATGAGTTATGTTCATAAAAGGCCATTCCATGATAATTTATATTTATGAATGGATACTGGAATTAATAAGATCAGGTAATTATAAAATAATTGTATGCCAATGTTTTTAATAAAGCATTAGAATCTAAGTTTTTTGAGGGGAAGGATTCTTTTCATTTCTTTTTAGCTCCAGTGCCTTGTACATAGTTGTTGTTGAGTTGTTTCAGTGGTGTCCAACTCTTTGTGACCCCATTTGGGATTTTCTTGGCAAAGATACTGGAGTAGTTTGCTATTTCCTTTTCCAGCTCATTTTACAGATGAAGAAACTGAGGCAAACAGGGTGAAGTGACTTGCCCATGGTCATACAGCTAGAGTCTAACGTCAAATTTGAACTTGGTTCCCCCTAACTCCAGTGCTGTTACTCTATCTACCCTGCCATCTAGCTGCCCATTGTACATAGTAGGTACTCAATAAATGGTTCTTAAATCAGATGTAGAATGGTGTAAAACAAAGGTGTTAAATATTCCAACTGGCTAGAATCAGATATAACTATTAAATATTTAACAAAATAAATAAAAATACAATAAAATGGAGATAGCATTACATTTTTAAACTAAGTTAATATGTAGCCCTTGTGTGTCAATTAGTGGCATAGAAGGAGCATGTTATTTCTGTGGTTTGGGCTGTAGGAGAACACTCTTTCATCTGCTGGGGTTTTAGTTAAACAAAGGGAAAGCTTTACTTGGTCCTGCCCAACAGCAACAGCAGTAGTGGTGAATGAGAGATCATTCCTAGGTCCTTGGTCAGCTGACTTCCTGGAAGCTATGGAACTTGAAGTAGTAAATTAGGGTAGAAGCTGAGGACAATAAAGTCCACCCTCGGAGAAAAGGCTTTATTGTAGATCATGAGATGTCCACCCAAACTCTTAAGTCCTATACCTCTGACTCTTCATTGAATGCAGTTTGCAAACTGTTTTCCAAGTCCAATTTTTCCTTAAATTGGTTCAGAAGCCAAATGGCAATTTCTAGGAACACTTTTCAGTTTCCTGCCTCATCTGAGGCTCAGTTAGCAGAGTGGGCCAATGAGACCAAATATTGATTAATAATGGGTTTGCAATAGCTCGTTATACAGAAAACCCAAACCCTTTGTCCACCATAACCCTGGGCACTGGCCTATAAAATGTGTCACTGGGCCAGCTGGTGTGGATGGCTCATTGTAAGTCATCACCATCACTTAAAAATACTTTCAAAGTGATTGTTATCACATAAGGTAATCAGATCTCCAAATGGTTCCTTATATGTAACCATTTTCAAGTGTTTACCCCTCAACTCAAGGAGAAGGAAAGAAATAGATTCTTCCTTTAGGAACAGTCAGGAAAGAAAGACACAAGTGCAACAGATATGGCTACTTCTTTTACTTTGAACATTAGCATTAGGTTGGTTACCGTACACATCCAAAGGCCCAGCATCTCGGAAATATCGTGAAGCGGCACACCTTGTACCAGAGTCTCACAAGAATAAAATATACAATGCTACATTGAGTGGTTAAAAATACACAAATAGTTTTAACAATCTATATTTTTTATGTTTAAAATCATGATTGAATTGAAATAAAAGTGCATTCAATTGCTAAAAAAAAAATAATAATTATGGTATGGTCAACACAAAGGGAAAAGAATCAATACATGAGGGGTCTGACAGGATACAGGAAAAAAGTGCCCCAGGAAAACTAGACAGCTTGCACTAGTTTGGAAATGCTAAAGAAGAGCTCAGTCTACTTCACTGCAATTCCTGAGGGCAAAGTGCCTCTCCTGGGGATCTTTCCAGACCAGAAATCCTGTCCTATTTGTCTGTCACCTCCCCAACTCAAAGACTCCTTTGAACTTGCTGCAGCATGAGGGGTACCTGCCCTACATCAAGTCTGATTTGACCTTCAATTGCATCTCCACAGAGAGGTAGGAGAGGGATGCTACCCTGTTCTGGACTTGCCATAAGCATCCAAGCTACACAGCCTTAATAATCCTTATGACTGAGAAGGCAAGAACAGGGACCAAGCAGCTTCTTATTTTGCCAAACTCCTTTGGACAAGTTTTTAACATTCAACGACAAGCTTTGTAAACCTAATGCTCAACAATTCCTGGCAAGCAAACTGGATTTTTTTATTTTTCCTTAAGAAATAAAGAAAAGTGCAAGTGATTTCTGTACTGTCAGGGGGGGAAAAGAGGGCAAACTAGTTACACCTAACCATCTGCTACTAAGATCAGTGCTTTTCTGTCAAGCGCTGGGGTTACAAGTAGAATCAATGCTCTGTGCTTGGTGGGTTTTCTTAGCGTCTAATTAGGCTGGGAAAAATGGACCAGAGTAAGACCTAGTCTTTCAGGTGCAAATGGCATTAGTTTCACTGACTGATATTCGCCTAGGTATTTCTCCTTGGGCCCTTACTTGCCTGTTTATGTGCAGGAGGAAATGTTGCCACTTAGTCCATGAGGGAGATAGTTTTACTACTTTAAATTGTCTGCCTCTAGCCTAACAGAGCACAGAGCACCAGGTTGAATTCCAAGCTGAAGGAGTGCCTGCTAAAGATGCCATCCCAGGGCTCAGGCCCTTTGGTCTGACATAGGAGATAATGATCCTAGTGTAACAGTTATCCATTTGGAGCTGAGATGGGGAGGTATAACTATATATCCCATAATATGGGGCCAAACTTGATTTTGAGTCTCCTTCCTATTAAATTCAGAATGACAAGAAAACCCCCACCCTTGCCCCATTCCTGAAAGTTAATGATTTCATGTTCTGTCTTATTTTCCCCAACTACTGCAAGTAAAGGGTGGTATGGAAAGTAGAGATTAGGGAAAAGGGCAGGAAAGAGAAAACAAGATTGCCTTCCTGCTTTGGCATTCGGCATATGAGGACTCTTTAGAAAAAGCTTCTACCCCACATGGAAAAGCACTGGCTCTCATCACTGGACATTATTATTTTAAATAGGCTTCCCTGCCCAATTCATGCTCCCAAATCATCCCTGACTTCCGGCATCAAAGTATTCCTTACCAGTCTGCCTACATCAAGGGAATTGGAATAGAGACTGTAGTTACAGGAGAAAATAAAGTTTCAGAATCCAAAGTTATAAGTAAACACTAAAGTAAGCAGGGAGGAGTAGAAGCAAAGAAAGTTATATAATACAAGAGATGTCTTTTTCACAATAGAGACTTTTTAAAGATCCTGCCACTCCCCTTGGGCAAGCACAGTAATGCTGAATAATGGTAGATTTTTATCAGTAATCATATAGCCCCTGCAAAGAGATGGATAAAATGCACATGCACACTCTATGCGGAAGATTGAAAGGCATTGATCAGATTTTCAGAGTCTGCCTATAACTTGAGAGTATAACCTTAGCAGCAAACACTGAAATCATATTATAGCATTTAAACTCTTGACCTAAATCAAGAATGATTCAAATGATCAAGCAGAAAATGAGAGAATTTTTAGGAAGTTAGGTTCTGGGTATAAATTATTTCCTACTAATTTTCAAATGTAAACAGGTTGGTTTCTTAAGTCCTATGCAAAATGTGATTTGAGACCTCAATCCTGCTAGTTAAGCTGTTTCCTTTCACAACATCCCCCATTAAAGATATATAATCAGGGAGAGATGTACATTCAGGAGCACTTCTCTTCCTCAACACATTCAGTCTGTCTCTAGCTGATTAGAAAGAAGCAGATACCTTCTAAAATTAACCAACACTCAACCACTTCTTTGCCACTTCCTCTCCTGTTCCATTCCCAAAGAAGTAATTTATCATTATTTCTACTCCCACTAGAGATGGTCTTCACAAGTATGGATCAGGTAGGCTGTGAGGCAACCTGTCCAGAGAACAAGGGCCCCCTCTGCTGACTGTTTCAAAACTTTGCTACTCAGCAACACCAAATCATCAAGTTTTCTTGACAGACTTGCTTTAAATCTTCCAAATGTTCATCACTATTTTTTGCCTGGAACAGCTAAAGAGAATAGCTAAAAATGCTACATGTCAGCCAAAAAAACACTTGAGAGAGCCAAACCTCTGGGTGCTAATATTATAGACAAGTGAAAATTAATCATAGAAGAAATTTTTTTTTGATGTATAAAATCTTAACTTGTTAATTTAGATGAAAAAATTACATGGTTTATAAACTAGTGTTCCCTTCCAAAAAAGTATAGCTAAACTTTCAACTACCTGTGAATCTTTTCCTTGACCAACCAGTAACATGGGTGGGCGGGGGAGATGGGGGAATGGTCAGACAAAAAGAATGAAAGGTTCACCAATAGCTATATTCTCTGGTCTCCTGCCTCACCATATCCCCTTTTACCTCTTCTTATGAGTTTAATCAGTCTTGAAAAGCCCAAGGACTACTCACAAAAAGAAAGTGAATTTAGGGAGAACAGTAGCTTTAAAAAGATAATGCAAAGGTTTTGCTGATAATAAAAATATTCAGATTAATAGTTTGCATTCCTTTAAAACAAACAAAAAACCCAACTATTCTAGTTTCTTCATTTTGTAAAGGATTTTATTTTCAGTTCTGGATAAGAATTGAAAGGAAGAGAGGTGTATGCACAGCACAAACCCCTTTTGTGGCAGCAAAGCACAATGTCCAAGTGCTTTACCAATTCAGACTCTGATGTCACATACAGATCATAGAGCAACCCTTGTTTTTGTTTAATGTCCTTCATACTGAATAACAATTATGTTGTAAAAATTGATTGTAGGGAAAACTAGAAAAAGAAAGAGCTAAAGGATGTGTTTGGGGGGGGTGGATAAGAAGGGGAAACCTAGAAGAGAAAGGGGGCAGAGAAGTAGTGGGGGAAATAAGGTAAGAATTTTAAAAGGAGTTGGAACTACCTTGAGACTAGTATCCCAAAGAGAAAAACAAAAGAAGTCATTGGGATAGGTGATCGTGGAAATGGGGAAGAAAGATTAAACAGTCAAGATAAAGAGGGCTTATGAAAAAACTAAGAAACTATTTTGAATTAGATTTGAGTAAGAGAAAATGTCATGGACATTTTCTGCAAACTGATGCTTGGAGAGAACAAATGAGAAAAGGTATTGTATAGCAAGCAACAGCAGCACTGAAGCCCACCCCCTTAAGTGAAAGGGGAAGAATTCAGGAAGACTAAGATGAGCAAAAACTGTACATGAACTATGCAAGGAATTTAATTTACTGGCCAACGAAGCAAATGTTAGGAGTCAAGACACAGGAGCAAAACTTTTATTATTGAAGAGACAGAAGGAGAATGGTCTAGGGTAAAACTAATATATAATCAGCTGCTACCATAAAACCTGGAAAATTAGGGGAGAGAATTCATTCAGAGATATGTTCCAAACTTCTGTCTGAGGCTTTTACTAGTTTTTGAAGAGTTTAAACCAAATGAATTAAAGACAAAATCCAACACTCATGGAAAATGAAGCAGAGGTAGGATCTAAACCAGGGAGAAAAATTTCCAGGAATGCTGGTTTCTTCAAGGCACTCAAGAATGAGAGAGGGCTTAAGCTGCAATGATGGAAGAAGAATAAGAAAAAGTAGGTTTGCATTAATTTGTGTAACTCAAGGAAATGAAACAATTTAAGAGGTGATTTGCCGACACACCAATTATTAATCAATAGAGCAACAAAGTAGAATTCCATTCCACAAATAATTTCCATAGCAATGCAGGAAACTTAAAGAATAGGAAGGAGGCAGGGTTCCATCAGTAAAAAATAAAGCTGGGTAAAATGGTTTGACTTAAATAGGGAATTTGATTCACCTGGCGAATTCACCTAAGTCCTCGTAAACCAAAGGAGCTAAAACTCCATGCTGGTCCAAACTTGTAAAGCCTTTCCTCTATGACAAAAGGATCTGATTGCAAGGTCTATAAAAAGTCAGGATTATAGAGTATAAAAGTAAAGAACTATGAAAATGGACATATTGGTGGCAACTTTTATGGCTTCCATAATAAGGGAAGAGAGGACCTCTGGTTTGCTTTATCGAGGTAGTAATCCAGGGTTGGAAGGTCATCATTAATTATTGTAAATGTTACAGATGACAGAAGCAGGCTAGCTTAGAAGCTATTATTGCATAATTATGTTACTATCTGTAATAACCTATGACCTTTCCATTACTGAAAAATGCTTTTATTTTTTAATGGGATTTCTAATCTTGGTTCAGCAAAGGAGGAGTGAGTTTTTTTAAAGGAAAAGTAAAACCAACAGCAATTTGTCCAATTGTAAAATATGCAGAATTCCAAGTGAGATGATCTTAAATACAACTGGCAGAATTCTTAAAAGCAATTTATCCCCCTTTATCAAACATTCTCATGATTCTAAATCTAGAAGGGCATCAAAATGCTTGTTTTGTGGGTACACAAGCCTAACTTGCTTTACATAGTATAATATTCTTATTTATAGTAGATCAAGCAGAAGTATCTCTAAATTTAACATGGGTAGTCTGATGTTACAAAGTATCTATATGTCATATTTCAAATTAACAAGGGTTTGCAAAATGGGATAAATATACTTCTTCAATGAGTTTCATCACAATTGTTATTACCAGAAACTTCCAGTGACATTAAATGAAACACAAACATCCAGCCAAAAAGTACGAAAACTTTAAAAAATCAGGGAGATATAAGGGGAGAAGAGATTAGGAAATTCAGTATTTGGAAGCATCTTTTCCAAAGAGGACATCATTTTCAGTACACCAGGCACACAGTAAACGAACAACCAAATTAAAGGGAGTCTTGGAACAGTATTTACAAAACATTAAGTACAAATATGGTACTTTCATGTTTAGCCATTCATTTAGAATCGTTAATGCAAAATTGTAGGCTTCAAACATGCTACTAATTTTCTAAAGTGTCTTTTGATACTATGGTAAGGTTTTTATGTGGAAGGCTCCCTTTCTCATTAAAAGTATATAAGAATGAAGTCACAAATATATATGTGGCAGTGAAGCTATGTGCCATAAGACTTAGGTTATGTTTACCTCTTCTCCATTGTTCAAACCAAAAAAAACCTCACTCAATATGAGCTAACCTGATTCAACTGGGTAAAAAGCAGCAATTTTACATTATGGGCTAAGATTTTTTATTTGAGTTTTTAATGTCATGGGAAAAGGTAAAGAAAATATACGCTACTATCTTAACTCAAAAATGTCTTTGTATCTTCAAATATGTCATATTTTAAGCAATGGGATAGGAACTGTCAAAGACAGTAAGATTGTATAATAACAGACAGCCTCACTTAATACCAATGTAATGCTTCAATACGCTATATAATGTAGCCATCAAAGTCCTTAAGAGACTTATGGAAAGACACATACAGAAAAGACTAGAGACCAAACTCTTCCTCCATATTCTTCCTTCTAAACAGATGAACATCTAGTTAATGATTCTGCAGGGTAGTGGGACTATGTGGGGTGAGGGAAGAGAAGGGCAAGCCCACTAGGGAAACCAAGTAATTATTTATCAACCAAATTTCCAACTCTGAGTTCCTGAGTTTTTAGGTTAACTGGACACAGGTTAAGTTTAAGGCTTAATCCTGCAGTTCTCATGTTCAGAAGCACTCATAAGTATTCTGTAATATGTCTTGATTAATTTTTAATGTGAAAATTGTGAAGACACATTAGATTTTCTGAGTACTTTTCCTTAAAACCATGGATACCAGTCAAGTAAAGTCAAAACCCAGAAAACAAAATTAGACAAGAATTGGTGATATTTTAAGGCTGCTCCACAATGACTTTCACTAGCCATTATATTTTGTGACAATTTTGGCTGATTTTTTTTATAGCTTTTTGAGCTTTTTTTTAGGATGGTAGTAACTGCTTAATACTGGATTTCTCATGGGTTGTGGGTTCTTTCTTAAGGGTTATAGATCTGCAACTCCCAAATCACAGGTAGGACCACCTGAAATTCCCAGTGTATCATTACAGTATTCCTAGGAAATGGACAAGATGGTCTTAAATTATAAGTCCAAATGGCTGTCTAATACTGTGAAGCTGTTTAGAACAAAGTAAGATATAATTTAACTAAGATACATTTTAAATAATAAAACAAAGCATTTTTAACAGGTCTGACCATAAAATAGTGGCATGTCTACACAAAAATGTAGATGACAAGTGTGGCATGGAATGCAAGGAGTTTATGGGAGAGCAGCCACTAAGGATAAAAGTCATATAAACAAGGACCTAGCTTTCCTTATTGGCTTATGTACCTGGGAGATTTAAAAATGTATCCAAATATCAAGAGAAATAATTCTTAAAACTGTCCCAATTTTTGTTAAGGCTTACACATAAAACAGGAAGCAAAGGTTTTCTCCCCCATTCTCAAAGCTTCCTATGGTAATCACAGCAGACAGGCAGAGGTAAGAAGATTAGAATAAAAAGGCTAATAGAAAAGAATGTGATGTTTTAGAACAGGGACTTTAACCCTCAGTTTTAGGTAATAACACAAAGTTCATGAGCCAGAAGAGAACCTCTAACACAATAGCACATTTGAAAAAAATGAACCTTCAAATGTTGGGGTGCTGGTAGAGGCAGTTATTTGAAAATATAGGGGAAGAGAAACACTGGGGACTTTTGAGGGAAAACCCAAAACAAAAGAGGACAATGACAGCCAAATCTCATTTCTCTAAAGTGGGGGGCAACACTAATTTTTAAAAGCTTACTGTAAGAGTCAGTGCCGTTTAAATTAAAATAGAAGGGGAAGAAACAGGAGAGCCATTCAGCAGTTTACTACAACTGATGTGCAACAAGGCCACCTGCTGAACCATTCCCTATAATAACTGCTGACTCTTGCTAAAATATCAGTCTCTGAAAAAATTAGTTGGCTGAAAGTATTAGAGGTGTGCTATCCCTACCACTTGTTCAAATTGGCCACTTTTACATTTACGTAGGACAGGACAGTGAAGTCTTACGAGTTTTCCTTTGCTATTATGTTACACGTTAGAAAAGCTCCAAGTTGTGGATATATCCAGTGATAAAAGACATTTTCAATCATATGACCAGCTTATGTTCTCATCTAAATGCCTCTTCAGCCTCTATCAGCAACGTCATGTTTGTGATTAGAGTTTAGTATTTTTCCTTCTCCTAACAACTCCAGAAAAAGAAAGCAACCTGAAAACAAGCAGCACATGATATGAACCTCAAATTAGTCATATCATAAAAGTTAAACATGAACACTGTTCCTGATGAGAATGAGGAACAGATATGACTGACAGGAGACAACTTCCACTCCCTGCCCTTTTCTAGGTAGTGAGCAACTCCTCTCACGTTTTCAAAACGTGTGTGTGCTCTCTGGTGTTTTTCTTGGAAAGAGACCCATTCCTTTTCAAAACATTTCATATAATACTCCACCTACGGTAAAGGAGCATGTTCAGTGAGCCTAAGAGACACTTGGGTGGGAAGTGGAGATTTAAAAACTACCAAATAACTTATACCAAGTTCTGAAAGCAAAACATAATTTTTGCAGCAGTCTGGCCTGGAGACCTTCTCAGATATACATTTAGTCTCTGAAGCACCTTTGAGTAGTACGGATGTAAGGATAACTTTTAACTATAGAAGCTATATGCATCTTTAAGAATCACATTTTGATGATTATAAAAATTTTTCTATTTTACAACATAGGTCCAGCTACACTGAAAAAAATTACACCGCTTATTGAAATACATTTCATTTTAGAAACAGGTAACTACTAAAGAGGTCTATACAAAAACTCTAAAATAATTTCTGTAGTAAAATAAAGAGTGCGTTAGGAGAGAGCTACACAAACAAGACATTTTTGTCTTTCTCTATAATGCTTGATATACTGTGATACGTAGCCAGCCCACCTCTGTTGCCGGCATCAAAAGCTGAAAAGAATTTGTTACAATACACAGTGATACAATTAATGCTCTGGATTAATCTCACAGCCTTCCCCGATTAGTAAAAGGAAACCAGGCCTGTCCCCTCTTTGAGGAGAAGTCCAGGATATAAAAGCAAGCATACCTCATCAGCTGATATGAAATTATAAAATTCCACAAGTCTCAATATTTGAAATTTATAAAAGTCATCAGTAAAACGCAAGCATATTGGGCTTTAGTTTCATTGGCTCCCCTGGTTACGATGATCCTTCTCCTCTATGAGCCAAAGGTAGTCTTCTCATTCATTCACTTGGATCTGCTGGTACACCAAGCCAATGACAAGGCTCTTTTGCTGGAGGCTAAGAGGAAGTGGGATCTAGAGCTCCTCACAACCTCATGAATTCCCACTTTGCAAACTCTCAAGTGGGTGCATAACCCAAGGGACAATAGATTGAAGAAGATATTTGTTAATGATGTGCTGAACTGTTCTTCTCTGCCAGGTGTCGCAGAAAGTTGTCCTCACTCTGGCCTCTGTGATTTAAAGGCTCACTCTTAAAGAGAGCTGGAGGTGGGGGTAAGTGAGGGACTGGAGGGATGGGGAGGTGATGAGGATGATGTGGGTGAATGTGAAGGTGTGAAAAGGAATGGGGAATGGGCCGTGGGGGAAGAGTGCTTACTGGATTCATATTGATTGGTGGGGTAGGGGTTGTGGGTGTGTTCACTATGGATGGAACCGGGGTGGCTGGGGAAGTTGTAAGTGGGATCTGGACAGCAGGCGGGATGTTCACAGGGCTGGTAACCCTAAAACACTTCTCCTTGTGGGCCTTGAGCATGTTGGAGAAGCGAAACCGCTGGCCACACACATCACATGGATAGGGTTTCTCGCCTGTGTGAGTTCTGCGGTGCCTCTTCATGTTTGGGCGGCTGGTGAAACTTTTGCCACAGATTTCACAGATGAAAGGTTTCTCTCCTGAGGTGACAAAGAGACAAAAAAACAATGAACACACTAAATTGCAGCTGTGTGTATTCTGTACAAGCAACATTTCCTGATCAAAAAATACAAGTTCAAGGGGCAGTTAGGTGGCTCAGTGGATAAAGTACTGGACCTGGATTCAGGAGGACCTGAGTTCAAATTGGGCCTCAGACACTTGACATGTACTAGCTGTGTGACCCTGGGCAAGTCACTTAACCCTCATTGCCCCACAAAACAAAAACAAAAACAAAAACAAGTTTAACCATATAAAACCAGGCCACACCATATGCTAGTAGTCATAAACCTCCAAATTCGGGATTAATGACACTAGAGCAGTTAAAATAAAATCTATGTTCAAGGTATCAGGTGCATTAAGCAAAAGAAGGCAGCTAAAGTAGTGGTCTTTTACATGCTGTTCTAATGTTTTCTAGCAAAGTTATAATGTGATCATGGACCAACTTCTTCCTGTCTCAGTTCTTGTGAGTACACTTCTAAGTAATTTCTAGTTGTTATCTCAACCAAATATAATTGAGGTTTCACAAGCTTTCCTATAGAAAAAGTATGCCTTCTATTGTATTTCTTCACCTAATACTCGGCACATGAGCCTCTTGATTTTGGATTTTAAGGTTTGTAAAACATATTACATGTGATCATCACTACAATTCTAGGAAGTAGGTACTATTATTAGTTCTATTTTATAGATGAGGAAACTGAGGCAGAAGTTAACTGAGTTTTCCAGGATCATGCAGCTGACCTCCAGGTCCAGTACTCTATCCATTGTGCCACCTGGCTGCCTGGTTACTTCATCTGTAAAATGAAGGAGCTGGATTAAATGATCTGAAGTCCCTTCAGTTCTGATGTGTTTTCCTTCTCTCATTTAACTGCTTATTTCATTCCAGGTCTCTGCACCTGCTATTCTAGACATAGTCTCTCATTCCTACTGTTTTAACTGACATCCATCCAACTCAATCACACAACTTCACTTCTGCAATCAGTCCTTTTAATTACTACTCCCTTCCACTGTGTCTTGTAGAAATATTATTTCACAGTGGCCAAATTTCCTTCTACCCAGACCTGTTTTTTTTACCTCTTTTCTTTTACCTCCTCACCATAAAAGAAATAAATTTGTGATTATACAGTCCTGTCTCCTCCCTAACCTGATCTCTGTCTTTATCTAGGCCTTCAATCAAATCCTCCTTCTTCACCAAGTCCATTAGCTTAACTACACTTGCTTTCTTACCCAACCTGGGTTCCATGGCCACAACGACTTTTCACAAAGGTCAATGTTGCTTAAACCAATACAGTGTTGCCTGTAAGTTCCTATGTCCTTGGGCTCTTCTACTGTGCCAATGTTCAAAACTAGATCAACCTCAATGAATCCCTTTCTCTACTGTGGATTCCCAAGCAATAGGGTTAGGTTAGAGAAAAGATACAGAATTGAGCAACTGGTCCACCACAAATCAATCAGATCTGAATTTATTCCTTGACAATATTCAGCAATTGTTTTATTCATTACTGGCTGATTCTTCAAGGAACTTCTCACAATGGCTATTTTATTCTGTCTCCATTTTTCAAGTATCCAATTTGGATTATAATCCTTTATCTCCCTCAACCTACACTCTGAGGAAATCTTGCTCCCATTGTATCCTGAAAGAAAATTTTGTTTTCCCATTTATCTACTCCCTTCCCAATATCTTCAATCTTTCCTCCCCAGGGATTCTTTCCCTAATAATTCAAATATGCATAGGTGTCCCCTGTTTGGGGAGAAAAAGGGGAAAAAATTGTAAATTTTTTTTAAACCCTCTCATTGCCTCTGTATTATTTAATTTTTTTCCTTCCTTTTACTGCCAAAATCTTTTAATGACTGGGCTACTGCTGATACCTCCATTTTTTCTCACTACCTAATCCCTCCTTTTTTTGTTGTTCAGTAGTTTTCAGTCCTCTCTGACACTTTTCTTGGCAAAGACACTGGAATGGTTTGTCATTTCCTCCTCCAGCTCATTTGACAGATAAGGAAAATGAGGCAAAAAGGGTGAAGTAACTTGCCCAAGGTCACACAGCTGTTAAGTGTCTGAGGCTGGATTTGAACTCAAGTCATTCTAATTCCAGGACACTGCCCCATCTAGCTGCCCTAAAGAATCCCTCTTTAACCTCTAGCAATTTGGTTTACATCCCATCTCCCGAATATGCTCTCCTGAAGGTCACCAATGACTTCCTTTTTGACAAATCTGTTTTCTTTCTTTGTTCTCATTTTACTTTACCTCTCCTGCTGTATTTAAAATTAACTACCTCTGTCTCCACTTTTCTGTAAAACTTTTTCCTTTAAAACTACACTATAATGGCTTTTTCTCTCATCTTTTTCACCACTCCTCTTTCATTTGCTGATTCCTTTTCCCCTGAGTTCTTGGTCCTCTGGCTCTTTAAGTCTCTCTCCTCATATCACTTAATCATTTTCATGACTTTGCCACTGCTATGCTGATGATTTTCAATTTCACTTCATTCCAAAATCATCATACAGACCTTCCCCCTCCAATTCATCCTACATAGATGAAATTGCTATTTTCATTATGTTACTTATGAGTTCAAAAATCTCCAGTGGATTCTCATTTATCCTAGGGCTCTCAAAATGGACAATGTGGAAGGGACCGTGACAGGTTTAGTTTAGCAATTTCATTTTATAGTTTAACTCTTTTCTTTAAAGATGTCTGTAAACTTCTATATTCTACCAATCCAAAATTATTTTTCAGTAGATCTCCATTCTGGCCATCGTCATCATCCCTACCTCCTTGCTCTCACTCATGTTCTTTCCTTTCCCTGGAACGTTCCAACTCTCAATTTGATGATTCTCACTCTTACTCATTTTTCAAGTCCTAGTTCCAATTCTACCTCCTCTGTGAAGGCTTCCCCAACTATTCCTTCCTTAACTGATCTCCCCTCTTCTGATTTTTATAATCTATACCTGACAATTCAGAACTTAGTCATATACTGTCATGTGTTATTTGAAATAATTTCATGTAAATTTGTCTTGTCTTTGCAATAAGATTAGATTAAGGTTGGAGGGGGTGGGGTGACAGAGGAACTGTTCTATCTTTTCTGTGCCCTCCTACAGTGCCTATGCACCATGCTAAATACATTGTAAATACTTGTTAACCGATTAAACTGTGAGAGATTTTGGTAAGGAATACTGAAGAAAGTGGGAACTAAGGTGACAAAACACTTGGGAATGAACAACTGAGAGATGTTTTTCCTATAGCCAAGATCTGAACAATGACACTCTTCTACCCAATAAACTTCAGTAGTTCCCTATTATTCCTTCTCTGGCTCTCAAAGCCCTTCCCAACCTGGTTGCAACTTTTCTTTCTAGCCTTATTACACATTACTTCCCTTCGTATTTTCTATGGTCCAGTCAAACTGACCTACTTGCTACTATTCCTCACAAAACACACTATTTTCAGTAAACATGCCTTTAAACTAGCTGTCCACCATACCTGAAATGTACTCCTTCCTCACTTCTACCTCTTAGAATTCATAGTTTTTTGTTTTGTTTTGTTTTTTGGTGGGGCAATACAGGTTAAGTGACTTGCCCAGGGTCATATAGCTAGTGTCAAGTGTCTGAGGCCATACTTAAACTCAGGTCCTCCTGAATCCAGGGCCAGTGCTTTATCCACTGCGCCACCTAGCTGCCCTGAATTCGTAGTTGTTTTTTTTAAACTTAGCTTACAAACCACCATCTACATGAAGTCTTTCATGATCCCAGCTGTTACTGCCCTACTCCTCAAAACTACCTTGTATTTGTTTTGTTTTTTTTTAATTTTGTGTATATTTTGTAAATATTTATATGTGTACATGTTGTCTCTCATGATGTAACATAAAATCCACGAAAGCAGGGATTGTTTTATTTTTGTCTTTGTATCCTTAGCATCTGCCTATGTTACAGAATTATCCCTGGAGATTGAGGGAAAAGGCAACTATCCACTGTAAATGGTTTACACCAGGAATGAAGAGTAGAAGGAAGGTTGAAATGGAAGGAGAGAGAAAGAAAAAAAGGAAGGATGGTAGAAGTGAAATCAATAGGTTCCCAAAACAAGCATCAGGTAATGAATGTTATATTCTGTTATTCAGCTGGACTTGTAAGCTTCAGAATGTCATCAAATTTCTAAAATGCCATTTTTCTAGTTAACCATTGTTCAGTTTTGCAACTACTTTAATTAATAAACTCTGACAGGATCTTCTAATAATACAAGCTGTCCTGAAAGTCTTTAATAAAATTAAGCTTTAATAAACTTAAATAAAGGTAAGCTTTAATAAGCTTAAGTTTACACTAAGACTTTAGCACACCACGTATATCCACAACAGCATACCACAAACGGAAATATTTCTCTGACCATCCAGCCAAGGCAGCCTAGCTCTACCCTCCCCTTCTTCTCCCTCCCTTCCACAGATATTCATTTGCCTAATAACAAGAGGTCCTTTAAAATAATTTAAGGTTCTGGAGTTATTATGCTACTGAATAATCTAAAGTATAACAACTGGATTTAACTGAGAAAACTATTCATTTGTAAATAAACAGTAAACTGTTGCTCAATTTTGGCTAAAGAGAGCCCATCATGGGGGCAGCTAGGTGGCACAGTGGATAGAGCACCAGTCCTGGAGTCAGGAGTACCTGAGTTCAAATCCGGCCTCAGACATTTAACACTTACTAGCTGTGTGACCCTGGGCAAGTCACTTAACTCCAATTGCCTCACTTTAAAAAAAAAAGAGAGAGAGCCCATCCTCAAATGAACAAATAAAGATTAAGACAAAATAAGAGGGTTTAGATAGCAATCTGAGGATTTTTTGGTTTGGGGTTTTTTTTGGGGGGGTGGGGGCAGGGGAATCATGGCTATAGATATTAATCTGCTCACAAGATGCCCAGTTCAAGTCAATGCTATCAAATCCTAGGCTTTCCATGTGCTTTTGTTTTGGTTTTTTGCGGGGCAATGGGGGTTAAGTGACTTGCCCAGGGTCACACAGCTAGTAAGTGTCAAGTGTCCGAGGCTGGATTTGAACTCAGGTACTCCTGAATCCAGGGCTGGTGCTCTATCCACTGAGTCACCTAGCTGCCCCCCCCATGTGCTTTTATAAATACACAAATTTACTTTTTAAATTTAAATTTAATTTAAATTTTTTTTACAAATTGACTTTTAAAACCAATATAGCCACACCTCATTTTATTTAATAGATATGTTCCTAAAAAGTTGTGTGCAAACATAATTTTGATAAATCTTATCTTTCTAAACTACAGGAGTTCATTATTTAACAGAACTCTGGTATGACTATTTCAATAAATCAAGTAATCCTTCTTTCAAATGAATAATCATATCCTAATATTCTGATTTACAAATCAGTATTTTCTTAAATCAGTTTTGTTTAACATAGGGTTACGTCTATATGATACAAGTTTCTGATTGATTTAAAATTTAAATTTAACTATCTCATCCATATACCATAAGGTCATAATATCATATAGGTACAAGGTATTTGTACCTTTCCCAAGAAGTTCTTACCAGTGTGTGTTTTCATGTGCTCATCGAAGTACTGTTTCATGTTGAAGTCCTTACCACACCACTGACACATGAACTGTTTGTGTCCAATGTGGATGCTCATGTGGGAGCGAAGTTGGTACTTGTATTGAAACCTTTCATCACAGTTCTGTATTAGACATAGCAGAAAGAATCTTGAATCATACTGGATGATAGCTGTTGTATAGTTATACTTGAGCAGTGATATATAAAATAAACTTGTCCATCTCAGCACATCCTAACATTTTCTCTAAGACTGAGTTGAAAACTCAAAATGGGAACCCCCTGGTTATTACCTATTTTGCTTTGTCTGTAAATGTAACTCACTGTGAGTTACTGATGAACAAAGAATGAAAAATCCCCAAATAATTTCAGTATGGTGTATTGAACCAAGTTCTATTGCAGAAGAAAAAAACATAACTTGCCATAAAGTGATAAAAATGGTAATGGCATCATCTCCTAAATATAGACCTGATCCAAGAAACTTAATAATAGATGTTAGTAGTGTGTTGAAAATAAAATTTTAAGTTATATAGACAACACACACACCCCACAAAGACATACAGTTGTATTCAAGTAGTGATTAAACATATTACCAAGGGTGTATTCCTAAAGGTTTTGTAGAAAGTCTGGAACTGAGCTATAAATTTCTTTCTCAAGAAATAGTGCCACATATCCCCAAACCACTCCCTTCTGCCTATCTTCAACATAGTGACAATTTTCCTCACCTCACATCTGAAGGGCTTCTCTCCAGAATGCTGCAGGGAATGCACCTTGAGTGACATGCTGCGTTTGAATGACTTTCCACAGGTTTCACATGTAAATGGCATGTCTTTTGTATGTGCTGCAACACAGAATGCATTTATACTCAGAATACTAAGTTCACCAAAAACATCATATTGGAAAAAAAATATATCCTACTAATTACAAAGCAACATCCCCCATTTCTTGAATTATTTTTTAGCCATTAATGACAATATTCTGAATAGGAGAACACATGATATCTAAAAGGAGAGATAGGGAAGTGGGAGAGGGGAGAACCATATCATAAAAGAAGTGTTGCCTGGTGAACTAAATACTCAAGGTCACACCATAGAAAAATTAGAAGAAAACCAGATTAAGTACCTTTCACAACTATAGCTAGGGGGAGAATTCTTATCACACAAGGGAAAGAAGCAATCAGATAAAAAGATAAAATAGATAATTCCAATTACATGAAATTGAAAAGCTTTTACAGTAACAAAATCAGTGCCACTAGGATTAGAAGCAAAGATACTGACTAGAAAATAAATATTTATGTTAAACATCTCTGGTAAAGAATTTATACCCAAGATATATGGGGACCTAATACATATGTATAAGACTAAGAGTTTTACCTCAGTAGATAAAGTGGTCAAAGGATACAAATAGTTCTCAAAAGAAGAATATTAACAACCATAAGAAAGACTGCTCTCAATCACTAATAATAAGAGAAATGCAAACCAAAACAACTTTGAGGTTTTGCCTCACAGTCAGCAAATTGGCAAAGATGACAAAAGATCCGAATAGTTAATGTTAGAAGGGCTGAGGAAAGTCAGGTACATTAAAGCACTTTTGGTGGAGCTATGAGTTGGTCCAACTGTTCTGGAAAGCAATTTGGAATTAAGCTAAGAAAGTCGCTAAAACATCCACACTTGTGACCCAAAGATCTCAGTGCAGTGATGAGGTCAAAGGTAGAAAGAAAAGCCCCATTTTCCACTAAAAATATTTATAGACTGACAAGACTTATATGAACTGATACAAAGTGAAGTAAGTAGAACAAGGAAAACAATATACACAATGACTACAGCAATGTGAGTGGAAAGAACAACAAAAAGAAACTGAACCCTACTGTTATAGTAACCAAGTCTGGTTCCAAAGAAGAGATGAGAAAATGTACCTTTTCTCTATCTGTTGGAGAAGTGGGCAACTATTGATGTAAACAGTGTACATATTGTCAGACTCAGCTGATGTGCTAGTTAATTTTGCTGTTTCTTTTCCTTCTTTTTTATATATTTGGAAATGAAGGTGATATAAAAACAAAAGAAATCAAGAAATTTTTAAAAAGAACTATTGTTTGATGCTTATAGGACTCAGGACTTTTTTTGTTTAGTTTCAATAAGTCAAGAATGATTGAGATAAGGCAGCTTTCCCAATCTTGGTCCATGGTGGGCAGAAAGAAAAGTCTTGTAAACAAGGAAAATTACAAGCATAAGAGGATAAAGAGGACAGAAGTAGTGGCAGGAAGAACTCACCAACCATGTGCTTCCGCACATGAGCCATGGTGTAGAACTTCTTCTCACAAATCTCACAGGAAAATTTCTTTTCTGCATATCCATGGACAATCTTGATATGTTCATGAAGGGACCAGAGCTTCTTGAATGATTTGTTACAGGAAACGCACTATGTGAGTGGGATAAACAGAAAGAAACTTAATTTACAGCTCACAAGAAGCTGCATTTGCCTGCTGGCAGAAGAACATGAGTTTTAAATTCATGGCAGAAGCCACAAATTCAGAGAAACCCAATTCCCAATGGAGCTCAGATCCTAACTGAATTTCTCCCAAACACCAAATATTCTATATTTTCTATTTACTAAGGCTCATCATTAAGAAAACATTTGGGAGATTTATTAACTACAACTAAACTAAGGCAACTCTTTGTGACCCCATTTGGGGTTTTATTGGCAAAGATACTGCAGTGGTTTGCCATTTATTTCCTTCTCCAGAAGAGACAGACATGACTGAAACAACTCAACAACAACAACAATAACAACAACAAAAACTAAGGCAAGAAGAAATGAGGAGTTGCTCTTGCATTGAAATACCTATTGTCTGGCTACTGTCTTATTAGTGTTATAGACAGGTAGGTCTTGCTGAAGGAATTCCAAATCCTTAGTATGCAAGCTGTCCATTATGCAGAGCAACTAGACTTTTATCGTCTCTCAACATGCTTTTGTGCAAGTCCAGCTGGTATATGCTAAGGGAATTCAAACTCACTTTAGTAATAGCCTAAAGAAAGCATAGTTAGGATAAGTATATTGTGAGGGGAAAAACAAAACTCCACATAATGTATACTGAATAACAATGCCATGTTCCACTCCATTAAAATGGATAATTTAAAACTCACTTAATAGCCCTTTTCCATCAAACTAATTAGAAGTATTAGATACTTCCCCCTTTGACATAGCTTGGTACAAACTCATCAATGTAAGCTTCAACACTTCTTTTCCAACATAAATGTCAGATCTCTCTTGTTGTAGTACTATCCTTGCACTAGCTTGTCTCTTGGCATCTGAGTTACCACTGAATTCAAAAGTGATCTCTCTCTTATCTACAGATATTTTGAGTAGGAACTGTATCTGACTGTATCTGAACAAAATGCTTCTGGTAAAAGAGATCAGGTCCAGAAAGTTCTTGGGTATCATTAAGATCCAGGGTACATACACAGAGTAATCATGCTAGTACCTGAACTAAAGAATCCAAGAATATCAGCTCTCATCAAAAACAAGTCTGGGCAGAGTTGATAAGAAACATACATCTATAGGAGCCAATGTATTGCTCTAAGAAAAGCTACAACTTACCCAATAGACTTCTGTGGAAAAACCACATACCATACTACATATAAGTAATTATGATTTTTACCATCTCACATATCACCAGAAACACAAAGTTTCTATAGGTGAGAACAAAGCACAACAAGGTTCTGCTTTTGTAACAGATTTTGTTCACTAAGTCAGCAAGATCTACAAACAAGTTTGTATGCATAATTATCATTTGACAAAGTGACAATTATTTTTTTAAATGGATTTCCTTGCTTTCTGCTTATAAACTGTACTTTCCTGAAGTTTAATAGAAATCAGAAGAATGAAGAATACTTATGAAGATTATGACAATTTTCAATACTCTTCAGAAACAAAATGGTTATAGGATTTCAATTTTACCCCTAGAGTGCAGCATTGTGCTATATTTATATTCCCTTTAGTCAGGATAATTCAGATCAAAGGATAAAGGATAAAGCCAGAACACCATTATCTCCTAAAGAAAAGCAGAATGTTTTTCTTTTTCTTTTTTATCCTTTTTCTTTTTTTAAACAAGGGATGGGTCACTGAATGGGGATGGGGATATATTCAGAAATGAAGGTGATGTAAAGACAAAAGAACATCACACATTTTTAAAATCACATAAAAATAAAATAAAGCAAAGACTTCAGCTGTTGGAGGTCAAGAAGTGGGACTGAAGACAGAAAGTTATATCTATTAGCAACTGATAGAGGTTTTCCAGGAAAATAAAATTCACTCTTTCAAAAGATTTAAAATATTTCCATTTTGCATATCCCAAAAAGGAGGAATCTTCAAAACAGGTTTAGCTTTCAGTAAATATTCATTAGTATGTACTCATGTATATACATAAAGGAATACAACACTATTAATCAGAACAATTCTCAATACTACTATAATAGCCTATTAGATTCATTACTCTGTATAATGCATAGTTTTATTACCTTAATGATTAATGACCCTGGGCTGAAATGTTACATAAGTAGACTATAATATATTTGTCAACAAACTCAGCCTTTAAAGTTTAGCTATTCTCACGGGCTTAGCTTTCAAATTTATTCTTGTTAGCTTTCCATGGTGAAAGTAAGCTCATTCCTGGAAATCTTTTTTTATTTTCACTTCTTTGAAATCATTAAGGATGTTATTCTCTCTGCTGTACCCAAATTTGGCACTCAAACAGAGAAAAAACCCTTTCCCTTTCTTTCCCTCTATCTGACACTTCCCTATGACCTCTAACCTTTAAGACCCTAAATTATACATGTTAAACGTTATAAGACACTGTATCTGAGTAAAAAGATGGCCAACTAAGTACCAAATTAGAGCATTCCTTACAATGTAGCCTCTCAGAGAGTCAGTATTATATGCTTAAAATTTTTACTGTAAAATATAAGACCCTAGTGTTGAAAGAACATACAATTACTGAAAACTTACTCTCGTCTCTACTATCTATTCTCTTGAACAGAAAAATCTGGAGAGCTAAGCATTATTCTAGGATTCTCTTCTTGTTGATCAAACGTACCTGGATGTTTTTTTCACAGTCTGTTTGCTGATGGAGGGACAGCTCACTTTCCAGGACAAATTTCTTGCCACATTTGTCACAGATCTGCATGCGCCTATGAGTGACATTCATGTGCTTCTCTAGGTACCAGCGTGTATTAAACACCCTGGGACACTTCTCACAAGTCAAAGTCTCTTTCTCTTCACACTTAGCTTTCTGCACTGGTGCCTTTGGCTCCTTTGCAGCCTTCTTCTTACGCTTGGGAGGCTCTACACTTTTCCTACGGCCTCTGGTTGTTCTGGGTGTAGGGGAAGTGGTAGCTGCGGCGACTGAGGCAGCTCTCCTTGTTCTCCTTTGTGCAACACTGACTTTCTCCACTCTCTTCTCCTTTTTCTTTTGCCGTTCATTCTCTTCATAGTCATTACTATCATCAGTGGCCTCTTCCTCACTTTCTTCCTCTTCCTCCTCACTGCTGGTTTTAAGAACTGGAGTCTCTTTGGACTGAGAAGAAACACCTTTCTCCCCTTTAGATACATTTAATGTTTGGTTGTTAAGGTTTACCTCTACTATAATCTGTTCCCTTTTATAAGTTACTTCTTCCTCTTCTTCTTCCATGTCATCAGAGTTCTCCTGGTCTTCTTTAACAGCACGGACTTCAGCCACTGATCTGGTTTCCCTGAAAAAAGGTTGTTCTTCTGTTTCGTGGAGATGTGGTTTGCTCATTTTGGTGTCCACTAAAACAGAATAAGGGCTTCCTGACTCTCTTTTGTACACTTTGGTGGACAGGTCAAGTTCTTGGTTGGCACCATGATAAAACGTGGATGGCACTTGACCACGATGGCTATCTTCTTGTGCCATCCCTGCTACATGCACGGCACAGTTTTCAACCAGCTCTTGGCAAGAATTGGCTATGTGGCTCATTGGCAAAGGTCCCGATTCATTAAGCAGTATAGAAGGTGGTGAAGCAGCTTTAAAATAGGATGGGCAATAAGACAATAAACCCGTTCCATTCACACAGAATGATAAAATTTTAAAAGGGATAGATCCTCCTCTTAGAGCCTACATGCAATTCTTCCAGTGTTTCAGCACCAAAACAAAATCAAAAAAGTTTGGTAGTATGGCAAGAGTAGAGCACTAGAGTTTTTTCTTTTGAAGAGCACTGCAAATGACTCGGAGCATCTTATCTACAAAGAAGAGCAGAGAGAAGGAAAAATATCAAATGCCACTACTTCCTACTTATAACATGTGTTGCATTTATCCAACAAACATTGTCTAAAGATTACTGGATCCTGCATACAACATGTAGCAGGTATACCATTTAAAGGGCCCAGGAGTAACTTGCTGATAAGGAAAGGAATTTTACTACACTGTACACAATCAACAGATTCTTATTGAGGGCTTGCTATTTGCACCATGATGCTTCTGAAACTCTTGTAATATATCCCTGAACTTGAGGAGTTGATAATCTAGTTATGTAATATCCAACCTACACATAATAAAAGGACTCCAAAACAGGTTTTCTTTTCAGTAATTCCTATTACTGATTACACCAAGTACTTACAGAAGGCCTGTAATTACTATGCTAGGGACTTAGGGGTCTGGTGATATTTTCCCCAAAACTAAGCTACATGGTTAATCAATTGCCACAAATGAACTGGTTTTTATTCTAGTGCAGGTAGTATTATATTTGTGGCCTTTAAAACTACAAAGAAAGTTGTTAAAACCTATACTAAAACTGCATACAACATATGCACACATATAAAGCCATCAGTATACTCAGTATGGGTTACTATGTGTGGTTCCTCAGTTGGTGGTTCTCAATCTTTTGTGACATGCACTATTTTTTACTGTGATTATAAAAGCTTACATTTATGCACTGCTTTAAAACTGACAAAGCTATAACCCCCCCACACACACACACAAAAATAAATCCCGTTCAATCTCAAACCCTGTGAGATAGGTGGTGGTATTATTATCATCTCTCTTCACTAGCTGTACTTCTGACTCTCCTGGACTTTGCCACATGTCTCAGCCTACCGTTCTCACCCTGGAACTTCCCCCAACATCTGAGAGGCCTTCTCATTCTGTAAACGCCCTCTGCCATGCCAGGTCACTTTCTCCTACTGATGAGTTTCTTTGGAGGTAGGGGGTGTCTCTATTATGGGGATAGCCCCAGGCTGGCCATGCTTTATTCCTCTCCTGGCTGTGCCTCAGGCTCTCTACAAGTCACCACAAAATTCCATTTAGGTACCTTCCCCGACTACCCTGACTGCACTCAGCCCCCTTTTAGATGTTGTCATTTCCCCATTACAGTGTAAGTTCTTTGAAGGCAGGGATTGTATTTTATTTGTATTTCCAGGGGTATAAGTACCTGTCACTAGTAAACATAATAGTGCTTGCTGCCAGCTTGCTTATGTTATAATTGGACTGGATGACCTCTAGGGATTCTTTTTTGTGAGGCAATTGGGGTTAAGTGACTTGCCCAGGGTCACAAAGCTAGTAAGTATCAAGTGTCTGAGGTCAGATTTGAACTCAGGTCCTCCTGCATCCAGGGCCAGTGCTCTATCCACTGCGCCACCTAGCTGCCCCATTCTTTTTTTTTTTTTTGTGCTTATGTTATAGCTAAGGAAACTGAGGCAGTGGTTAAGTGACTTGTTCAGTAATATTAAGTGCCAGAGGAAGGATTGGAACCAGGTCTTCCTGACTCCAAGCCCAACACTATATCTATTACACCATACTGCTTCTGTTACTGACTTGATTCATTTTTCTGAAATAGTGGAATTTCTGGGGTGTTTCAATTGTTTATTAGTATAAACAATTTAAAACCTGGGTGACTCAGGAAACCCAGAAAGAAGTCAACTATAAAAAAGGAATATGTGGATTTAATATGGCATAATTATAGTACACACAAAAGATACTGGCTTTGTCCTTAAGGAATCGACAACCTGGGTATACATGTTAATAGACTCAGTTATATTGAGATAATTTCAAAGTTTCAAGAAGCATTCTTTCTGGCTGGTGATTTTAAGCCTATATAGTATGAACAGCACATTTCTGTTGTTGTTCAGTCGTATCTGACTCTTCATGACCCCATTTTGGGGTTTTCTTGGCAAAGATACTGGAGTGCTTTGCCATTTCCTTCTCCAGCTCATTTTATAGATGAGGAACTGAGGCAAAACAGCATTACGTGACTTGCCCAGCTGGGGTCACACAGCTAGTAAGTGCCTAAAGTTGGGTTTGAACTCATGAAGATGAGTCTTCCTGATTCCATGCCCAGTGCAATCTACTATGCCACCTAATTGTCCTTGCATAGCACACAGGATCTATTTTAATAAATAGTACACTCTATTAAAAATCACTAGCTGATTTTTCAGACTATTAGACAAATGTAGATTTGAATTCCAGAAACTAATAATAATCAGGTAGATATGATCCCTAGAAAAACCAAACCTCAGAGATGAAAAAGAATTAAACTTCCCTTGATGATACCAACAAGTCCTTCACTGGCACTGATCTGAACATCTTTAAGCAGCACTTCAAGCACATGAAGCATCCAGCTGACAAAGTGAATTAAATTCATATGCTGATAACTATTCATTCTTTAAATTACACTAAAGCAACTGCATAACTGGTGTTTTAAATTACTTAAGAATTGTACAGTATTATCAGCCATATTTATATATATTCTAAATTACATTATCAATGTTATTTGAATTAGTTTAGTTACTCCTTTCTCATGAGATAGAGAAGTATACTGGCTATTACTAGTTTAGTGAGGTATGGTCTAGCTATGAAGCTTCCTCATTTGCTACTAGTGCTAACTACAAAACAGGTAACACTTCCAGAATAATATATACTGAAATAATAGGCAATTGAGTTCTTCAGAAGACAGAGGCTATACAAACTCAATAAATTCAAAATCAGAATACATGGGCTTGATGTGAAGCATATCCACAGTTTTGTGTCCATTTTAAGGTTTGGGGTTTTTTTGACATAGAAATTCAAATCACCTGTAGCCTTCAAAACTAATATGAAAGGGGGGGTGGCTCGGCAGCTAGGTGTCACAGTGGATAGAGCACCGGCCCTGGAGTCAGGAAGACCTAAGTTCAAATCAGGCCTCAGACACTTGACAAATTACTAGCTGTGTGACCCTGGGCAAGTCACTTAACCCCAATTGCCTCACCAAAAATTAAAAAAAAACCCAAACTAATATGAACCAATAAATTACAGGGTTTTTTTTGGATAAAGTGCAAAATTAGAAACAATACCTATTCAAAACACAGTCTACTTGAGAAGAAAATACAAATACACAAGAAACAACCAAGTTAATTATATGTTACAGACTAATTACTAACTCTAATGTCTTTGCATTGCTCCGAGAATGTAGTATACATAAACACATATGTATACATACATAATAATATATACAGACACAGACACATGCACATGCATATACACAAATAGATGTTCAATTTTTCAAACAACAAATATACGGTTAAACAGTATTCAAGGGTGTTTGATCAAACAGTTTCTTTTTTTCAAAATTAAATTTACGTCTTGAATATATCAAACTTCTCTTTCAGAAAGAGAGATTCCTTCATTATCTATGGAATCATGGTTAGTCATTAAGTCTTTTTTGGGGGAGGGGGTGAGGCAATTGGGGGTTAAGTGACTTGCCCAGGGTCACACAGCTAGTATGTATTAAGTGTCTGAGGCTGGATTTGAACTCGGGTCGTCCTGACTCCAGGGCTGGTGCTCTATCCACTGTGTCACCTAGCTGCCCCTCATTAAGTCTTTCAAAGTTGTCATTGTTGTATATAAACTGTTCTTCTGGTTCTGTTCACTTCACTCTACATCATCTATATAAGTCTTGATGAGTTTCTGAGGCTTTTTGCCTTTTGTCATCTTATGCCACCACAATATTCTCCAATATTCATATTTCACAATTTGTTAAGCCATTCCCCAATTGATGTGAACCACCTTAATTTTCACTTCTTTGCCACTATAATAAGAGCTGCTATAAATATTCTGGGGCATATGGGTCCTTTTTCTGTTTCTATGATCTCTTGGGGGTATATAGTAGTAATATTGCTATGAATGCAACGACCAACTATGATTCCAAAGGGATAATGATGAAGAATTTTTTCACCTCCTCATGAAGAGTGACGAATTAAAGACATACAAAATTCAGACAACCCAATATGGGAATTTGTTTTGCTTTATGCATATTTGTTTAAAGAGTCTTCTTATTCTTTCTCAATAGGAAGGAGGACAGAGGAAAAGAAAATAAAGGTTGTTATGTGAAAAAAAAATTGTGAACAATTAACTTCATCTACCTATTCCAAAAACTGAACTATATGATTGCTATTGGGAAGCCAAATTTTTTAGATATCTTAGGTTTATCAAGCACCTAATTACTTATATGGAATAGACAGAAAACACATTAATAATAAAAAACAACCAAAGATATTAGAATGAATGGCTGAGAAGATTAAGATCTGACTAATTTCAGGGGTTTTTTTGGTTTTGTTTTTGTTTTTGCAGGGCAATGAGGGTTAAGTGACTTTCCCAGGGTCACATAGCTAGTTAAGTGTTAAGTGTCTGAGGCTGGATTTGAACTCAGGTCCTCCTGAATCCAAGGCCAGTGCTTTATCCACTGTGCCACCTAGCTGCCCCCTGATCTCAGGTTTTTTCTGAACCAACTGTATATTTGCCAAATAAGTGATTACCAAATATATGTTTTCTAAGTTTTCAGATGTCAAAGGGAAATACATAAAAATGCCAACCAGGCTGAAATTATATATGTTGAAATATGTCTTGCAAAGGCTAACCACTAGCCAGCCTATGTGCTTCACTAATATTCTCAATGTTATAAAGCAATCAAGAAAGGCTTCCTGAGTGACTCCTGGAAAACTTGTGGGAGAGCAAGAGTAAAAGATGAGCAAGGTGGATGACCTGTGATCTGCAACACTGGAGGGGATATCTATGTATTATGAGGTCACTGATACATTTGAATATTTATAGAAACACTATATAAAAGTCTGGTGGCACCGTGGATAGAGCACTAGGCCTGGAATCAGGAAGATTCGTCTTCCTGAGTTCAAATCTTTCCTCATACACTTACTAGCTGTGTTACTCTCAGCAAGTCATTGAACCGTTTACCTCAGTTTCTTCATGTGTAAATTGAGCTGGGGAAGGAAATGGCAAAGCATTCTAGTATCTTTGCCCAGAAAACCCCAAATGGGATTACAAATAGTCAGACACAACACTACGTAAAATTTATAATATCAACCATATCCAAATGAAACCACACAAGGTAGGAAAAAAAACCTACCTAATGTAGTTTTTTCATTGACTTTCTTGAGACAAATGTAATATTTGTTTTCTAGCATCATTATTATTGCTTTTCTATTTTCTTTTCTTTAGGATTTTAAATAAAGCTTAGTGGAGACATTATGGTATTATGGAAAGGACCCTGAACTTCTGGAGTCAAGAGAGACTAGGTTCCCAGTTGTGACACTTACTACTTCTATCGGTCAATCAACAAATATTTATAAAGCATCTACTGAGTGCCAGGCAGTATGCTAGGCACTGGAGATGCAAATACAATTAATGAAATGATCATATTCACAAGAAGATTATATTTTTTATAGGATATGTCAGAGGAGGCAGAAGGAGTCAAGAATAAAGCCATGGTTATGAACCTGGACCACTAGAAGAATGGAGGTACCTCTCATAAAAACAGGGAACAGTGGAAAAGGATAAGTATGAAGGGTAAAGAGGAGTTATGTTTCAGATATGCTGAGTTTGAGATATCTCTAAGACCTCTCAAATGTCTCAAAGGCAACTAGAGGTGATAAAGGATTGAAATTCAGGGGAGAACCTGAGACTGGCTATATAGAGATCAGTGAAGCATTACCTAAAGTTGATAATTAAACCCATGGAAGTTGATGAAGTTACCCAGAGAGTACAGACAGAGAAGAGTAGGGGACCCAGGACAAAGCCTTGGGGAATAACCACAGTTAGAAACAAACTGGAGAGAAGGATGATAAGTCATCGAGGAACCATCAGCAAGATTGGATGAGACTCAGGAGAGAGTAGTGTCACAAAAAGCCAGAGGACAGAGTATCTAGGAAGACAAGGTGGTCACCAGTATCAAATACAGCAGGTAGATAAAGAAGAAGTAGGCCTGATAAAAGACCATCAGATTTGGTTATAAAAGATCACTGGTAACTTTGGAGGGAGTAGTTTGAGTGATTAGGCTGGAAGCGATAATACAAAGAACTTATTTATACATACATAATCATTTAAATGTATGTTTATGTCCATTTAAACCCCCTACCCCCTTACTAAATAAATCACTTCCGTCAAACCCCAAAACCGGACGATATTTCCTTTAGCTGAACACCTAAATGTTCACGGAGAATATACATGGGAAAACTAGTATAAATAAGTATAAACAAGGTTAAGAAGATGGCTGGGACTTTTGGGTCTTTTGCCCAAGGAGATCATGGAAAGGGGAAAGGGACCCATATGTACAAAAATATTTATAGCTGCTCTTTATGTAGTGGCAAGGAATTGGAAGTTGAGGGGGTGCCCATAAATTGGGGAATGGCTGGACAAGTTGTGGTATATGAATACAATGGAATACTATTGTGCTGTAAGAAACGATGAGCAGGAGGAGTTCAGAGAAAGCTGGAGGGTCTTGCATGGGCTGATGATGAGTGAGATGAGCAGAACCAGAAGAACATTGTACACAGTATCATCAACATTGAGTGTTGACCTACTGTGATGGACTATAGCTTCTCACCAATGCAATGGTACAGAAGAGTTCCAGAGAACTCATGATAGAAGAGGATCTCCAAATCCAGGGGAAAAAAAAAAAGAACTGTGGAGTATAGATGCTGAATGAAACATACTATTTCTTTTGTTTTTGGTGCTGATGTTTTTCTATTTTGAGGTTTTTTGTCATTGCTCTGATTTTTCTCTTATAACATGACTAATGTGGAAATATATTTAGTGTGTGTGTGTGTGTGTGTGTGTGTGTGTGTGTGTGTGTGTGTATAAAACCTATATCAGATTACCTGCTGTCTAGGGGAGGGGGGAGGGAGGGAGAAAAATCTGAAATTGGAAAGCTTGTATAAACAAAAGTTGAGAACTATCTTTACATGTAACGGGAAAAAAAATAAAATACTTTATTAATTAAAAAAAAAGATGGCTGGGTCTAATAAAAGTTTCTCAAGCATGGGGAGAATTAGGCATATTTGAAATCAGCAGAGAAAATAATAGGTTGAAAATTACAGAAGATGATGGGGGGGCAATCTGGAGAGGACAGGGGCACATGTAGAGAAGTTAGCCTTGGCAAGGAGAAGGGCTACCTCATCAGAATGAAGAAAAGGAGGAAGGAGAAGATAATAATGCCAAGGAGGTTTGGAAATGAAGAGAAGAGAGGTAGAGTCAAGATGACACAGTGAAAGGTCACAAATGCTGAAGGTCCCCCCAGAATCTCTTCTACAACAACTACAGAAAATGTGCCAAACTGAATTCTGAGCGGAAAAGCCAAAATAAAAGTTATAATTAAATAGACTGTAAAAATGAGCAAACGACAACTATAAATAGCTACTATGGTGACAGGGAAGCTCAAGGCATAAACTCACAAGGCAATGACTTGAAAATATCCAGAAGAAAAGACTCAGAAACAAATGCAGATTGCACAGAAGCCCAACAAGAATTCGTAGAAGAACTAAAGATTTTTAAAAGAACAAAAAAAGGGAGCAGTTAGGTAGCAGAGTGGATAGAGTGCTGGCCCTGGAGTCAAGAGGACCTGAGTTCAAATGTGACCTCAGATACTTGACACTTAATACCCGTGTGACCCTGGGCAAGTCACTTAACCCCCATTGCCCTGCAAAAAAAAAAAAGAAAGAAAGAGAAGAATGGCACCACAAATTGTAATGCTGTTCAGTTATGCATTACTCCAGTAAACATTAAGAATTTCAATTAAACAAATACTTACTAAGCATCTATTATACACAAAGGCTTTGTATAAGCCCTGGGACATACAGTTGAAATGAAAAATAGCTCCTACTTTACATCTGAATGTTGTTTTATCATTTTAAACATTGTTTTCATATACAACAACTCTGTGAAGTAGAAAAAGATCAGAAAGCAGGTACTCCCAGACATAGCAGAGTAGTATCTAAAGTAAAGAGATATAGGTTAAATACTATCTGAAAGGAGTAAATGAATCTAACTCATAGAATCCCAGAGCTGGAAGAGCCATTAAAGGTCATTTAGTTTATCCTATTCCTGAAATGGGCAAGCTAGGTGGCACAGTGGATAGAGGTCTGGGCCTGGAGTAAGGAAAACCTGAGTTCAAATCCTGCCTGACACTACCTGTGTGACCCTGAGCAAGTCACCTAACCCTGTTTGTCTGGTTCTTCATCTGTCAAATGAGCTGGAAAAGTAAATAGCAAACCACTCCAGTATCTTTGCCAAGAAAACCCCAAATGGGGTCACAAAGAGTAGGGCACAACTGAAATGACTAAACAACAGCAATACACCTGAAAGAAGTCTCCTCTACAACATGCCTATAAACTGATTAATCAGGGTCCACTTAAAGACATCTAATGAAAGAAAATCCACTACTTCCCCCAGCAGTCCATTCTACTTTTACACAACTCTATTTTTCTTTACATCAAGCCAAAACTAGCCTATACAACTTTCAACCATTCCTCTGGGTTCTACAGTTTACTCTGCAAAGCAGATTAAATATAGTTCTTCCATGTGACATGTGTCTTCAAATATTTGAAGGGTTATCCTGTCTCTTCTAAACCTTCTCTTCTCCAGGCTAAACAATCTAAGTCCCTTCAACCAATCCTTGCAGGGATTTTGACTTTGGTTACCTCATCTTGTTACCCTCCTCAAGCTGTGCTGAAGCTTGTTAATGTCCCCCTTAAGAGAAAGTGGTCACAAAGAACACTGTAGACATAGTCTAAATAAGACCAATCATTTTCCTCTTCTGGATACTATACTCCTCTAAATTCAGCCTAAGAGATCAAGTTGGCTTTTTTAGCTTCCATTTCTCACCACTGACGACTCATATTGAGTTCAGAGTTCAATAAAACAAGACATTTTCCAGATAACTGTAGTCTAGATACATCTCCTTATCTGACACTTGCCAGTCAATCTGGAAAAGCATTATGAAATGCTTACTATGTGGCAGGCACTGTGTTATACAGTGGGGATAAAAAGAAAGGCAAAAAGGAAAAAGAATAGTTTGGGCCCTCAAGGCAGCTGACTTGTTTGGTTTTTTCCTTAATAATTAGTTTTATTTTTTAACAAAAGTATTTTATTATTTTCCAGTTACATATAAGGATAGTCCATTACATTCATGTACCACAACTTGTTTAACCATTCCCCAATTGATGGGCATTCCTTCAATTTCCAAGGGAGTTGCTACAAAGATTTTTGTACATGTGGGTCCTTTTCCCTTTATTATGATCTCTTTGAGAAAAAGACCTAAATAGTAGTATTGCTGGGTCAAAGGATATGCACAGCTTTATAGCCCTTTGGGCATAGTTCCAAATTGCTCTCCAGAATGGTTGGATCAGTTCACAGCTCCACCAACAATGCATTAGTGTTCCAATTTTTCCATAGCTTCTCCAACATTTATTGTTTTCCTTTTTTGTCATATTAGCCAATCTGATAGGTTTAAGGTGGTACCTCAGAGTTGTTTTAATTTGCATTTCTCTAATCAATAGTGATTTAGAGCATTTTTTCATATGGCAATAGATAGCTTTGATTTCTTCATCAGAAAATGGCCTCTTCGTATCCTCTGACTATTTCTCAATTGGGGAATGACTTACATTCTTATAAATTTGATTTAGTTCCCTATATATTTTAGAAATGAGGCCAGGGCAGCTAGATGGCACAGTGGATAAAGCACCAGCCCTGGATTCAAGAGTACCTGAGTTCAAATCTGGCCTCAGACACTTGACACTTAACTAGCTGTGTGACTCTGGGCAAGTCACTTAACCCTCATTGCCCTGCAAAAAAACCCAAAACCCCAAAAACCCAAAAAACAAAAGAAATGAGGCCTGTTGTTTTTTTCAGTCATGTTAGATTCTTTGTGACCCAACGGACAACAGTGTGCCAGGCCCTTTTATCCTCTACTATCTTTCAAAGTCTGTGCAAGTTTACATTCATTGTTTCCATAATACTATCTAGCCATCTCATCCTCTTTTCTTTTTGCCCTCAATCTTTCCCAATATCAGGGTCTTTTACAATGAGTCCTGTTTTCTCAATATGTGGCCAAAGTATTTAAGCTTCAGTTTCAGTATTTGACCTTCCAGTGAATAGTTCAAATGAATTTAAGTATTGACTGATTTGATCTCCTTGCTGTCAAAGAGACTCAAAAGTCTTCTCCAGCACCACAATTTGAAAGCATTGATTCTGTGGCACTCAACTTTCCTTATAATCCAACTCTCACAGCCGCCATACACTGCTACTGGAAAAACCATAGCTTTAATTATATAGACGTTTGTTGGCAAGGTGATGTCTCTGCTTTTAAGTATGCTGATCAGATTTGGCATAGCTTTCCTTCCAAGGAGCAAACGTCTTCATTTCATGGCTACAACTGCCATTTGCTGAGATCTTTGAGCCCAGGAATATAAAATCTGACACTGCTTCCATTTCTTCATATATATGCCATGAAGTAATGGGACCAGTTACAAGTTCTGGGTTTTAAAAAAAAATATTAAGCGCAAAGTCAGATTTTGCACCCTCCTCTTTCACCCTCAAGAAGCTTCTTAATTCCTCTTCACTTTCTGCCACAGGAGTGGTATCACTTGACTACCTGGGATTGTTCATATTTCTCCCAGCAACCTTAATTCCAGCTTTTGACTCAGCCTTATATTTCACATGATGTACTCTGCATATAAGTTAAATAAATAAGGTGACAACATACAACTTTATTGTAATCCTTTTCCAATCTTAAATCAATCAGTTGTTCCATGTTCAATTCTGTTACTAGAACCTATTCTATACATTGGATTTAATTTTTTCCCCTATTAAGTTAATTGCATTAGTTTAGTCCCATTGTTCTAGCCCATCAAGATTTCTTTGGACACCAACTTTGTTGGTTAACATCTTAGCTATCTCACCTTTCCTCACTCCACATATCCTATCAGTTGCCAAATCTTGTCATAAAATCATAGAATCACACATCTGGAGTTGGAAGAGATCTCAGAGACCATCTAGTCTAGTTCACAGTTGAGGAAATTGGGGCTGAGAAAGGCTGAGTGAATTGCCTAAAGTTACACAGGCAGTAAATGGCAGAGCCTAGATTCTAACTCAGTCCCTCTAGCTCCAAAGTCAGAGATCATTCCACTGTATCATATTGCCTCACCAAATTTTGTTTCTATTTCTACATCTCTTGAATACATCAACTCCTCACCACTCATTTAGCCACCACTCTAATCTAGGCCCTTATCACCTTTCACCTAGACTATTGCAACGGTCTTCCTACCTCAAGCTTCTATTTTTTTTAAATGAACAAAGCAGTTTATTAATAAATCCAGTATGGTTTATCCTGATGTTTTTTGTTGGCAGCTGCCAACCACACAATTCTATCCAGGTCTCTGTCCCTGAGGTGTCAGCTCTTGGACCCTAGCCTACTCCTTCTCCATCATCTTGAATCGCCTATGTTATACCTCCATGGTTTTCAGGACTCTGGGCAGCACTTTCAAAGCCTTTGATGAACTGACTGGGCATGATCCCACTGCATGGTGCCCCTACCATAGATCTTGGTCATGGATCCTATATTTGCACCACCTGGACTATAGAAGCAGCTTGTGTGTGTAGAACAGTTCTCACAGAAGTGTCAGCTCTCTATGTTTTGCTAATTTTACAGCCAAGGCCCTGACAAACTTGTATTGGTTCACATCTTTCACTATGACTCTAGGCATCACATGGACTCCACACAACCAACCAAGAGAAAGCAAGCCTCTCTATTTTTGCTTCACTTCCTAAGTCTTTCTCCACAGCAACTGTTTCAATTTTTTTTCTCAAACTCCCAACAAAATCTCAACCCTACACACTTATAACAGATTACTGAGCTGTGTACTTTGAAGAGAAAACTGAATTTTACAGGAGTTTCCTCAATATCTCTCTCCTCCACTCTGCAGCACTTCTCATGACCCATTTCTCCTTCCCTTGAGTTATATGGGAAGATGTACCTGTATCACTTCCTAGGAATAATCCTTCTACCCATTCATATCCTTGATCCATTTCTTCCTGCTTCCCTGTAGAATCTTGCTCCTGGAATCAACTTTTCAATTTCATAATTCTCTCTCTTCTCCAATGCCTCCTTACTGCCTGCTTACAAACTTTCCCAGGTCTCCTGAATCCTTAAAAAAAAAAAGCCTTCTCTTTATCACTTAAAAAAAAATTATGAACTTAACAAACATGAATATTTAAATATAGAAAAGACTGTACATGAAAGTTTTGGTTTTTTGAATTGTTTTCCCTTATGTTCACTTCTTTTTTTTCTTTTACTGTTTAGAATTTTATTTTCCAAATTACATGTAAAAACAAATTTTGACATCAATTTTTGTTTTTGGTTTTGGTTTTTTTGCAGGGCAATGGGGGTTAAGTGACTTGCCCAGGGTCACACAGCTACTAAGTGTCAAGTGTCTGAGGCCGGATTTGAACTCAGGTACTCCTGAATCCAGAGCCAGTGCTTTATCCACTGCGCCACCTAGCCGCCCCCTTGACATCAATTTTTTAACTTTGTGTTTCAACTTCTCTTCCTCCCTCCCTTCCCACTCTGCCAAGAACTCAAGCAAATGAAAGTTTTCAGAGAGTAAATTATATTTAATATAATACCAAAACTGTCCTATTTCCCTTTCTGAACTTCCTTGTATTCTCTTGTGTATTTTTGTTTCTTTGATGCTCTTTCTTTTGTTTTCATCACTACAAGTACTCATTTACTCCCCTCCCATAACTCTACTCTCTAAAAATAAGTCTCCCCTTACAACAAATAAATATAGTCAAGGAAAAGAAATTCATAAATGAGCTGTGTTCAGTGGTGTGCTGGACAATGTTTAACAACCAGTTTTCCATAAAAGAAAAGAAAAAGTAGGCATGATATACTTTTTAGGTGAAATATGCAATATTAACATTTCTCAATTCCTTTAAATTCTAGACCAGGTGTCAAACACAAGGCCCCAACCAGATTAAAATTTAATTGAAAAATACTTAAACAAAAATACAATTGAACATAGACAATGTTAATATGTAGTTTTCTAAGTCATTATTTTACTAGCAAGGATCCTTATGTATGCCCCAATTCTATTTGAGTTTTACACCACTAGACAATCAACAAAATAATAAATAAACCCCTGATTTGTAGCACTTGCTGATTTCTGGGGTGTAAATGCCCACACTCAAAATTTGACAATCAACACTAGTTGATTCCAGCATACCACTGGATGTCTGAAAATATATGACTCATTCTCTACCTCTAACCTATCGTTCGCTGCTAAGAAGTAGGAAGCATATTCATCATCAGTCTTCTGGAGTTATGACTGATCACTGCACTGGATCACAGTTCTCGCGCCCAAATTATTTTCCTCTACATTATCATAGTCATTGTGTGGATTGCTAGGTGGTGAAGTGGCTGAAGCATTCCTGGAATCAGGAAGACCTGAGTTCAAATCCAGCCTCAGACTCTGTGTGACCCTGGGCAAGTCACTTAATCCTGTTTGCTTCAGTTTCCTTATTTGTAAAATGAGCTGGAGAAGGTAATGGTAAACCACTCCAGTGTCTTTACCATGAAAACCCCAAAAGGGGTCAAAAAGAGTTGGAACACAACTGAAACGACTACACAACAACAAAGGCACAGTATAAACTGTTTTGCTGGCTCCACTTATTTCATTCTTCATCAGTTTATAAGAGTCTTTCTAGGCTTCTCTGAATCCTTTTGGTCACTTTTTATGGCATGGTTCTTTTCTACAAACAAAAAATGATCCTATAAATATTTTTGTAGAGGGTCCTTTCCCTCTGTCTTTGACTTCTTTGTGATACATGCCTAATAGTGCTATTGATGGATCAAAGGGAAGGTACAGTTTAGTGACTTTTGGGGACAGAGTTCCAAATTGCTCTTTGGAACAGCTGGACCAATTCAAAATTCCATTAACAGTGCATTCATTGCATCCTTCCTCTAATAGCCCCTCTAACGTTTTGTCATTCTACTTATTCATCTTTGCCAATCTGATAGAAATTCTTATTAATCCTTCCCTTCTCCTTTAATTAATGATATCCTTTTTATCTTTAGGTCATGAATCCATCTGGAACTTCTTCGCCCTCTTATCACATCCAGCTATCCATCCTTTCCCCTTCATTGTCAAACATTTGGAAAAGGCTTTCTTTTACTTTCTTACCACTTTGCTCAGCTCCTTGCAATCCGGCTCTCCCACTACCACCATTCTAGAGAAACTACTCTTTCAAAGGTCAACAATGGCCTCTATCAGCCTCCTCCTCTTTTATTTCCCTGTAGCATTTAACACTGAGGTTCATCACCCTAACTAACTCTCCCCCTGCCAAACCCTTTCATCTCTTGGTTTGTAAGACACCATACTCTTCTAATTTTCCCCCTCCTCCTACCTCTCTGTCTACTTCTCTGAGACTCCTAAGTCACTTAAGACCCAAAGTTCTGTTCATAGGGCTCTTCTCTTCTTTCTTTATAACTGGCAATAAAATTTACTTCCATAGTTTCAATGATCTCCCTTATACAAAGGCACTGTACTAAGCACGGGGGATACAAAGAATGGCAAAAGACAGTCTCTGCCCTAAAGGAACATACATTCTAGTGGGAGAACATAAGAGAGAGAAGATGAAGGTATTCTGAAAAGGTAAGGTATGAGCAGCTAGGGGGACTGAAAAAAGTTTCCTGCAGAAGGTGGGATCTGAGCTGAGTGTGAACAGAAGCCAGGGAAACTAAAAGGCAGAGGTGACAAGGCAGAGTATTTCAGGCATGGGGGAAAACCAGTGCAAAAGGGAAATGAATTGGTGTATTCAAGAAACTTATAGTAGGCCAGTGTGGATTATAGACACATGGAGAATAATATTTCATGGGGCTGGGAAGGCTGGAAGCATTCAGGTTATGAAGTCTTATAAAAGCAAAACAGAGAATTTTATATTTGATACTGGAGGAAATAGGGAACTCAATGAGCAGGACACTGGGTGTGAATTGGTCAGACCTTTGCTTTAGAAAAATAACCTTGGGGGCAGCTGGGTGGTGCAGTGGACAGAGCACTGGCCCTGGAATCAGGAGTACCTGAATTCAAATCCGGCCTCAGACACTTGACACTTACTAGCTGTGTGACCCTAGGCAAGTCACTTAACCCCAACTGCCTCACACACACAAAAAAGAAAGAAAAATAACCTTGGCAGCTAAGTAGAAGAATTGGCCTAATAGGCTGATCTCCTGTTCCTTATCTTTTTCTCCAGTGAAGTTCAACAAGACTAAATCAACTCTGAAACTCTATGTTCCTCAGTTGCCCTGGCCTGAGGACCCCTCTCTTTCTCTGATTAGAGAGAGTGGAAGGTGGACATCAGAGAACTCCTCCCAGATCCTCCAGTTAAGGAGGGGGCCCAGTGTAGCCACCTTATTTCCCACTTGGCTGCAGGTACCACCTTCCCCTGTCCACATCCTTCTTGCTTTTCGTGTTGTCTTCCTCCACTGGGTTGTGAGCTCCTTTAAGTCAGGGACTGTCTTTTGCCCTTCTTTGTATCCCCAGTGCTTAATGCAGTTCCTGGCTTAAGAGCAGGTGCTTAATAAATATTTACTGACTGGCTGACTTAGTGTAGGAAGAGACTTGAAACAGGAAGATCAGTAATAGAACAGGTAAGAAGTGATGAGGGTCTGTATGATGGGAGAGGAGGGGCCATATATGAGGAGTGACTGAGAATGAGGATGACAATACTGGGGATGGGTAGGATGGAGATAAATAACAGGAGAAAAGTAGAGCTGTTAGATTCTTATTTTGCTTCTGTTTTCTCTGCCAAGGAGAATGGCCCTTGGCCTAGGAAGGAAATAACCAAAATGGCTAATGAGAATTTAACTTTTTTCCAATACAAAGTGATAAGAGGAGGGTCACAGGATCACAGATATACAGAATTGGAAAGGACCTTAGAAGTCATGAAGCCCAACCTCCTTATTTATAGGTAAGAAAACTAAGGCCCAGAAAGGTTAAGTGACTAGCCTAAGGTCAAAAGAGAGTAAAAACAAAGGAAATAAACAAAGCCAGGACTGAACTTGGTTTTAACTCCAAATTCATAGTTCTTTCTAATGCATCACACTGCTTCCCTTAAAGGAGCACCTAGCTGTGGATAAAGTCGATAAAGTACGGGCCCTGGATTCAGGAGGACCTGAATTCAAATACAGTCTCAGACACTTGACACTTACTAGCTGTGTGACCCTGGGCAAGTCACTTAACCCTTATTGTCTCGCAAAAGAGAGAGAGAGAGAGAGAGAGAGAGAGAGAGAGAGAGAGAGAGAGAGAGAGAGAGCAACTAGCTGCTCTTGATGAATCGCTGTCATTTCATCCAGATGAACCATGTCTTCAGGTACTGAAAGAATTGGCAGATGTGATTAGTGAAGCATTGTTGGTGATACTTGAAAAATCAGAGGATGAAAAAAATAGCAAGATCCAGACTTTCATGAAGGTCAGAGAATGGAGTCTGCACACTATTGGCTAGTGACCTTAATTTTGATTCCTGGTAAAATTTTAGAGCGGATTAATGGACTTTGAAAAAAATAAAGAAATACAGAGTCAGCATGGCTTCAACAAGAAAAGGCAATGCCAGACTAACTTTAATTCTCTTTTTGGACAATATTATTAAAGTAGGAGATCTGGTGAATGCTGTATAGTTGACTAAAATTTCAGTACAAAAATTCTGGTAAGAAATCTCCTAGTTTTGTGGGAAAGATGGAGGTGTATTTGCTAGACAACTGTACAATTTTATATGGACTTCGAACTGTTTAAATGGCCAGACTCAAAGATTAGTCTCGGATGGAGTGTGTCAGAGACAATGCTAACTTTTTAATCAATGACTGCACTAAGTCCAACTGTCTACAGATGACAAGATATTTCTTACTACTCTTGGATCTAGCCAAACTGTCCTCTTTGTTGATCTTCACATGCATACAACTAAAACAGCCATTTATGAACAACATATAAGGTCTGATGTCAACCATATAGCAGAACTACTAAAAGGAAGAGGAATGGATTGATATTGAAAATGTTCTGCTCAGCTGAAATGAGACAAAATTTTTTTTAAAAAAAGCATCTGCTTGTGAAGCTATAATGATCAAATTAACTAAATAATTACTAGAAATTATTATTTACAAGTCTGCCATATCCTGCAAGATATACACAAATTTCTGGAAAAGAAAAATTTTGACTGTTAAGATAAAATTCTTAAAATATACTTATTTTATCTTTATTCATCTTTTTAACAATTTCTATTTAATAGATGTACTTAACATAAAACAATATCATATGGGGGCAGCTAGGTGGCGCAGTGGATAAAGCACTGGCCCTGGATTCAGGAGTACCTGAGTTCAAATCTGGCCTCGGACACTTGAAACTTACTAGCTGTGTGACCCTGGGTAAGTCACTTAACCCCCATTGCCCTGCAAAACAAACAAAACAAAACAAAAAAACAGTATCATATGTATAAAATTTATAAATATATAAATATGGGGGGGGTGCATAATCAAAAAAACTTTGTTTAGGTGAAAGATATTAAAGGCTCTTCTCCATTTGTGTGCAAGCAAACACAGGTCTCCCAAATGTTTGGGTTTTTTTGAAACCCTCTTCCTGCCCCTTCTATTCCACCCAGCTAAATTCCTTTCTGTCACTTCACCTTCACTGTAAAACTTGAAAAAAATTGGCTTATAATTCATTGCCTTCACTACCCATTCTTTCCTCAATGTCTACCAATCTGGCCTCCCCTCTACCCTTACCACCATTCTATTAAAACTACTCTGTCTCAAAGGTCATCATTGACTTTGTAACTGCTAAATGAATGAAAAAGCATTTATTAAGCACTTACTATGTGCAAAGTATTACACTAAGGGCTGGAGATACAAATAAAAGATAGTTACTGATCTGAAGCAATTCATATAATATATAGTTTTTAGCTACAAATCATATGATCCTTAAAATGCAGCAGCAAAGTAGAGCAATTCGGAACTATGGTCAAAGGACTGTAAAACCATGCATACTCTTTGACCTAGCAATACTACTACTAGGTTGGTACCCTAAAAGAGATTAAAAAAATAAGTTGAATTCAAAATTGGGATGATGCCCATCAATTGGGGAATGGCTGAACAAATTATGGGATGAGATTATGATGGAACACTACTGTGCTGTAAGAAATGATGAGCAGGATGTTATCAGAAGGTCTTATGAAAAATGCAATCCATCTACAGAGAGAGAAGTGATGGTATCTGAATACAGACTGAAGTATAAATTTTTTTGTTCTAACGTGGAAATGTTTTGCACGATTGCACATGTATAACATACTGAATTGCTTGAGTTCTTAAGGAGGAGTGGTGAGGGAGGGAGGGAGGGAGAGAATTTGGAACACAAAGTTTTAAAAAATGGATGTGAAAATCTGTTTTTACAGGGAACTTGGAGAAAATTCTAAATAAATAAATAAAAATTTTAAAACAATGCAGAAGCAAAGTAGATAATAATGCAGCTTTTAAACATTATTTCCATTAACAAAACTATATGTTCCTAATGTTGAACCACTTGTCAGTCAAGGACTTCAGTGGCCAGAACTTTTTTATTCCTGGGTCTTCAGTTGCTATGACTCCTGAGAAGGTGGGGGCTACATCACCTGCAGAGGAAGGTTAAGAAGTCTCATTTCCACAAGGACTATGCTGGACTATGGTTGTGGAAGTCAAGCTGGAAGCAGGATTGGTGAGGGTCAGTGCTGTTTCCAGAGCTCTTGGGGATGACCTGTCCATCAGTGGAAGTTAGTCATCAATTGGTGTTGGTGGTAGGGAAGGCAGGCCCCATTTCCACAAAAGTTGCTTCCCTAGATAATGGACGCAAGTCAATAAATAAGTCAACAAACATTTATGAAGCACATACTATGTGCCAGGCTCTGTGCTAGGGCCAGGCTTGAAACAGATTAAAGTGCTCAGGAGCACTACTATTCTCAGTGCTTACTGGACTATGAAAGGTGCCGGTCAATGATTGGTTTTGGTTATGGTAAGAAAGGCAGGCCCTTTCTCTGCAATAATGGCTGACATGATGATGGCTGCAAGGGCCTGGTTGGAAACAGGGCTAATTTCTACCTTCTTTAAGCTTTCTAGTAACTGACCATACCCTTCACCCTGCTTTCCAGCTACTCTGTACTCATCTAGTTTCAGAAACATCATGATTTCCTGGTTCTCCAAACACTCCTGTCTTCTTCACTGGTTCTTCAATCTCTTCCAGATCCCTTAATATAAGGTTGTTTCTAAAGTGCTTGCCCTTGTCCCTCTTCTCATCTTTCTATACAGATGACTTCTAATTATCTAAAAAATATATAAACATATACGTGTGCAGACATGTAGATGTATGTATATATGTGAATGTGTGCATATATACATACACACCTGGATATCCCACAGGCACTTTGTCCTAAATATGTCTAAAACCAAGCTGATTATCTTTCCTCAAAAGCCTACTCCTTCCAACTTCACTGTTTCTGTTCACTGAACCACCAATCATGTGATGTCTCATGTGCATAAACCTTGGGGTTATCTTTGACTCTTCCTTATTCCTCACTGCCCTGGATGTCTAATCAGTTACTGTCTTGTTATTTACACCTCTGCTATATCTCTACCATACATCTCATCCCACTGTCATTCATCATGATCTACCTAGACCACTGTAATAGAGGTAGAAAGAACTGTTGGGAAGCCACTCTTGTCGTGTTCCAATCCATCTTTCACACCACTAAAGTTTTTCTCATTTTATTCCACTGCTCAAAACTCTTCACTGGCTCCTTGTTGCCCATCCAATCCAATACTACCCCTACATTTCCAACTTTATCTCCTATTACTCTTCTTCATACACTTCCTTAGCCAACCTGACTACTTTCCCCTTCTCCCTTTAACTGTCCCCTATAACTGGAATGTCTTTCCTCCCTGACTTCACCTGCTGAACTCCTAACCCATGAGGCAGTGTATAAGAGATTTGGATTTAGCAAAATCTGAGTTCAGATCCTCCTCCTGGCATTTACTAGTTGTGTGATCTTAGGCAAATCGAAGAATTTGAGGGTTTGGCTCAGTATCCATCCAGTATAACCTATACACAAAAGGCAACCACTATAATATATTTAACAATATATCTTAGTTTCACTTCATCTCTCTTTAAATCTGAGTTTTCTCATTTATAAAGATAGGGATAATTGAATGTATGTCACAACTCAAATGTCATCTCATACAAGAAGCTTTCCCTTGAACTTTCCCATTGGTATTGGTATAAAGGTCCTCCTGTGGAAGAGGAAGGGTCACAGAACAAATTTTGTTTTGCAACTATCTAATGCCTTTTATCACATAATATTGTATAACCATCCCCTTTTTAGACTATAAGTTCAACAAGGGAAAAGACAGTCTTAAATTATGCATCTCCCCCAGGTCACAAAACAGTGCCTTAGTCACAGTAGGTAACTAATAATAATATGCTTGCTGACATTATTTCTGCAGATTTTTTAAAACAACATTCAAAGGACAATTATCAAATATAAGTCTTGAAGTCTGTCCTGCCAAATATTAATGATACCTATGAGGATTGTACTTAACTCCTTGAATTCACTTTGTAACTTGTACTCTGTTTATTGGAATCCAGTCATCTGAGGCCCAAATACTATTACCTAAACTCTTTCCAGTTATTTCTTTCAGTATCATATTTGATGCCTTCTACAGTAGATGTCAAACTCAAATTAAAAAGAGAGTCACTAAACAATATAAAAGGATCCCTGCAGGCTGCATACTGACTTGGAAAACCATATATTAACATTAGGTTCTATTATATTTTTATTTATTTTGTTAAATATTTCCCAATTATATTTTAATCTAGTTGGTCACACTGAGAATGCTGTAGGCTACAATATAAGTTTGATATCTCTTTTACAGAATACAAATTTATAGCAGTTTGGTCAGTTGCCAATTAAATATCCTTTTCCCAGTCAGTACTGTCATCTTTGTATACAAATGACAGTATTCCTCCAGATTTCTTTTTTTTTTTTTTTTAAGTGAGGCAGTTGGGGTTAAGTGACTTGCCCAGGGTCACACAGCTAGTAAGTGTTAAGTGTCTGAGGCCGGATTTGAACTCAGGTACTCCAGACTCCATGGCCAGTGCTTTATCCACTGCGCCACCTAGCTGCCCCCCTCCAGATTTCTTTTGACTACATGGACTGAATCAGCCAAGCTGCCTAATATCTTATCCATTCCCTAGTTCCCAATTTTTCCCATCTCTACAATGACCACCAACAAAATTCACATTAAGTTGCAAAGGCACATGCTTTCTACCCCTTACTGATCACAGGATGGTCCAGACACTGTACAGTGAAGTTCTCCAACTGATCCCATTTGTAGATTGCATTATGTTGATTGCATCAAGCACAGAACACTGAAAAGCCTCGTAGCTCTATAATCAAAGAACTTTGGTCTGAACACCCACACAAAAATCCAAGTGGATGAAGGAGATTTATTACCTAGATTTCAACAGGCATTTAAATGGACACCTTACACAAGCTTGTCCAACAGTATGTGTATCTACTACGACAGACAATACTACAAATGGACAATGAGCTAGGCCCAGAGTTGAAAAGGAGAGTAGCTGGATCGCTTTCAGGAAATTGCAAAGCTCTTTTACTGACCCCAAGTTTCTCACAAAAACAAAGGCCCCTCTTTTCAATACTTCATTTTGAAATGGACTGCAACTCCCTCCAAAGAGCTAAAAACTAGAAATCACATAAAGAACAAAGGAAATCAGTATGGTATGCATAAGCAGACTGCACAGATAGCCAACAACAAACTCCTAAAAACAAGAGTAAATATGGATATCATCAAAAAATCATATTACAAAAAAGAAGGAAGGGATGGTCACCTGGCAAGAGTAATAGATGACAGGTGGCTAGCCAGAGTGCTCCAACAGTACTCTCAATATGTCAAGTGAAATTATGTCACATAAGGCCTCTAGTATATTGGTTTAGTTACCATCTCTATGCTGACCATTCACTAATCTACCTATCCTACCTCAAACTCTTTGCTGACCTCTCCAATATTACACCCAGAACTTCCTTTCAGACACCTCAAACAATGTCCTGTAGACATCTTAAACTCAATGTGTCTAAACCAGAGCTCATTATCTTTCCTCCTAAACCATCCCCTCCGACTACCTTTCCTATTACCGTGGAGGACATCACCATCCTCCCAGTCCCTCAGGCTTGAAACCCAGGAGTCATCCTAGACTCTTTATCATCTCTCACACCCCCATATCCAATTTGTTGCTGAGACCTGTCATTTTCCTTTACCAACATCTCTTGAATTTATATCACTTGCTCTCCTGTGACACTGTCATCACTCTCATGGAGACCTCATGACCTCACACTTGGATTATTGCAATAGTCTGCTGGTGTGTCTGCCTGCCTCAAGTTTCTCTCTAATCCATCTTTCATTCAGCCACTAAAGTGATTTTTCTAAAGCAAAGGTCTGAATATGTCACACCCCCTACTCAATAAACTCCTATGGTCTCCAAGGCCAAATACAAAATCCTCTGCTTGGCTTTCAAAGTCCTTCATAATCTAGCCTTCTCTTACATTTCCAGTCTTCTTATATCTTATTCCTACCAGGAATTCTTTGATCCAGTAACACTGGTCTCCTTGCCGTTCCTCAAACAAGATCCTCCATCTCTCATCTTTGGGCATTTTCTCTGGCTGTGCCCCATGCTTGGAATGCTCTCCCTCCTTGTCCCTGCTTCCTGGCTTCCTGTAAGTCCCAACTAAAATCCCATCTTCAGGAAGTCTCTCCCAATCTCTTAATCTAGCATCTTCCTTATTGGTTATTTCCTATTTATTCTGTACATAGCCTGCTTGTATAATATTTGTCTGTTTTTTCTTTCAATAGATAGTGAATTTCTTGATGACGCAAGGAGTGTCTTTTGCTTCTTTTTGTATTTCTAGTGCTTAGCATAGTGCCTGGCCCATAGGCTGGAGGCTAGAAGTGAAACAGTATTCTACTCCTGGGGTCAGAGCCACACAGCTACTGTTTACTTCTAAATAAGTTCCTAGAATTTAACATACTATCTAGGTCTCCTCTTCTGTATACTCTGGATCTGTGATCCAGAACTATGTAGTGAGTAACAGAATTGCCAACTGTCACCTGTTCCTGACATACACAGTAAGGCTCTATCTCAAATGTTTTCTTGCTCTAGTCCACCCTTAGTCCTCTTTCAAAATCTTACTTACTAAAATGCTCCTCAAGGTATAATCCAGGTCATACCCAGTCCCTAGAGTCTATAGAACTGTCTTCTTATGCTGACCAGGGCTGGTAAAAACGACTCACTTTGATTTTTTTTTCCTTTGACCTGGCATTCTCTAGATCTTTATAGAGGAGTTGTGATGGAGGAACTCCACCATCATGACTCTACCACTGTCTATAATGAATTAGCTACTTAAGACCACTAAAATGAGGTAAGACTGCAACAAATTGTCAGATGGTGCTAACTTCTGATCTATGGTGAAACTATTAATTCATTAAGAAAATATCTCACACACACACACACACACACACACACACACACACACACAACACCCAGCAAAAAAAAAAAAAATTAAAAGGGCAACTAGGTGGTACAAGTGAATAAAGCACTAGCCCTGGATTCAGGAAGACCTGAGTTCAAATCCAGCCTCAGACACTTGACACTTACTAGCTGTGTGACCCTGGGCAAGTCACTTAAACCCTCATTGTCCCCCCCCCCAATTAAAAGGGCAGCTACGTGGTGTAGTGGATAAAGCACTGGCCCTGGATTCAGAAGGACCTGAGTTCAAATCTGGCCAAAGACACTTGATACTAGCTGTGTGACGCTGAGTCACTTAACCCTCACTGCTCCACAAAAAAAAAAAAAAGAAAATATTACCTATCCTACTGTCAATCTGTTTAAATCAAATACCCAATAATACTATAACAAACAAAAATTGCTGGTGGTAGCTATTTTCTCTTGGTTGTTTTTAAATCTTTTAATCTGGTTTATTTGAATGTTAGTAAATCAATCCTTACTTGCCAAACTCTAACAGAAAAGTACAAAAGAACAATGGTTTGCAGAAACCTCTGACCTTTTAAAAAGCTATCTTTTGCTTTTAATTACAATTCTCTTACATGAAAGTAACTGGGGGGGGGGCAGCTAGGTGGCACAGTGGATAGAGCACTGGCCCTGGAGTCAGGAGGACCTGAGTTCAAACCTGGCCTCAGACACTTGACATGTACTAGCTGTGTGACCCTAGGCAAGTCACTTAACCAACTGCCTCACAAAAAACAACAACAAAAGAAAGTAACTGGGGGGTGGGGTACAGCTAGGTGGCACAGTGGATAGAGCACTGGCCCTGGAGTCAGGAGGACCTGAGTTCAAATCTGGCCTTAGACACTTAACACTTACTAGCTGTGTGACCCTGGGCAAGTCACTTAACCTTCACTGCCTCATCCCCCCCCCCAAAAAAAAAGAATGGTAAAAAGAAAGTAACTAGAAAAAGTAGTTTACATTACCTAGTACCATCTTGAACAGCTTATTCTGAATATGAGTTCCTCAGTGGCCCTAAGAAGGGCAGGAAAATCTACCAAGCTGGCAGTATGTACCTCTTTTTTCACATAGGTTTGAATTGTCTTTTATAGAAATGCAAAGCCAGTTCTTGTTAGAAAGTAAGGTAATTAATTAGAGAGTACATAGGAGGAGTACATCTCTATTGTCCTCTTCAAAATCTGTACTTGCACAACTCATAGGAGATACAAAGAAAGTCTCATTGAAATGCATGTGTTAAAACACAGCAAATTTTCATTTTGAAAAACCTTTGTCTAAAAATGAAGGTGACAAGCATTTGACATTTCCAGTTCTTACAGAAGGAAATAAGAGGAAATGTTTAGAATAATAGTTTGATTCTCTGAATTTTCATTAAGTTGGAATAGATTTTAAGTACAGTTGCTTTTCAATCTACTTTGACATACAAGAGATAGAACATATTATCCAAGCTGGTGAACAAGGCTATGCAGCGTGTCATTTCAGATCTTTGCTGCAATGTTGATATTCAAAGAGCTGACCTTTAAAAAATTTATGTCAATAACCTCTGTTACATAAATATAGACTGAAATATATGTGCATCTTTGAAAGGGCAAAGGTCCACAGTGCTGTGGAATCCACCAACAAGCATTTATTAAGTGCCTACATTCTAGCAAGGGAAACAGCAAATACCTACAGAAGCAGATACAGAATATAATAAAGCATTTTGGTGGGTAGAGAAACTAGCAGCTAGAGGGAGCAGGAAAGGTTTCATGTTGGAAGGACAGAGCTTTTGAAGGAAGCTATGGATTCCAAAAGAGAGATAAGGCTTGGGAAATAGCATAGGCAAAAGAATGGGAAAAGAAGATGAGATGTCCAGTTGGTTGGAATATAGACTGCAATAAGAAGGGAGTAATGTCTAAGTTGGAAAAGGTCCTAGAACCAGATTGTGAAAGGCTTTAAATACTAAAGAGGAATCTGTATTTCATTCTAGAGCAGGAATTCTTAGCTTGGGAGTCCATGAACTTATTTTGTTGTTGTTTTCAAGAATATTTTGATAAGCTGTATTTCAATAATTGGTTTTCTTTGTGAAAAGAGATTCACGGGCTTCATCAGACTGCCAAAGGGGTCCTTTACACATAATAGGTTAAGAGCCCCTATCTTAGAGGCAGTAGGGATCCATGGGAATGTCTTAAGCAGGGGAATGACATGGTCAAACCTGTGCTTTAAGAATAATAGCACCTTGTGGGAAAACTGGAACACTAATGCATTGTTGGTGGAGCTGTGAACTGATCCAACCAAAGGGCGATAAAGCTGTGCATACCCTTTGACCCAGCAGTTCCACTTTTAGGTCTTTTTAGGTCTTTTTCCCAAAGAAATCATGGAAGGGGGAAAGGGACCCACATGTACAAAAATATTTATAGCTGCTCTTTACGTGGTAGCAAGGAATTGGAAGTTGAGGGGGTGCCCATCAATTGGGGAATGGCTGGACAAGTTGTGGTATATGAATACAATGGAATACTATTGTGCTGTAAGAAATGATGAGCAGGAGGAGTTCAGAGAAACCTGGAGGGTCTTGCGTGAGCTGATGATGAGTGAGAGGAGCAGAACCAGAAGAACATTGTACACAGTATCATCAACATTGAGTGTTGACCTACTGTGATGGACTATATTCTCACCAATGCAATGGTACAGAAGAGTTCCAGGGAACTCATGATAGAAGAAGATCTCCAAATCCAAGAAAAAAAAAAAAAGAACTGTGGAGTATAGATGCTGATTGAACCATATGATTTCTTTTGTTTTGGGTGCTGTTGTTTTTTTTTTTTCTATTTTGAGGTTTTGCATCACTGCTCTGATTTTTTTCTCTTGTAACAGGATTAATGCAGACATAGGATTAATGTTATTATGTGTATATATATATATGTGTGTATATATATCTATCTATATGGATATGATATATAGATATATAGATATAAACTATATCAGATTACCTGCTATCTAGGGGAGGGGGGAGGGAGGGGAGGGAGGGAGAAAAATCTGAAATTGTAAAGCTTGTATAAACAAAAGTTGAGAACTATCTTTACATGTAACGGAAAAAAAAAATACCTTATATGTTAAAAAAAAAAAAAAGAATAATAGCACCTGGTAACTTGAAGACGAGGAATTAGAAGAGAGGAAACCTAAAGCAATGAGACCAATTAGAAGGCTACTGCAATGGTTGAGGAAAAACATGATGAAAGACAGAACTAAAGTTGTGGCTGTAGAATGGTAAAAAGGGAATGAATGCCGGAGATACTGCTGAGTCATCAAAACTTTGTATCTAACTTGACATGGAAAGTAAAGAGCTGAGGAAAATTTTGAGGTAATCAACTCAGATAATCAGAAGGAAAGAGGCAGTGCATCTATCAAAAATTGGTAAGTTAGAAAGAGGGGTAGCTTTAGGTTGGAAAGAAGATGACTTCTGTTTTGGACATTTTGAGTGTGAGATGCCTACTGAAGTTGAGGAGAAAGAAAATAACTTGTGGTAAATAGATCTATTTGTGATTCATGCAAGAGATAACTGAATTCATGAGGGATGACAAGATCACTGAGAGTATAAAGGGAAAGGAAGGACTAGGAAAGAAGTCTTGGGATACACTCATAGTTAAGGAATAAAACATGGATGATGATAAATCAACAAGCACTTGTTAAACAATCACTATGTTCATGCCAGTCACTATACTAGGAAATATAAGAGCTACTCAAGGCATTTACATTCTATTGAGAGAGACAACATATATACATGTAATAAGCATATACAGAAAAAACACAAAATAAATAAAAGGTAGAGGAAACACTAGCAATTGGAGGTAGCAGGTAGTACTTGAATTACATCTTTAAAAGTAAAGAAAGTCTATGAGGAAGGGCTGAGGAGTGTAGGACACACCAATACAAAAGCACAGAGAAGATAGGAAATGAAGTATTATGTGGGAGAACAGGGAGAAAAACCCACTTGACTATGATCATAGAGTAAAAAGCATACAGTAAGCCTGAAAAGGCAGGTCAGGGCTAGGTCATATAAGACTTTAAAAGTCAATTAGGGGGTAGCTAGGTGGCGCAGTGGATAAAGCACCAGCCCTGGATTCAGGAGGACCTGAGTTCAAAGCCGACCTCAGACACTTGACACTAGCTGTGTGACCCTGAGCAAGTCACTTAACCCTCATTGCCCCGCAAAAACAAAACAAAAAAGTCAATTAGAAGTTTATATTTGGTTCTAGATGAAAGAAGAAGGCATTAGAGTTTGTGTAGAGAATAGCATGGCTACATCTGAGCCAATGGAAAATCACTTTGTCAGCTGTGTAGAGAAGATGGCTTGGAGACCAGAGAAACTTGAGGCACAGAAGCCAATTAGGAAACTACTGCAATATTTAAACAAGAGGACTTAAAGGCTTGAATTAAGTTAGCAGCTGTGAGTAGAAAGAAATTCAGAAGTGAAAGAGGTTATGGAGGTAAAAATAGCAAGATTTGGTAACTGATTGGATATGTGTGGTGAGGGAGAGTGAGGAATCCAACATAACACTAAGGTTATGAATCTGGAAAACTGAAAAGATGATGGCACCTTCAACAGAAATAGGGAAGACTGGAAGAGAGCTGAATTTGGAGGGAAAGATAATAGAGTTCTGTTTTGGACATGTTTAGCTTGAGATGTTGTAAGGATTTTTAGCATGAAATATTTGAAAGGTATATGGTCATACAAAATTGAAGCTTAGGAGAGTACCTAAGAGAAACCAAGAGAGAACAGTGTCACAGAAAGTCAGAGGACAGAGTAATGAGAAATAACCAGGTAGTCAACAGTATCAAATGAAGCAAATACGTCAAAAAGGATAAGGATTCAGAAGAGACCATTTAATTGACAATTAAATGATCACTGGTAACTCTGGAAACAAGGATTTCGATTTAGAGATAGGCTAAAAAAAAACCCTGATTACAAAGGGCTGGGAAGTGAGTTACAGGAAATGATTGTAGGTTGTATAAAGATCTTTTTCTAGGAGTCTGGCTGGGAACAAGAGAAGATATAGATAGGATAACAGCTTGAGAAGACAGTAGAGTCTAATGAACGTTCAAGAATGGGGGTAACTTGAACATGTTTGAAATCAGTCAGGAAGGAACATATAAAGAGGGAGAAGTTAAAGATTAGAGAGGAAGATGACTGGGGGGGCAATCACCTGAGCAGACAGGAGAGAATGGGATCAGGAGAACATGCAGAAGGGTTGACCTTGGCTAGGAGAAGGGTCACTTCATTATCAGAGACTAGAGGAAGGGAGAGTGAAGGAAAATGTCAAGGAGTTCTGAGATGAAGAGATGGTGCTCATGGTGAATGGCCTCAATGTTCTCAATAAAGAGGCAAGATCCTCACCTGAAAGGATGGGGGAAGAGACAGTGTAGAAGGTTAGAGAGAATGTTTAGAAAAACTTCAATTAGAAGTGATAACAGAGGGGCAGCTAGATGGCTCAGTGGATAGAGCACCGGCCCTGGAGTCAGGAGTACCTGAGTTTAAATCCGGCCTCAGACACTTAACACTTACTAGCTGTGTGACCCTGGGCAAGTCACTTAACCCCAATTGCCTCACTAAAAAAAAAAAAAAAAAAAAGAAGTGATAACAGCAATCAATTTAACTGGGGGGGGGGGCGGGGAGGAGAAGGATTGGCTTTCTGGCAATGTGGACCTAGTTGAGGTTACCTAACAAAAATTTGTGGAGTATCTATTTATTAGCATTATGTGACTTCCTCTTGCTCCATGTAGCAGGACCCGAATAGGAAAACAAATATATGATCAGAGTTATTCATGGTTCAGGTTTGGGAAAGAATGAGCTGAGATAAGACAAGGGAGCAAAGAGTTCAAGAGGACAGTAGAAAGCTGAATTGGTTAACCATAGGGCTAAGACTGGGGAGGGGAAAAAAAAGTCAGAATATGGGCAATTAGAAAGTACAGAAAAGGGGCAGCTAGGTGGCGCAGTGGATAGAGCACCGGCCCTGGAGTGAGGAGTACCCGAGTTCAAATCCGGCCTCAGACACTTAACACTTACTAGCTGTGTGACCCTAAGCAAGTCACTTAACCCCAATTGCCTCACTTAAAAAAAAAAAAGACAAGAAAGTACAGAAAAGTGGAATGATAATAGCTTAGGATGAGCAAAGAATAGATATAGGGCAGGTAAAGTAGGGAGGAGAGAGAGAACAACAGAAAGGTACTGTCAGATAAAGCAATAGTGGTTTGGTTTTTTTTGAAAGTGGGAAACTTGTGAATGAGAGCCAGAGTATGACAAGCTCTCTCTATAGCAGAGGTAGAGGGAAGTATGTGAAGAGACTGAGGAGCTAGGAAGGCAAGGTGTTGAAAAAACATCCAGACAAGTGTGGAAGTCCCTTAAATATAGGCAAGAGATAGATGGGAATAAGAGAGAAGCCAATAAGCCAGGTACGGAGATCCTTGAGTAAGGAGGTTGATAAACAACAACCACCATGATGTGTTTAAGATAAAATATTTTTTTGTTTGTTTGGTTTTTTGAGGGGCAATTGGGGTTAAGTGACTTGCCCAGGGTCACACAGCTAGTAAGTGTTAAGTGTCTGAGACCAGATTTAAACTCAGGTGCTCCTGAATCCAGGACCGGTGCTCTATCCACTGCACCATCTAGTTGCCCCTAAGATAAAATATTTTGACAGTCAAACTTCAAAGAAGAGGTTGCTGAGCAATGGTGTAAAAGGAGAGTCTAAAAGTAGCAGGGAGAAGCAAGTAGTATTAGGGTATGTGAGTGAAGGTAAAGCCAGTGTTGAAGAAGATGGTCAAAGAGGTAATGCTGTCTGTAAGAAGCTAGATCTCATTGAGGGAAGGTAGAGGAAATCTGTATGAGTAAGAGGTCCAGAAATAAGGGAAATTTGTTCATTGTGAAATAGAAATTCCAGAAGGCAAAGTGGAAATGGTGGGCTGAATTGGAGTAGACATTGGTAGACTAGAACTGAGGAGCATGGGCATAAGAGAAAGAAAGGTAGTATTCTGGATAGCTTACTTCTAGGTAGCCAGGGTCTAAGCAATACAGATATAGGCGAAATATAGGAGGTGGAATTTTGCTAGCCACTATGGTTAGGATGTCATGTGAATTGTAATGTTCACAGTCTCCACAAGGTGGTGTTGCAGGTCAAGGAGGGGAAAAGAGCAAAGGAGGGAAGAGGCTAGAAGGAAAGTCAAGAGAAAGCAGTGTCACAGAAACAAAGAGAGGAGAGAGCATTCAACAGTGCCAAATGCTGAAGAGGTCAAGATGTATGAGAACTGGAAAGGGGCTATTGGATTTAAAAATTGGGGCCTTGTGAATTTTGAAGAATAGTTTCATTTGAGATAAGAGGTTCAAAGCTAGATTGCAAGGGGTTAAAAATTGAGAGAGAAAGCAGAGGAAATAAAACTTTTTCTAGGCACGTGGTTGTGAAAGGAAAAAGTACAGGATGATGACTTGACAAGATGGTAGAATCAAGTGAAGGGTTTTTTTTAAGAATGAGGGAAAATCAGGGGCAGCTAGGTGGCGAAGTAGATAGAGCACCGGCCCTGGAGTCAGGAGTACCTGAGTTCAAATCCAGCCTCAGACACTTAACACTTATTAGCTATGTGACCCTGGGCAAGTCACTTAACCCCAATTGCCTCACTAAAAATAAAATAAAATAAAATAAAAAAATAAAAAACAATGAGGGAAAATCTAGATATGTTTTAGGGAGAAGAGAAGGATTCAATAGTGATAAGAAATTTTGAAATGTATTATGAGGGAGAAGGAAGAGTTTGTGGTGAAAGGTTTCTATTTTCTCAGTAAATTATGTCAAGTCCTCTTTTGAGAGGGACAGTAAAAGAGAAGCGTGAGAGAGAAAAAAAGTTTGGGAAAACCCCTATGAGGAATTTAATAAGTCAACTAGGGGAGAGAAAAAGGATTCCCTTGAAGCAATGAGAGCCCAGTTGAGATGGTTTAACAAATTTTGGTGGGACCTGCTAGTACTTCTAAATTCCATGTTTGGGGTTTGGCAAAGTATGAACAGTGATAGGATAGGTGGGCAAAGAATTCAAGAGTAGAGAACTGTGTAAAGTTGATCAAGATTGGAAAGAAAGGAAAGTGAAGCTGGAGTACAATTGAGAATCCTGAAGGGTGAAACAAATGAAGGTCATGAAGAGGAAGAAGAGAATTAGAAGTGAGGCTCAGGACAAGACTACATAATAGGAGATGGTCCCTGACCCCAGAGCCTAGGATGGAATCACAGAAAGTAAAAGGAGATAACAAGGGATCAAATTAATGTAAAGATACATCCATGACTCATCCCATTACTAAGTATGAGAAAAAAAAATCTGATTTGGAAGAGAGGGTTGGCCACTTGCTGAGTAAAGATTGTCAATAATCCCTGGTGGTCTTTAAGCCAGACTAGCATCTCTGTAGAATGTATAGGTCAAAAAAACCTTCTAGAAGCATAACTTGATTATACAAATTATTTGGAAAAATAGGTGAAAGAGTTCTTTTTTTTTTTTTGGTGAGGCAACTGGAGTTAAGTGACTTGCCCAGGGTCACACAGCTAGTAAGTGTCAAGTGTCCGAGGCTGAATTTGAACTCAGATCCTCCTGAATCCAAGGCCAATGCTCTATCCACTGCGCTACCTAGCTGCCCCAGTGAAAGAGTTCTAATTCCTTTTATGACACAAATATGGTGTTGATACCAAAACCAGGCAGAGCCAAAACAGAGAAAGAAAATTATAGACCAATTTCCTTAATGAATATTGGTGCAAAAAATCTTAAATAATATATTAGCAAGGAGATTACAGCAAGTGATCACCAGGATAATAATACACTATGACCAGATGGGATTTATACCAGGAATGCAGGGCTGGTTCAATATTAGGAAAACTATCAACATAACCAACCACATCAATAAGAAAACTAACCAAAATTATATGATTATCTCAATAGATGCAGAGAAAACTTTTGACAAAATACAGCAGCCATCGGGGCAGCTAGGTGGCGCAGTGGATAGAGCACCGGCCCTGGAGTCAGGAGTACCTGAGTTCAAATCCAGCCTCAGACACTTAACAGTTACTAGCTGTGTGACCCTGGGCAAGTCACTTAACCCCAATTGCCTCCCTTAAAAAAAAAAAAATACAGCAGTCATTCCTAATAAAAACACTAGAGAGTAAAGGAACAGGTGAAGCTTTCCTTAAAATAACAAGCAGTATCTACCTAAAACCATCAGCAAGCATTATATGTAATGGAGATAAGTTAGAGGCCTTCCCAATAAGATCAGGGGTGAAACAGGGATGTCCATTATCACCTCTATTATTTAACATTGTACTAGAAATGTTAGCTTTAGCAATAAAAGAAGAAAAAGGAATTAAAGGAATTAGACAGGTAAGGAGGAAACAAAACTATCACTCTTTGCAGATGATATGATGGTATACATAGAGAATCCTTGAAAATCAACTAAAAAGTTACTTGAAACAATTAACAACTTTAGCAAAGTTTCAGGATATAAAATAAATCCACATAAATCATCAGCATTTCTATACCTGACCAATAAAGTCCAGTAGCAAGAGACAGAAAGAGAAATTTCATTTAAAGTAACGGTAGACAATAGAAAATACTTGGGAGTCTACTTGCCAAGACAAACCCAGGAACTCTATGAACACAATTACAAAACACTTTTCACACAAATCAAATCAGATCTAAATAATTGAAAAAATATCAATTGCTTCATGGATAGGCCGAGTTAATATAATAAAAATGACAATCCTACCTAAATTAATTTACTTATTCAGTGCCATACCAATCAAACTACCTAAAAATCATTTTATAGAGCTAGAAAAAATAATAACAAAATCCATCTAGAAAAACAAAAGGTCAAGAATATCAAGGGAATTAATAAAAAAAATGCACAGAAAGGTGGGCTAGTTGTACCAAATCTGAAGCTTTACTATAAAACAGCAGTCATCAAAACTATTTGGTACTGGCTAAGAAATAAAGTGGTGGATCAATGGAATAGGTTAGGCACAGGAGACACAGTAGTAAATGACTTTAATAATGTACTGTTTGATAAACCCAAAGACTCCAGCTTCTGGGATAGAAACTCAGTATTTGACAAAAACTGCTGAGAAAACTGGAAGATAATACAGCAGAAACTAGGCATAGACCAACATCTTACACCTTATACTAAAATAAGGTCAAGAAGGGTACATTATTTAGACATAAAAGGTGTTATGGCGCAGTGGATAAAGCACGAGCCCTGGATTCAGGAGTTCCTGAGTTCAAATCCGGCCTCAGACACTTGACACTTACTGGCTGTGTGACCCTGGGCAAGTCACTTAATCCCCATTGCCCTGCCAAAAAAAAAAAAAAAAGGTGATACCATAGGTAACCATAGATAAATTAGGAGAGGAAGGAATAAGTTTACCTCTCAGATTTATGGAAAGGAGAACAGTTTATGACCAAATAAGAGATAGAGAAGATTATGAAATGCAAAATAGATGATTTTGATTACATTAAATTAAAAAGGTTTTGTACAAACAGAAGCAATGCATCCAAAATGAGAAGGGAGGCAGAAAGCTGGGAAACAATTTTTATAGCCAGTACTTCTGATAAAGGCTCCATTTCTAAAATATATCAGGAACTAAATCAAATTTATAAGAATCAAAGTCATTCCCCAATTGAGAAATGGTCAAAGGATATGAAGAGGCAGTTTTCTGATTAAGAAATCAAAGCTATCTGTTGCCATATGAAAAAATGCTCTAAATCACTATTGATTAGAGAAATGCAAATTAAAACAACTCTGAGGTACCACCTCAAACCTATCAGATGGCTAATATGACAAAAAAGGAAAATAATAAATGCTGGAGAAGCTGTGGAAAAATTGGAATACTAATGCATTGTTGGAGCTATGAACTGATCCAACCATTCTGGAGAACAATTTGGAACTATGCCCAAAGGGTTATAAAGCTGTGCGTACCCTTTGACCCAGCAATACCACTATTAGGTCTTTTTCTCAAAGAGATCATAATAAAGGGAAAATGACCCACATGTACTAAAATATTTATAGCTGCTCTTTTTGTGGTGGTAAGGAATTGGAAATTGAGGGGATGCCCATCAATTGGGGAATGGCTGAACAAGTTGTGGTGTATGAATGTAATGGAATACTATTGTGCTACAAGAAATGATGTGCAGGCTGATTTCAGAAAAACCTGGAAGGATTTATATGAACTGATGCTGAGTGAGAGGAACAGAACCAGGAGAACATTGTACACAGTATCAACAACACTATGTGTTGACCAACTGTGATAGACTTGACTCTTCTCAGCAATACAATGGTCCAAGATAGTTCCAAAGGACTCATGATGGAAAATGCTCTACAAATCCAGAAAAAAAGAACTATGGAATCTAGATGCAGATTGAACCATACTTTTTCTATTTTTTTGTTGTTTTTCTTTTTTGAGGTTTTTCCTTTGTGCTCTGATTCTTCTTTCACAGCATGACTAATGCAGAAATATGTTTAATGTGATTGTACACATATAACCTATATCAGATCTCTTGCTGTCTTGGGGAGGGGGGAGGGAGAGAGAAAATTTTGAAATCTTATAAAAACATATGTTGAAAAATATCTCTATATGTAACTGGAAAATAATAGCATACTTTTATAAGAAAAAAAGAAATACGATTTGTAGACCTATACCAGAGGGCAACAGAAGGGGAGAGAATTTCTATCTGTCCACCTTTTTCTCCCAATTATCACCCATAGCAGTAGAGCTCCTTTCTCAAGAAGCACTATATTTGGCAGAGAGCAAAGATGCTCTCTAGGCAAGAAAAAGCAAGGAAGTCAAATTTCAACACTTAAGGCAGAAAGCAGCTTCAAGAACTGCCAATGCTTCTGGTAGTAGAGAGTCAGCTGTGGACTTAAGAGAGAACTATAACCTTGACAGGCAGGAATTACGCTGAGGAAAAAAAGAAAATCATGAGAACACAGCTGAGGGACCTGCCCAGCAGAGATGCTGCCTCTTATGAAAAGCAGTATCAGGAAGGAGTTAAAAGACATAGAGGCCCTGAAGTACTAGGGACTCGATTTGCCTTGGTGACAGTTGTTCCCTACAAGAGTGCTCCACTACCACTGTCCTTTAGATTTATGCTAACTCTTTCCATAAATACTATGTTTAGTTGTGGAGGGTGTGACTGATTCAAGTTAATGGGCTCTGTTTTGTAGCTATTACTATACTGTTTTAGTAAAAGCTGTTGCTTACAGCAAACTGTGTTTACTGGCTAACTATAAGGAGTTCACAGGTGTCAACATTTTTGAATTTTAGGAGTACAGAACCTCAGGGTAGCCTAAAACCTGGGAGTAACAACCTCTGACTGAGAGCCAAAACTATGTGTGCAAATTAGAGGAGCAGGTTAGAGGGGAGGCTACAGAAGAATTTCAGAATACTTGATCATGGAAATGTAATATTTGTAAGTGATGGTAAGATGAAGAGTGTGAACATTTCTGCATGTGGTTTAGGTGGAGTGCAGAAATAGATCATAGGAATTGAAAAGGTTGATAAATTGGGAGGCCAGGGTATTTGAAGAAACATCAAAATCTATGTTGAAGTCCTTGATTATAAGGCTAGGAGTACACAGGAGGAATAGTGAAACTCTTTGTCACCTGGAGACTTCATGCCATGTCTCCTCACTCTGTCACCTATAACCTAGCACAACAGCCCAGGTCCTGATTGTTGAGATGATGAAAACTCTCCAAGTTGGGCCCAAGCTAGACTCAGCAGGGTAACACTGTGTTCCCTCCCACCCCTAGTTCTGAGGACAGTCATTAAATCAACACCACCATTAAGAGGAAAATTGTCAGTCAATTGTCCTAAGGCTCTACTCATCACTGCTCAGATGCAAAAAAGCCCTCTCTGGCCAACACTCCACCTATTTTCCTCTATTAAAATGAAAGTTCCTTGAGAACTGAGACTATCTTGATTTCTGTATTTGTATTCCCTGTGTTTAGCACAGGGCCTGGCACACAGTGCTTAATAAATACTTTTTCACTGATTCACTCATGTCAAGTACTGAACTCAGGAAGTAAAATGGAAGTGGGATGAAGAAAGAAAGGGAGAGTGGGGTAGACAGCTGTCACAAGGATATGGATAGGGTGATATATCTGGATAAATCTCAATGGATTTGCTAAGTGATAGTGGAAGAGGGAGGACGATCTCTTCTCTCCAGACAATTCCCAAATCCAATTCCCTACCCTCACAGCTAGAGACCTTGCCTTATGCTTTACTGAGAAAACAGAAGCCATTCACCATGAATTTTATTTTTACCCCTTCTCTTCATCTTAATATCCCTTGATATCACCTCCTACTCTCTCCTCCTTTGCTGTCTCTGATAATGAGGTGGTCCTTCTTGCCAAGACCAACTTTTCTATGTGTACCCTTGATCCCATTACCCCACCATCCTCCAAGAGACTGTTTCCACAATCATCCCTTTTCTCTAATATTTTAATCTCTCATCAAATCAAAGCATATGATAATTTTTGTAATTCTTGAAGAGTATTACCATTAAAAAATTTTTTTTTTTTTTTAGTGAGGCAACTGGGGTTAAGTGACTTGCCCAGAGTCACACAGCTAGTTAAGTGTGTGTTAAGTGTCTGAGGTCAGATTTGAACTCAGGTACTCCTGACTCCAGGGCTGGTGCTCTATCCACTGCGCCACCTAGCTGCCCCTATTACCATTATTTTTGAAAAAGATTCCATGAATTTGTAATTCTGAGAGGTAAAATTAAAGCGGATATTGAATTATGTATAATTTGATCAGAAATAAAAGGCACTGAAGAAGGGGAAGTATTAATTTAAATAAAAATTAAAGATAAAATTTAGAATATCCAGTAGCAATTTGGAGGTATTTCAGATTAGAACAGCATGAGTATTTGTCCAAATCTGATGGTTATCGCTCTTACTAGGGCATTTCAACACAAATATACCTACATAAATACACACACACATACACACACACACACAGTTCATCAAATAACTTCCCAGTTCCTTAATCTACTCAATTCCCATGACATAATCCTCCAATCATGCTTAGCTACACACAGATAGTCATATCCTTGATCTTGCCACAACCAATAAATGTTCTGTTTCCAGGTTTGTGAACTCCAAAATTCCTTTACCTAATTATAGTCTTTTATTATTATATCTTCTCTATGTCAAACACACCCTAACTTTGTTTTCTGTCCTCACTTAAACCTGCAATCCATCCACATCACCTTTCTCAGGCCATCAACCTTGAACTAGCTATACCCTCCTTCCTTTCTCAGTCTCAACCCTTCTATGAACCAGTTCAACTCTACATTTTCCTATTTTCTCTAATCCTTTGACTCCTTGTCCTATTACTAATCAAATCTTGACAAATTTCAGTCTTGGATTATTTCCACCATCTGTCTTTTCTACTCCTACTCACATGCTGCTGAACAGAGGTGGAAGAAGCCTCAAATTGGTGACAATTGGGTTTGCTCCAATTTTATTTTATCTAATCTCAACTGGGGCCTCACTGAAAACAAAGCAAATCTATTCTTCCCAAATTGATTCTCTATCACATGCACCACAGTCATTGTTCCAACTTTTCTCATCTCAAATTTGTCAGTACACTCCGTCCACCACCCTCTCAGCTGAAGATCTCTTGCCTCATACTTGACTAAAAAATAAATGCCATTTGCAAAGAACTCTTTTCTCCCCTTCTCATCTCAAATCCTTCTGACACTAACCCCTACAATCTCCTCCTTTACATCAATCTCCCTAACTCTTCTAAATGCACCCTTCATCCCATCTTTAGCAGACTGCTCCTCTCTCTCATCCTCACTCTCATTTTCAATGTTTCCCTACTATTGACTCCTTCTCTGCAACCAACAAATATTGTCAAGTTCCCTCATCCTTTAAGAAACCTTCACTTGATGAAACATTCCCTGATCCATCTGGACTAACCTCCTTGAAAAATTCAGCTAGGTGGCACAGTGGATAGAGCACCGGCCCTGGATTCAGGAGGACCTGAGTTCAAATGTGGCCTCAGACACTTGACACTAGCTGTGTGACCCTGGGCAAGTCACTTAACCCTGATTGCCCCGCCCCCCCAATCCATCTGAAAGAAAAAAGAAAGAAAAAAGAAAAATCCATCTACATTGGCTGCTTCCACTTCTTTTCTTCTCACTCTCTTGTAAACCCTCTGCAAGCTAACTCCAAACCTCATCATTCAACTGAAACTGCTCTTTCCAAAGATAGCTCTTCTCAATCCTTATCCCTGACACCTCTAGCAGTGGACACTACTGATTCCCTCCTCCTCCTGGATACTCTCTTTATTCTGAGATTCCATGACACTGCTTTCCAGGTTTTCCTCCTAGGTACCTGTCTGTCTCTTTCCAGGCTCCTTTGCTGCATTTTCATCCTTGTCATACCCACTAACTGTGGTATATACCGCAAGGGTCCGTCATAGACCCTCTTTTATCTCTATTTTATCTCACTTCATGATCTTAACTCCTATTAGTGTTAAAGATAAAACCATCTTTTCCCCCTTTGGTTATGATTCTTCTCTCACAACAAGACTAATGTGGAAATATGTTTAACATGATTGTAATGTATAACCTATGTCAGATTGCTTGCTGGTTTCAGGAGCGGGGAAGGAAGGGAAGAAGGGAGAAAAATTTGGAACTCAAAATCTTACAAAAATGAATACTGAGGGGCAGCTAGGTGGCGCAGTGGATAAAACACCAGCCCTGGATTCAGGAGTACCTGAGTTCAAATTTGATCTCAGACACTTGACACTTACTAGCTGTGTGACCCTGGGCAAGTCACTTAACTCCCATTGCCTGCAAAAACAAAAAACAAAAAATGAATACTAAGAACTATCTTTACATGTAACTGGAAAAATAAAAATAAGATACTATTTTTAAAAAGATATAATCATCCTCCCAGTCACCCAGGCTCACAAACTATTTGTAATTCTCGCTGTTACTCACCTCACATATCCCTTTATCTCCACTCCACCCTGATGCACACCTTAACTACTGCTGTAGCCTTCTAGTTCATCTCCTTGCTTCCAGCCTTTCAATCCTCCACTCAGCTGCACTGGTAAAGGGAGTTTCCTATCGTATACTTCTCTGCCTGATAGATGTAAGCTTTTCAAAGGCACAGGCTGTTTCATTTTGCCTTTATATCCCCAGCATCTACCATAGTGCTTGGCTTAGTTAAGACACATAGTAAATGTTTGCTGATTGAATGACATACACCATATAAATGACTGAATGGAATACACAAAGTTTTTCAATTCTGCTACACTTCTGCACTATTCCTCTGAAATAGCTTGCAGCATAATCTCCAATTTTCAGATGGGCAAAATAAGGTTTCAGATTCATGAAGTAACAAGATCATTCATTAGGACAGTCCTTTTCACCTAGCAGGTATACAGTGTTTGTGTTATGTGAATTAGTAAGAACTTTAGTTAGAATATCAATGGTCTTTGAATTTCTAGTTCATTGCCTGGCACACTAAGTCACAGTGATTCTTTGAAAAGTCACTGTATGAACAGCTCATGATAAATGAAAACTTAGAGGTCCATTAATGACTTGAATTTGTTATAGTTAGCAGTTTTATAGCTAGTGTTTAGAAAAACTGTACTTGCAATTTAAAAAAAAGTATCCTACTATATTACCAATGTCATAGAGAGAAAACAAGATGAAGATGGAGAAATTTTAGTTTAATTTAAATGGAGCTTAAGTACTTACTATACTGGAGAACTTTTTTTTTTCTCTACAAAAATAATGTTATGTAACTTATATTCTTCAAGAGTCAGAGATCTTTGAATTTTATTTTCAGAATGAATGCATTCTGGGCAGCTAGGTGGCGCCGTGGATAAAGTACTGGCCTTGGATGCAGGAGGACCTGAGTTTAAATCCAGCCTCAGACACTTACTAGCTGTGTGACCCTGGGCAAGTCACTTAACCCTCATTGTCCTGCCAAAAACAAAAAACAAAAAGCAGAATGAATGCATTCTAAAGTAGATTTTTTTTTCAGGTTAACACTGTAGCTGCAATATAACTCATTTAGTTACTTAATTTACCAAAGCTAAACAACACAAATATGTGGTAAACACAAGAGGTAAAATTTCTATATATAATGTTTAAGTTTTATTGGTGCCTTTTGCTTTTAAATCATATTCTTTTTAAAATATATTTCGGGGGCAGCTAGATGGCGCAGTGGATAGAGCACCGGCCCTGGATTCAGGAGTACCTGAGTTCAAACCCGGCCTCAGACACTTAACACTTACTAGCTGTGTGACCCTGGGCAAGTCACTTAACCCCAATTGCCTCACTAAAAAACAAAAAACAAAAAAAACAAAAAATGAATAAATAAAATAAAATATATTTCGCCTCTACTCAGTGAGAATTCCCTGGTAAGGAAGATAAAAAATAAATTTTTAAACAGTACAACAAAAGCAAAAACCACATCAACTGTGCCAGAGCATATGCAACTTTCCCCACCCTCTGTCCCTTATTTCTTCAATGAAAGGAGGGAATGATATTTTCTTACCTCTCTGGAGCCTAGCTTGAAAACCACTTCTAGTTTGAAAGGCTAATCATGGATATCTGAAGGATAGTTTTGCTCCCTATGGTTAGGAGAACAATAATTACCACCAAAACCTATGGTTTAATTGTAAATCCAATCTTCTTTTAAAAAGACAAATAAATATGGCTACTTGTACATAAGATGCACTGGACAGCAATCCAGATTTCAATCTTCTTGTTAGTAAAAAAGTCTTCAAGTTGCCTTAAGAGCAAATAACTAGAGTTCCACAACAGCTAATAAATGAAAAAGGATTTGAAACATCTCTCCCTTAATCCAAAAGTGCAATGTTCTATCTACTACCTCTTTAACAAAACATGCTTTTTAAAATTAAATTATTTGATGACTACACAAAACCGAACACTGTAGTTATAATGACAAATGTAATTATAATGGCTATGCAAAAGAGTAGAGAAAATGAACCTCTCTCCCTTCACTGCTTAGGGATACTTCAAGTGTGATATACACTGTCATAGTGTTTTGGTTTCACTGAACCTCTTTTTGTTTGTTGGTTGGTTGGGTTTGTTTTTTTTTTCCTCTTTTAATCTTCACTACAAGAGAACATTTGCTACAGATGGAAATAGGAAGAAACACACAAGGAAATAAATGTGATATAAAAATAAAATCAATCAACAAAAACTGAATTATTTGAGTTATATATATATGTAATGTAGGTGTTCCTTTTGAAAATAAAAATAAAGTTATTTGAGATTGGAATAAGGCTTTCTCTCCTATTCAATGCTTTCATATATTTTATGCTCTAAGAGAAACATACTCTCCATAAGACAGCTCTCAGTTCTTATTAGCCTAAATCTAGAGAACTGTTTTGGGGGCACCACATTATAGGAAAGGCACTAGGAAACTGAAGTGGGGGATCAGGATGGTGAAAGGACTAGAGACTGTCCCATGCAAGATCCACTGAAAAATCTGGGTATGTTTAAACTGGATAAAATTACTTTTCCAGTTCTGGGGGCTTCCAATCTGAAAATAAATTGCTGAGAAAACTGGAAATCTAGAAGAAATTAGATGTAGACAAAGATTTTGTGCCATATACCACACAGTAAGCTCCAAATGAATATATGGCCTAAATACAAAACGTCTTTTCATAAACAATTTAGAAAAGGGAATTATGAATGGCAGAAAGTCCTTGAACAAAGAAGTGATCATAGAAATGATCATAGAAAATAAAAGACAATTCTGATTATGTAAAATTGAAAAGTTTTTGCTCAAGCAAAATCAATGTAGTTAGAATCAATAGGGAAAGGGCAGCTAGATGGCGCAGTGGATAGAGCACCGGCCCTGGAGTCAAGAGTACCTGAGGTGAAATCCGGCCTCAGACAGTTAACACTTACTGGCTGTGTGACCCTAGGCAAGTCACTTAACCCCAATTGCCTCACCAAAAAAAAAGAATCAATAGGGAAAGAGTTAACTGGGGAGAAAATCTTTGCAGAAGATTTTTCCGATAGGTCTGATATGTAATGGAATGAAAAAGCATTTATTAAGCCCATTATGTCAAGAACATAGCTAAATGCTGGAATTACATAGAGAAGGTTGAGATAATCCTCATTCTCAAGGAGTACACAGTCTAATTAGGGAGACGACATAAAGGACTCAGATTCACTCAGTTCCTGGCAATCCAAGGGATACACACAAATACACATACACACACAGATTTATCTATTTATTTATATAAAATTTAAATAAGTAGATGAGAATAAGAGCCATTCTTCCAATAAACAAATGGTCAAAGGATATAAATAGGTAATTTTCAAAAGAAGCAATGTAAATTACTGACAATCATGAGGAAAAAAAAAAAACACTCCAGATCACAAGTAAAATGCAAAATAAAGTATCTCTGAGGCTTTACCTCACACTTACCAGATTGGAAAAGATGAGAAAAGAGGAAGATGGTAGTTTCTGGAAGGGTATATAGGAAAACACACACACACACACACTAATGTACTGTTGGTGGAACTGGGAATTAGTCTACACATTCTAGAAAGTAATTTGGAAATCTATACAAAAAGTTTTTTTTTAAAAAAGTGCATTTTCCTTTGACCTGGTAATACCACTAACTAGTCATATGTCCCAAAAAGGACAAAGACAGAAAAAAAAGACCCAGATATGTAAAAATATTTATTGCACCACTTTTACTTGTAGCAAAATAGCTCAGCAATCACATCTACAAATTCTTTCAAAATAATGGCATGTGACACACCAAAGCACAATGAAAAATTTGGGGCAGCTAGGTGGAACAGTGAATAGAGCACAGGGCCTGGAGTCAGAAAGACTTGAGTTCAAATATAGCCCCAGATACTTATTTGCTATGTGATCCTGGGCAAGTCCCTTCACCCTGTTTGCCTCAGTTTTCTTATCTGCAAAATGAGCTGGAGAAGGACGTGGCAAACCACTCCAGTATCTCTGCCAAGAAAACCCCAAATGAGGTCATGAAGAGTTGGACATGACTGAATCAGAACAACAATAATAAACTCACTGAAAATAGCTAGATATTCTTACTATCTCCTCACTTATCCCATTAACCTTGTTCTTTCCCAGTCTAAAGATCATCCCTCCTTTGGGGGAAAAAAAAAAAGGGAAAAATAGGCAACTACTCTGATGGAATGTCCTTTCTTTGAGCCTTGTTGACAATAAAGGAATAGACATCAGAACTAGGTCTGTAATTTCACTGATAAATGAAACTTCTAGTTGAGAAAACTAACTCTACCAAAGCTGACTGGCACCTTTTCTGCAAGTTATAGTTAACTCCTGAAGAGTTAAGTGAATTATTTATTGTTCAGAGTTATTCAGCCAGTTAATGTCAGAAGAAGGACTTGAACACAGCCAGATCTTTCTGGCTTTAAGAATGGCTCTCGGATGGGGCAGCTAGATGGCGCAGTGGATAGAGCACTAGCCCTGGAGTCAGGAGTACCTGAGTTCAAATCCGACCTCAGACACTTAACACTTATTAGCTGTGTGACCCTGGGCAAGTCACTTAACCCCAATTGCCTCAACAACAACAACAACAAAAGAATGGCTCTCTATCTGTTATGCCACAGTGGCTCTTGGCATCAATATAGCTAATTTTCATAAAGCCCTTTTGTTTGTTATTAACATACATCACCTGCCTCAACTTTAGTACTCCTGATACCATCCTCCATCTAAGTGGTATATCACAGAAAAAAAAAAGTTTCATCAATTTCTCCCTCCATCAGTCGTCACCCTTCTCTGGTCCCTGGATTTCCTCACATTGAGTAAATCTTCTTCTCTTCTTCTTCTTTTTTTTTTGGCAGGGCAATGAGGGTTAAGTGGCTTGCCCAGGATCACACAGCTAGTAAGTGTCAAGTGTCTGAGGTCACATTTGAACTCAGGTCCTCCTGACTCCATGGCTGGTGCTCTATCCACTGTGCCACCTAGCTGCCCCCTGAGTATATCTTCTTAATATAGTATTCCACTGCATCTTTCTATTCCATTAAATTGGAACTGGTTCATCAGATCTGATCATTCTTTGGCATTTTTCCAACACATCCCAGATACATGCCCCCCAAAAAGTCAACCTCTAAAGTTCAAGTGAAGCCAACATATAGCTTTCTTAATACCCCTTAGCAGGAAGTCACCAACCCCAAGTCACTTCTTATTCCACTGACCATTACCATCATAAGCTCAATGATTAACCATAGTTGTCACCTAGTCCAACCCCTCATGCAAGAGACAAGGAAAAACTGAAGGCCAGAGTGGTTTATATCACTTGTCCGAACTTAACACAGAAAGTAAGCAGCAAGGGTGAATGAATGAAAAAGGACTTCAGAGCTTACTATATTCTAAGCATTGGTATAAAAATTGTAAAGCAAGAAGTTCTCTACCCTGAAGAAGCTTACATTCTAACAGGAAATTTAAAAAATATATAAGGGTAATAGTGGCCAGGAATAAGCTTTTTCTCTGAGAAATCACATATGTGTATGTTTTTAAATGTCCACAGTACAATAGTATATGTATATTATTCACAAATAAACATAAATATACTGAGGATGTAGGTTGCTTCTCACTAAAAATGTTACTTAAAAATTTTAGGTTAAAAAATTTGAATAATTAATTTTTATTTTTATTTTAATCTTATCCTTTTAAAATTTATATTTTTGTATACCTTTTATAATAATCACATTCGCAAATATCCATACTTACAAATCTACACATATGATGGGAAAGGGTTGAATTTAGAGACCACGGCATTAGAGCTGTGATTTGTCGTCTTTATAAGACTCTCTGTAGCCATGATTATGGCCTCCTCCCTCCTTGACAGTTTAATCACACTATAGAAAAAAAAATTTTTTTTTAATTAAACATATCAGTTTCATTTTCTATACTCACATGGCCACCAACCTAGTCCAGGTCCTCTTCACCTTTAGCCCAGATTATAATAGACTCCTAATTGGTTTCCCTGCATCCAGTCTCATTCTTCTCCAATCCATCCTCTACACAGCTCTCAAACTGATATTCCTAAAGAACAGGCCTGGCTGCATGCTCCCCAATGCCTCTAGGATCAAATAAAAATACCTCTGTTTGGCATTTAAAGTCCGTAACAATATGGCTCAAGCCTACTTTTCTAGACATTGCATATTACACTTCATGCATCTTAAGTTCCAAATTTGCTGACTTACTGTCCCCCATACACAATAGTCCATCCCCTTTCTGTGTGCCTTTTCAGAGGCTGCCCCCATATCTAGAATGTATCTCTGAGAATTGATAGCTTTTTTCAAGGTGGTTCAAATGTCATCTCCGACACAAGACCACCTAGCCCAACTGATCCCCACTTATTGGTACCCCAAACAGCCCAAAATTGCTTTGTATTTTTTTTTATGTATTTTGCATTTACTTATCTATAGTCACATTGCTTTCCATCAATGAGGGAAAGGGATTCTTTCATTTTTTATTCTACATTTCCAGCACCTTGAAAGCTACATTCATTATTTGTTTCATTGTCCTCTGACAAACATCAGGCAAGACATAAAACAGGGATATGTATATTTGCCAAAAGTATTTGACACATGGACAGAGGAAATCCCATTCTGGTCAAATTCTCAGTGGATGGAGAGGTAAAAGTAAATGATCCTGTTTACATATAACATTATGCTATTTGTATCGAGCCCCTAGAAACACTGAAGAGTCTACTATAAGAGATCTTTAATCACTCAGAAGAGTTTGACCTGTCCATCCACACCAGAAAGACCAACTGGATAAAGAATACAGATTGTCCAGATTTCAATATGAATTTGAATGGATTGTCCAACAGTATGTATATCTAGAACAGACAGTACAGATAGAAAAGAAGCTGGGACCAGTGCTGAACAGGAAAAAAGTGAATTTTACTACATTCAGGAAACTGAAAATCTCTTTTATTGACCCCAAGCTTCTCATGAAAGTAAAGGTCTATCTCTTTTCAATACTGATATTTTACTGGTGTTGCTCTACGGCAGTGAGACACAGAAAATCTCTACCTCCGTAAAACACAGAGAGGACAATTAAGGGAGAATGCCATCTCATGGTAGATGTGAGTCAAGCATATAATCAACAAGAACTTCTAGGAACAGTAGTAAAGAATGTTATTAAGGAACTATATGATAAGAAGGGAAGATGGGCAGATCATGTGGAAAAAATGAAGAATGACAGGTAGAATGAACCTCTGGTACCCTTGGGATGTCAGGAAAGATAGAGACATGCTTCCCCAGCATGCTAGGTGGAACCCCTGTGTCAAACTTTTGGGAGAACATGGACAAGGGTTACACAGGATGCGGATACAACAATGGGTTTTGATCTATATCACTTGTAGGCAAATCAGTGAGGTCACAGTTTCATTTGAATATACTTAGCACCTAGTACAACACCTAATAGAGTATGAATTTAATAAATGTTTATTAAATGAATAAGAAAATAGTGCATACTTTATAGACAATCCAAGGATAGGAGAACATATTGACATCACTTAATATCAGATTATACGAACAATTAGTATAAAACAACTAGTATATAGCTCAAAATACAGCAATGTGACAAGCTTTGTTACTGTGAGAAAATAATTGGTTTTGGGATGCCCAGAGGCCCCACTCGAGGGGATTATATTAAGATTGACTTTGCTGATTGACTCACTTGGAGTTAACTTGATTGGAACCAGAACTACCTGAAGACCTGGCCCTCAGGGTGTGTGTTCTCTGAACTCTTGACCTCAGCACATTCTGCTCATGGACCACCCTCAAGTCCAGTGAACCAATGGATTTGGGTGATGCTGGCCAATTAGCTTGGAGAGGTATGTAGGGAATGCCTCTCCCCCAGACCCGCAGGAATCTTCCACTCATAGACGTATAGGGACTTCCTCTTTTTTGGCCTGAGACTGGTAAGCGGTGGTACCTTTTTCTCTCTCCTCCTCTATCGCAGGTAGGCTTTCCTGTCTGAGCCATGTGCTACCTCTCTTTACTAATATCTAATATACTTTAATAAATGCTTAATGCCCAAAACTGGTGCTAAAGCTTCTAATTTATAAGTAACAAATAATATTAGAAACCCCAGCTAATTTTCCCCAAACTTGGGACAGAAATAAGGTGACCACATATAATTTTTTTTTTTTTTTGGTGAGGCAATTGAGGTTAAGTGACTTGCCCAGGACTTGCCCAGCTAGTAAGTGTTAAGTGTCTGAGGCCGGATTTGAACTCAGGTACTCCTGACTCCAGGGCCAGTGCTCTATCCACTGCGCCACCTAGCTACCCCTACCACATATAATTTTAAACGCCACATTACTTTGAAAAGCAGGGATTGATTCTGAGATCCATTTACTCAAAACCAGCCTCGGATGGGAAGTCTTCCTAGATTAACTTCAAAATATCTCTGCATCTTAAATCAGTAGGAGTTTCACCTTTTATTTCAGAAGTTGTATGTTAGGTTTTTAAAGTTTCCTACAAACTTATGTATTGTATAAGGAGATTATTAATATTTTCTCTTATTCACTTTGGTAACATTCTAAAATTTTAAATAACCACTGTAAATTAAAATATAACCACTTCAAAGAAAGGAGATCATTTCTAAATTAAGACCAAAACAACTTTTGATTCAAACCACTGCACTTTGCAGAAACAGTAACCCAGTTTCACTTTGAGTATGTTTGTTGCCCTTAAGGGACCTACAACTTTCGAGCAAGATTTTTTTCATTAACTGTCAGAAAAGTGGTAACACAGAGTAAAAACTAAATAGTCATCAATATAAGCAATGTAGTACATACTTTTAAATTACGTTACAAGGGCAAAACTATTTCATATAGCTCTATTTCTATAATACACATGCAACAATGACAACTAATGAATGGGTAGTTTTGGTTTTTTTAAAATGTGATCTTTTCTCACATTTGGGAACCTTAATAGTATCCTCAATGATCCTAAGCCATTTGCCATTATGACAGCCCATTTCTTCAATAACAATTCTCTCTCTTTTTTTTTTTTTTAAGCGAGGCGATTGGGGTTATGATTGTTCTCTACAATGATCAGAGTTCTGAAGTCTTTCGATATTGTTTGTCTTTACAGTACTGTAGTCATTCTGGTCACCATGGTGATCACTCTTCTTCTAGGTCTGCTTATCTCATACTGCATAAGCTCATACAAAACTCTTCAAGTTATTCTGTATTCTTTTTTTTTTTTTTTGGTGAGGCAATTGGGGTTAAGTGACTTGCCCAGGGTCACACAGCTAGTAAGTGTTAAGTGTCTGAGGCCAGATTTGAACTCACATACTCCTGACTCCAGGGCCGGTGCTCTATCCACTGCGCCACTTAGCTGCCCCAACAATTCTCTTTTAATATTGTTATGTTAAAAAACCATAGTGTTATGTAGCTATAAATCATGTAACATCACCCCAGAACAATCAGAATTTCAGATGATCCAAAGGGCAATGGAAAAAATTATACAAATATTCTGCAACATGTTACCAATAAAGACTTACAGTTGAGAAGTGATGTAAAAGATATCAAAACAATTTTGGAAGACTTAAGAACTCTAATCAATACAATGATTAACCATGACTCTGTATGAGGCCCACCCTCCTAAGAGGGAGGTGATGGACTAATCAGAAGAATGAGACACTCATTTTTGGTATTTGTTTTCCTTTACTATACATATTTGTTACAAGGGTTGTTTTTCTTTTTCTTTTTTTCCAGGGGAGTTGAGAAGGGGAAAATAAATGGTGATATAAAAATAAAATTTAATTTTAAAAAAGGATACCATCAAGGACACAAATTTCTACAAAATGAAGTAGGATGATTATATAACAGAATGAAAGACTAAATAGATAGACTCCATCAGGGGTTATAAAAATATGTTCAAGACTTACTAAAAGTACCAGAACATGAGTGATCCCTTGTGGAAAATTTATAGAAGGAATGGACAAGAGTCACACAGGATAAGAAAGTATGGAAGAGTTTCAATTTGCATCTGTAGGGGGACTAGCCCCCTGAATAATATCAGATCCACTGTGAAAATATTAATTTTTTTAAAAAGCCAAATTATACTATAGAACAATTTAACCACCTGCCTTTAAAAACAAAAACAAAATTTTATCATTATGTGAAATCCCTTCCTTAGCTATACGTTCCACTAGATAACAGGTTGGAAAACCTGGAACAAGCCAACTAATATCAGGCAAGGCTAATAGAATCTTTCTGAAAATACAAGTTTTTTGTTGCACACACAATACCTGGCCAATTACTTTTCTCTCAAACATAGATGTCCAAACTTTTTATTTCCAAAGCTCCCCTGGAGGTCAGATTTCTTGCCTTTAAACAGCACAACACTTTCAAGATGCAAAACATCCAAACTCCTGAAACATGTCTACTATGCAGTCAACTCTAAAAATAACTCCAAAGAAGTTCCTTTTATGATAAAGGGCAAGTTAATTAGTAAAGATAAGACATCGACATTTTATACATTTATATTTAAATAGCTTTGGAGTATCTTAAAAAAAAAAAAGCCTACAAGCCTCAAAGGCACTGAGCCCAGAAACAAGTGAAGACTCTTAAATTACAGTAAATGTGTGGGTGGAGAAAGCATGAATATAAGGAGATGAATTTTATACAATTCCATCCCTCAGTCTAAAGAAAACCATATCTCTTAATGGTATAATTATTTCTTAATAAGACCTCCTGAGTTCTAGAGAATATAGCTAAGAAAACTAAAGAGATATTATGATAAATGGAAACTTTTCTTTAGCACACTTATTTTCTTCCCCAAAATCCAATACCATTTAGCCAAGAACCTAAGATTTCTTACAAGTAAATATTAACCTCATTTATAAATGGAGAAAAGAGGTTCACTGACTCATAGATGAGTCAGAAGGCTCTCAGAGAGAAAGCTAGAAATAAAATAATAAAACCCAAGTCCTAGCTACTATACTCTACACTCCTTCAAATAAAAATCCACCAAGAATCAATAATGAACACTCACACTGATGACTAGCAGAACAGTAATTTCACTTACTCTTGAAAAAAGCTTTTAAAAGAACTGTAAAATTATACCAAGCTTTCCAGTACTCTTTGTACTACAGCAGCTGCTCAGATGGGCAGCTTGAAAAAGTGAAAAGAACATAGAAATAGGAGCCATAAAACTTGGAGTTTGGTCAGCACTGCTACCATTGCTGTATGGTTATGGGTATGTCATTTAACCTCTCTGAAACCTCTGTTTCCCCATTTGTAAAATCTGCTCCACTTGATTCACAGGGTACTTGTCAGAAAAGCTTATAGCCAAATACTTGGATGCTATAATTGATCTATGATCTCCATGTAGGTACTCCATTTAACAGTGCCGTGCATATTACAACTTAGCCATATCTTCTCATCTTGTACAATTTGTGTTCACGTATTAAGAGTTAAATTCAACAAATTATTAAGCACATTCTATTTTCAGTGTAACATGCTAGGTGTTTGGGGAGATAACAAGTTTAGGAAAAATATAGTGCCTGCCTTCATGAAGCCTCTAATTTTAAAAGAAATAAGTCATCTATTTTGATCCTCACAACATACAAGTGAGGTAGGCAGGGCAGTTACTATTTGCATTCTACCGATTGGATAAACAGGGTCAGAGATAGAATAAATCGCAAAGTCACAGTTGGTAAGTGGCAGACTAAAATCTAGGCCTCCTAGCTATATACAGTGCTCTTTCCTTCATGCCACAGCTGCCTCTATATTTATTTATCTGATTATTTGAGACCAGGGGATCTCAGAGAAGAAAAAAAAAAATGACTTTTATTGTCTTTGCCCACCAAGACAGCAAAATTCTAGGGGAGATAAGAAACTGAGATAAGACTTAGTACCTGAAATAATGGAGCTTATTATACTCCAGTAGAGTATACAAACAGGTACCTATAATATATAAAAATGCATTAGAAAGGGGCAAAACAAAAGGATAATGTGAAGATTGATTAAAAAAGGGATGAGTTCATGGGATGAGTGGGGAAATCGAAGAAGGCTTCATGGAAGGAGTAGCATTTGCATTGGGTTTGAAAAGATAGGCATAAATTCAGTAGGCAAAGGAATGAAGGAAGGAAAACTATGTTTTGGAGGATAGGATCCAGTTTGGCTGAAGTGCAAACTGAATGGAAGGGTAATGGAAGGCTAGAAAGGCAGGGAAGGTGTCAACAGATTGCAAAAAGCCTTAAATACCAGGCAAATAAAATTTACTAATAAAATATTCAATGATAATAGAATTTAAGAATCAAATTTTTCACTAATTGAGAAGCAAGTTTCTTTCTGGCTATTTCAATTTTTTTAAAAAAAGGTTTTGCAAATCTAATTAAACCAACCGGCTTCAAATGAATTATAAATCTTATGACCACCATGTAGGATTCTGACAGCATATAGAAATTCACAATTCAACACAGACTTGATAGGTTATTTAGTGATATGCTTTATATGAAGATTTTAGATGACAAAAAATAGCCTGTTCTATGACATAGAGAACATGTCATTGGCAATAAAGAGAATATAATTCAGCACCAACAAAAATACATGGTCCTTTCTGACTATGATGGCTAAACACTTGTTGATTACTAACAGATACAGTAAATTTAACACAACTAAGAAGTTTAAAAAAATTTTTTTTTTTAATTTCTTTTTCCAGGGCAATAGGGGTTAAGTGACTTGCCCAGGGTCACACAGCTAGTAAGTGTCAAGGTCTGAGGCTGGATTTGAATTCAGGTACTCCAGAATCCAGGGCAGGTGCTTTATCCACTGCGCCACCTAGCTGCCCCTACACAACACAACTAAGAATTAAGGCACCTGAATGGCTTTTAGTACTGACAACATATGACAAATATATGGCAAAACAACAAACATGGTATTTTAAAAATATTTTTCTAGCAACTGAAATACAGAATAATCCCAATTGGGGATTATTGGGGAAATAATTTTAAGAAACAATTTCTTTGTTGCTTGTTAAGGACAAAATATATCCAAAATTAATCACTCTGAATATTAAAATCATGGAATTTAAAATTTTAAATCGCAGAGTTGGAAAAGACCTTGATAATTCCCTCATTTCACAAATGAAGAAAATGACGTCTAAATGGGTGGACCCTGGTTTCCTGACTTTCAAACTAGTGTTTTTTCCACTAAAACACAAAGATGATGTATTTAAGCCCACAAGACCAAGGACTACAGAGCTATATCTGTCATATTCATCATTTGAGGCAAAGAACTCTAAGATGAAAAATTCAAAATTTAACAAAAACCACTCCACTAAGTTAAAAGGTCTATCAGAATAAGGCAGGAGGTCTTATATTCCACTGAGTCAAATGACAGTTTATAGGTAGCATTTTACAATCTTCCCTTGCCTGTGAAAATCCAGAACCCCCAAAATCAATTTCATTGATCTTTCCTTGATTCACATGTCTCTCAGAACTTTATAACCCTCCTTTTCACCTTCCGTCTGGATATTCGGGTATCTAACAGAGCTGGACTTCCTATGTTACACACTTTGTTAGTAGATACCCCTGGTCTTTCAAAGGATATGTGTTCCTGTCTAAAAATGTCTTTATATAACTGTCAAATCTAATGGCCTTTTCTCAATCCTCATTCTTGACTTCTCTGCAACCTGTCAATCAACCTCTTCTCTTGTCTCTTCTCTCTCTAAATTTTCTTGACACTGATCTCTCCTTGTCCCTTCTTTCTGACCCATCCATCTCTTTCTCCATTGCTAGATCTTCCACGTCATGCCCGATAACCTTCGAGGTGCCTCAAGGTTCTGTACTGGAGTTGTGTATAATGCCCTCTTTTCTTCTAGACTATTTCACTTAGTGATCTTATCAGTTCTCATGGTTTCAATTATCTCTCTGAAAATAACTCTCAGATCTACTTGTTCAACCTTAACCTCTCTCCTGACCTCTGGTTTCAAACTACCTATTAGACAACTTGAACTAGATGACTTGTAGACATCTTTAACTTAACATGTCCAAAACTGAATTATTTTTGCCCCCCAAAATCCTTGTCTATTACTATCAAAGATACCACCATCCTCCTAGTCACCTGGGCTGGCAATAAAAGTATCTCATCTTGATTCTCACTCCTATCAGTTGTCAAGTATTGTTATTTCTACCTTGAAATGATCTCATTGGGGGCAGTTAGGTGGCGCAGTGGATAAAGCACTGGCCCTGGATTCAGGAGGACCTGAGTTCAAATCCGGCCTCAGACACTTACTTGACACTTACTAGCTGTGTGACCCTGGGCAAGTCACTTAACCCTCATTGCCCTGCCCCCCCCCAAAAAAAACAAACAAAAAATTATCTCTCATTAATGTCCCCTTCTCTCCTCTGATACTGCCACCATCCTAGTGCAGGCTCTCATCACTTCACTCCTAGTATGCTGGTTGGTCTTCCTGCCTCAAGTCTCTCTCCCCATTCCAATTTATCCTTCACTCAGCGACCCAACTGACCTTCCTAAACTGCAAGTCTAACCGTATCAGGCATCATTCAGTAAACTCAAATGGCTTCCTATTATCTCCAGAATCAAATATAAAATCCTTTGGCTGTCAAATACCTTCATAACTTGGCTCCTCCTTATTTTTCTAGTCTTCTTATGCCTTATCCCCTCATACAGCCCCACATACAGTAACAATGGTCTCCTCTGGTGTTCCTCAAACCAATGCATTTTCACTGGCTATCATCCATACCCACAACTCTTTCCTTCATTCCATCTTCCTATCCCTCCCTAGCTTCCTACAAGTCTCATTTAAAATCCTACCTTTTATCTTTTTTGGTTTAGAAGAAACTGAAATTCCTCCCCATTGCAAACACATTTTGGTGAGAGGGAGGATGGTAACTAGGACTACTGATCTCAAAGAATTCCCCTGTGAAGCATGGAAAGGAGATTCTGGACCTACTTGAGGACATGAACCTACCCAGTCAGATCTCTGCTATTCACTGCCAAGGGCACCAAGCTATCAACTCCACAGCATAAGGGAATCACAGGGCAACCTTGCTGCTAGATATCAAAGCTTTCACTGAAGCCACAGCAATGCCCCTGTGACCCTTGGACAGCGCCCACCAAACTTTTCACTCCCTCTCTCCTTAAAGACAAGGACATCGCTATGCCACATTTTTCAGCCTTGAAGAAGCTACAAACAGAAGATGGACCTTCGCCCCCTTCTCCCCAGAAATAAGGAGAAGGGGGGAATGTTATGGGAATGTAGTGGGACCCCAAGAAACCTAAAGATCACAACTCCCAAGGCCAAGGGAAAAACAGCTCTCTCTCCCACCTCAGGTATGAGGTGTAGCAGGACACGACCCGAATATGCTGTTAAAATCTTCAAGAAGATATACAAGATATGGAGGGGTGCTGCTATTCCAAAATCCCCTCCCTGTTTTCATTTCCCTTCCAGTTCTTTGTAATGCCCTTCCCTCCCCTTTGTTTTGTAAAAATAGAAAAGACCACATCTTCTCTTACTCCAGAGGGACAGTCACCAGAGTGTCTTCTCTTACTCCAGCTGGGCAGTCACCAAGGTGATCTGTTCCCCTGCCATATATCCTCTTAATAAATCTTTCCATTGAAAAAAACACTTTTAAATAAAATAAAATAAAATCCTACCTTTTGCAAGAAGCTTTTTCCAGTCTGCCTTAATCTCAGTGCCCTCCCTCCAAGACTAGCCCCAATCTATCTAGTATTTCTCTTGTCTGTACATAGTTGTTTGTATGTTCTCTCTGCCAGAAGAAGACTGAACTCCTTGATGGGAGGACTGATTTGTTTTTGTTTTTTTGGGCACATAACAGGTGCTTAATAATAAATGCTAATTGATTGACTGGCTGTTTGATTTCAATATCCTACTCCACCTTTTCTCCTAACTTCTCACCACCTAACTTCCTAGACAAGATGAACAGTTTATGTCAAAAGTGCATGGGGGCAGCTAGGTGGCGCGGTGGATAGAGCACCGGCCTTGGAGTCAGGAGTACCTGAGTTCAAATCCGGCCTCAGACACTTAACACTTACTAGCTGTGTGACCCTTGGCAAATCACTTAACCCCAATTGCCTCACTAAAAAAAAAAAAAAAGTACACAACTCCAACTTCTAGAGTTTGGATTGCAGCAACTTCAGTGTATTTAAAGCCTTGATGCTGTGATTGAAACTAACATTTTAATTTAAAAATACCTAAAATATTACCATTTAAAAACACATGGGGGGCAGCTAGGTGGCAGAGTGGATAGAGCACCGGCCCTGGAGTCAGGAGGATCTGAGTTGAAATCTGGCCTCAGACACTTAACACTTACTAGCTGTGTGACCCTAGGCAAGTCACTTAACCCCAATTGCCTCACTAAAAAATAAACAAAAACAAAAACAAAAACAAAACACATGGGGCACTCTAATTAACCAGCAATGGAGAAAAATGTTTTCAGATCAATGTCAGTAATAATCTATATTGGCATGTGGATAATGTGATTAGGGAACTGATTCACTGTGGTGGGGGAAGTCAAGCCTTATGTTTGTAAGCCACTTCATACTTTGCATTTTTATTCCAAATTATACTCTAACAAAATGATAGTTACCTACCTGATTTCACAAAACTTGATATGTGTATACACAGGGTGTATAATGGAAAGAATGAGGTGCTCAAGAGGCCAGAGTCCCTCTTCTGACACTATGTGAGTTGGGGCAAAAATTTTATCACTTTTGAACCTCAGCTTCATATTTAAAATAAGGAAACTGAATGAGCTCATCTCTAAAGTCTTTTCAAGCTTTAAAAATACATTTATGAATATAAAAACTAAAGACTATAAAGCCAGTTAATATAAATTTCCATACATGGTTTTTGTTTGTTTTTTGTTTTTTGGTAGGGGAAAAGAGGGTTAAGTGACTTGCCCAGGGCCACATAGCTAGTAAGTGTCAAGTATCTGAGGTTTGATTTGAACTCAAGTCTTCCTGAATAGAGGGCTGAGGCTTTATCCACTGCACCATCTAGCTGTCCCCTCCATACATGTTATAAGGCCTTTTAAGAATACCATACGGGGGCAGCTAGGTGCCGCAGTGGATAAAGCACCGGCCCTGAATTCAGGAGGACGAGTTCAAATCCGGCCTCAGACATTTGACACTTACTAGCTGTGTGACTCTGGGAAAGTCATTTAACCCTCACTGCCCCGTAAAAAAAAAAAAAAAAAAAAGAATACCATACAACAGTGTACTTAAAATGTATTATACACTGCTTGTAAGGAAATGAATACAGAAAAGCATGGAAATACAAGAACCAACGAATAGTGAACTAAGCAGAGCTAAAAACACACGACTACAACAATGTAAATGGAAAGAACCAGAAAACAACAAAAAATGAACATTTCAAATTTACAAAGAACAGGCATGGCTCCAAAGAAGAAATATGAGAAGATACCTCCCTGCTCTTATTTTTCAGAGGTAGAAAGTCCACTGGTGTGGGACAATGCATATATTTTCATGGGTTTTTTCTTAAACTTTGCTTAGTTTTCTAATTGCCTTCTCTTTTTTTTCCTTTAAAAAATTAATCCTTGTTATATGGGATGGCTCTCCAGAAGAGGGAAAGGAGTGGGAAATTTAGGAAATGTAAAAACAGAAAGTATCAATAAAATCCTGTTAAAAAATAAAAAATGTATTATAAAGCATAAAGTCATTAAAGGCACACACCAATACTGACATCACTCCATCTTGTTTGCTTTCCTCTATCTAGCAATGAAACCCTCATCCTACTTCATAAAAATCATAATCTTGAAGATTCACATAAGGTAAACTTTTATCTGATAAATTAACAACTTTTTTAAACATATGGATAAAACAAAGCATTATTCTCAAAATATTTTCCTCTGTACAGAAAAGAGAAACAGGCACTAAAAAACATAATTTGTCCCAAATTACAAAGAAACTCAGTCTCAGGGTTAAAGCTCAACTATCACAAGCCAACAAATGTCTCATTTTTTGAATTACACTTCAAATATCTGAAAGTTATGCTTTCAAAAAGTTAGCCCCCAATGAACATGAAGCATTAGGTATTTCACAGAAGGTTATGCACATTCTCCAAACATTTGTTGACTGAGAGAAAGCAGCAGAACAGTCAAATCAAACCAAATACATTTCTTTGGTTGGCCAGGTGAATCTCATTATGTAGATCCAACTGCATGTAAGGTTTCTGATTAATTACATTCCTTACACACATGGCCAGCGTTCAACCAACAGCTTTCCCTTAAAGTCCGTGTTTTTAAGTTAGCATAATACTCCATCTAGTAACAACATAAAACAGCCTTTTAAAAAGTTCAATATACACTGCACATCAGTATGACTAAAACAAGTTATCCAAAATACATTTATGTATGTGTAGGTAGACCCCCAACTATACAAAAGGCTTTTCTAGAGTATTCTCAAGTCACTATACCACAGAGGTCCCCTCACTCAGTCAAGCTTAAAGTTAATATTTTTCCTATACTAGATTATTTCAATTTGCAAAGGAATAAAATCTAAGGTACTTTCTATGCCTATGTTCTCACTATCAAATGAAAGCACAATTATTTCATTCATTCTAAATAAGCTTTTCTGTACCTCATATCATGCTGTCAAGGACTGTGTTAGACACCAGTAGGGAAATACTTTTTAGGACTCAATTCTCCAATTCACCATTGGACTCCTTTCACTCTACTCCTCACCACCTAGTCAGTTATCAATTTTCAAATATTCTTCCCTTTTAACATTTTAAATCCACCCTTTCCTTTTCACTTCCATTGTCATTACTAGTTTAGAACCTCCCCTCACTTTACTAGACTACTATAATAGTTTCCTAACTGGTCTCTTTAGCTCCAATCTTTTCTACCTCCAAATCCATAAAAACACTACTTTTATCACATTTCCGTGCTCTAGTGAAGTGAACAAGTATTTATTAAGCTCTCACAAGGTACCAGGCACTAAGCACTGGGGATACAAAGAGAGACAAAAAACATCACTGCTCTCAAGAACTCTACATTCTAATAGGGGAAACAACGTATAAACAATTATATACATAGAATTATATACATACAGGCTATCTTCAGTAGACTTCTACTTACCAAACAAAATAAAAATTCCTTAGCCTGGTATTCAAGATCCTTTACAGTATGGATCTAGTCAACTTTTGGAATCAAAGTATCATAGATATAGATATAAATCTAGAAGGAATCTTAGAACACCTAATCCTACCTCTTCATTTTACAGATGAGTAAAATGTCCCAGAAGGGTTAAGTGACTTCCCCAAGGGTCACACAGATAATATTTGAATCCAAGTACTTGGACTAAAAATTCTGCAACCTTTCTACTACAGATCATGTTGCCTCTTCAAGTCTTCTCTCCCATTTTGTCCCCTACACAAAAATCCAGTCAAACTGAATTAGTGGCCTTTCCTGAAAACGCTTCAGTCAAGCTTTTCCTGCCATCTAAATTGTCACCCCCATCTCCAATCTCTGCCTGTTGAAATTCTACCCATTCTTCCAGACCCATTTCTTGGAGGCAAGGTACTAAAGACACTGAATTCATCTAGGATGACAGACTCTTGATTCTCAATTCAGATGTCATCTCTTCCCTGAATCCTTGCCACTTAACATAGTACTTATCATTTAATGCCTTTTATTGCTTTTAGTCATGTTATGTGTCATCTCCCCAACTAGACTGCAAGCTATCTGAGAGCAAGGAATGTCTTGACTTTTACTATTCCCTTAGTATCTTGAACATAGCAGTATGAATGACTTCACAATCTAATAAGGGACCTAGTCCTTTAGTTGAACTAAGAGATCTGATTTAAAATACTCTTCAATCCACCTTGAAAAATGGTAGGCTATATATGTGAGAGCCCTTTCCAAGATCCATTAATTATTTTTTGTTTTGTTTTGTTTTGTTTTAGTGAGGCAATTGGGGTTAAGTGACTTGCCCAGGGTCACACAGCTAGTAAGTGTTGTGTCTGAGGCCGGATTTGAACTCAGGTCTTTCTGAATCCAGGGCTGGTGCTCTATCCACTGCGCCACCTAGCTGCCCCTCAAGTTGTCTTTTTAAAATAAAAATATTTAAGCTCTAAAGCAAATTTTTCAACACGTCCGTAGGTAACAATCTGCAAATGAGCTATAAATACATACAAAACTAGATGATATCAAAGTTGGCTCACTACTCTCTCATATTAACCAGCATGGTTAGTTAAAAATCAAAATGTTAACACACATTTTCTTACACAAAAAAATCTGTCCCACATCACATTGGCTAAGGACACATAAAATGAACATGTAATATGAAAAAAGAACCAAGAATGGACAGTGGAATAATAGCTACCAATGACTTTAATTATAAACTTATCCCTAATGCTGCAAAGCGAAGAAATTCTGTTGAAATATATAAGATGTAATTCCCTACTGCCCAACAGAAGTATAGTGTGTAAATATAAAAGGCAAACTATATACTCATATAATTATGCTGGAAAAGTAGGTCAGAGAAAGGTTGCAATGGACTTTAAAAGCCAAACAGGAGTTTATATTTGATCCTAAAGGTAATCAAGAAAAAATATCTAAGTTCATAAAGCTTATTATCACTAGAAGGTTGACCACTGCAGGATGAAATTCTCTGGCCATGGCAAATTATGAAAGCATTTAATAAGGCAAGATGGGGTGGGGGAAACCCACACCAATGATATCACTGATCTTTTAAAGTACTGAAGACTATTCTAGCATAGTTTTCTCCCTTACATTCAAACATGATACTACTCAAATGGTATACTATTATAGTTGAGAAAACGAATAGAATCCTTTCACAAAAAACAAAAAATAAACAGTTTGTCCTTTGCATCTAAAAATATAGCAAACAGGACTTGCCATTGTTTGAGACTTTTGCTCTGTTTCAGAAAAGGCAGACTTCAGCCTTTGCTCAACATGAACAATGCACAATCTCCGACTTCTAAAGGCCAGCATTTCACTAATTTTAGGAACATATTTTTTTAAATCTCAGGATTTACTGAAAAGTTTTATTAAATAAATTTTATTGATATCTTTTGTTTTTACAAAATCTAAATTAATATATATGTAAGCATATATGAATGTGTATATGTGTGTGTATTTATGTATGTATGTATACACACTTGCTCTTTTTCCAGAGAACCATCTCTTTTATTAATTAAATAACAAAAACAGAAAAGAACAAAATGAGTTCAGAGAAACTAAAAAATTCACTGAAAAATGCATTAATGTTCTACACCTTATAGTCTCCCTCACCTCTGTAAAGAAGACAGGGAGATACATTCGCATAGCTCTTCTTTGTGACCACGTTTGGTCATTATAATTTCACAGCATTTTGTGATAGACTTCGATCTTCTCAGCAATACAATGATCCAAGTCTCATAATGGAAAATGTAGACTGAAGCATACTATTTTCATTTTTGTTGTTTTTTCTTTCTTAAGGTTTTCCCCTTTTGTTCTGATTCTTCTTTTACAATATGACTAATGTGGAAATATGTTTAACATTATTGTACATATATAACCTATATCAGTTGATTGCTATCTTGGGGAGGGGGAAAGGAAAAGAGGGAGGGAAAAAACTTTGGAACTCAAATCTTATAAAAACGAAAGTTGAGGGGGCAACTAGGTGGTGTAGTGGATAAAGCACTGGCCTTGGATTCAGGAGTACCTGAGTTCAAATCCGGCCTCAGACACTTGACACTTACTAGCTATGTGACCCTGGGCAAGTCACTTAACCCCCATTGCCCGCCCCCCAAAATAAAAAAAAAACACTGAGGAAAAAAAACACTGAAAAAAAAAAAAACGAAAGTTGGAAACTATCTTTACATGTAAATGGAAAAAATAAAATACTGCTATGATTGAAAAAAATAACAATTTCACAGCATTTAATTTCAACTACTGTACTGATGTTCCATTTACAATACATAAGGTGGGCCAAAAGTCACCAAGGGGTCTGATGTTTTAATAACTTTTTGAAAATTATTTTTTCTTTATTTCCTATCTATCTATAGCTATACATATTTTATTTCCTATATATACCGTATATGATGCTATGGTATTATAAATTAAAAACAAAAAATAAAGGAGTTGGGGCAGCTAGATGGTGCAGTGGTTAAAGCAGCAGCCCTGGATTCAAGAGTACCTGAGTTCAAATCCGGCCTCAGACACTTGATACTTACTAGCTGTGTGACCCTGGGCAAGTCACTTAACCCCCATTGCCTGCAAGAAACCCCAAAAAAACAAACAAACAAAAACATAAAATAAAATAAAGGAGTTATTAAATACTAAAACTCCTTCATGGCTTTGTGACTTTTGGCCCAGCCCTGTAGTAATCATTATATGTATGCATATGTGTACACATACACACGCACACACACACACACACACACACACACTTTTCCCCCTTATCCTGCTTACCTCATTTTGTCTTTCCATGCTTCTCTATATTCATCTTTTCCTAAACTAGAATAATAGCCCATTATATTTATGTACCAAAACATGTTTAGCCATTGCCTTTTGTTTCCAGTGTTTAAATATTACAAAAAATGCAGCTATAAATACTTTGGTGTATACCAAACCTTTTATTTTTTTTATCTCCCCCCCCCACCCCCCACCTCCTTGGAGTATATACCTAGAAGTGGAATCTGTGGGTCAAAAGGTATGTTCAATTTAGTCTGTTTTCTTAGCATAACACCAAACAGTTTTCCACAATGTTTGAGATCAACTCACAACTCCACAGAGCATTACTGTGACTGTCTTTCCACAACTGATGGCTTTAGTTTTGTGAGAAAGTGGTAATTACTTTCTCCCTCCATAAAGACCAAATGGTTCAATTCGCCAATAATTCTTATTTACAAAAACAAAAACCTAAATGTAAAGAAAATGGCTTCACATGCATCTAAGGTTTGAAAAACAGTAGATTGATTGCTAGAAATAAAAGGTTGGGGGCAGCTAGGTGGCACAGTGGATAAAGCAGAGGCCCTGGATTCAGGAGGACCTGAGTTTAAATCCGGCCTCAGACACTTGACACTAGCTGTGTGACCCTGGGCAAGTCACTTAACCCTCACTGCCACACCAAAAAAAAAAAAGAAAAGAAAAGAAAAGAAATGAAATGAAAGGCTGTATCTTTCTGGCAAGCCAGGATCCACACAGCTCCCTTTTTTGATCAAGTACACTGAAAAATGTGCCCTGTGTTTACAAGCAGACCCTATATTCTTGTCCAGAGAATGATTTTAGCACAGTAGAAATATTCATTAATCTTATGCAATTACTATTTCATGATACCTGAAACAAAAATGAGTCAGTTAAATAGTAGAGGATCACCAACTTTCAGAAACACACAGCCTAGACAATAGGGTACATGGAGTTGACCAGCCATCTAAAATCAGATTTTTGTTAAGTTTGGGGTTCACATTTTTTATGTTAGATTCAGGTCACAGTTTATAAGTTTAAATATTTCCTTTACCTCAAGATGATGGGAAGAAATGAGCGGTGAATCAGAGCCATTTCAAATGAAGTCACACATTTTTAAATTTTAATTTGAACCCATTCTCATTTTCAACATTGGTTTTTTTGGTTGTTTTTGGGTTTTTGCAAGGCAATGAAGGTTAAGTAACTTGCCCAGGGTCACACAGCTAGTAAGTGTCAAGTGTCTGAGGTCGAATTTGAACTCAGGGCCTCCTGAATCCAGGGCCAATGCCCACTGCCTCACCTAGTTGCCCCCTCAACGTTAAGTTTTAAAGAAATGCTACATTACCTAAGGTTTAAATGTATTTTAAACAAAATAAACTAGATTTTGTTGCCTTTAACAAAATGTCTGGAACACCAAATTTTTTACAAAAACATCAGGATTATAAAAGCAGATGTTTTTTCATCTGATTTTAACATTATTATATTCCTAAGTCTTTGCTGTGTGTCATAGACCATTACTTTTTCCCTTTGTGGTTAACCTTCTAGATAACTGCTGTATTCCAAGCTAATTTGGCTATAACCACCAGAGAACCATAAACAGCTTGTAAAAGAATAAGTTCAAGTCTACCAAGACTTATACTAAAATAAAGACAGAGTGACACATTCTAAACCTTACTACTTACAAAATCATCTGGTTTAAGTCTAGACTCCCTATTATTTCCAAAATAAAATATAAAATCCTCTGTTTAGAGTTCAAAGACTTTCATACCCTGGCCCTTCCATCCTTCCAGTCTTCTTATACCTTATTTAGCCCCACACACCCTTAGATTCTGTCACATTGGCCTTGCTGTTCATTGCACAAGTCAGTCCATTTTACTAAATCAAGGCATTTTCAGTGGCAGTCCTGCCATGCTTGGAATTCTCTACTTTCTATATCTCTGCCTCCAGGCTTCTCTGACTTCAAGTTCCAGTTAAAATCACACCTTCTACAATAAGCCTTTCCTCATCCCCCTTAATACTAGCACCCACAACTCTCCCTCTCCCTTTCTCTCAGTCGTTTCAGATTCTTCTCAACCCTATTTGGGGTTTTCTTGGCAAAGATACTGGAGTGGCTTGCCATTTCATCTCCAGCTCATTTTACAAATTAGAAAACTGAGGCTAACAGGGGAAGTGACTTGTTCAGGGTCACAGCTAGTGTCTGAAGTCAAATTTGAACTCAGGAAGATGAGTCTGACTCCATACCTGGCACTCTATCCACTGCACCACCTGGCTATGTGAGTGAGTGAGTGGATGGGTAAGAGAGGGAGAGAAGGGGAGAGAGGAGGAGAGAGAGGCAGAGAGAATCATGTTTGTAACAGAGATCAAGAATTGTGTTTTGCTTTTCTTTACATTACCAGGACTTAGTATATAGTAGGTGTTTAATATTTACATACTGACTGATTCTCTAAAATAAATTAAAAAATAACTTTATATACCAAAGCTAACAAAGTCAATACTGACATTACTAGTGACCTCATGGCATTAGGTAAGATACCTCCTAGATTTGTACTTTAAGAAAAAAAATTACATTTAAGTGATTACCTAGAAGGCTAGAAAGTTTTGATCAAAATAAGTTTTCACTGCCTAGCAGAAATTTTGAGAAAACAACAAGTTCTGAAACAGCATAATATTTAAATATTGTGAGCCTGAGTCCCCCAGTCTTGTCAGTGTTTAAAGTTCACAGCTAAATATAAAACAGTTGTACTTGATAAATTGTAGACATAGTTACAGTGGTCATGTCATTAGACATTTTAAAAATTCAAATGAAAGTTTCTTTGTACTTATATAAACTTTTAAAAATTATATTTTATAATAATTTTTAAAATACATTTTATTTTTATTATATTGGTTAAGTTTTTGTGCTGCCATGCAGAGTCCAAATTTCCAAAGAAGCCTAATTCTGTCATGAACATAGAAATAACATTATATAACATTTTAAATATCAGATGATTGTGGTAACTTTGATGTACATGAAATGATACAATGATAAAGGTAAAATCTGAAGGTCACAGAAAAAGTATTCTCTAAAATATTATGCTTATAAAGCCAACTTTCCTCACATTAAGCTCGTTTTCATTTTTTTTTTTTTTTGGTGAGGCAATTGGGGTTAAGTGACTTGCCCAGGGTCACACAGCTAGTAAGTGTTAAGTGTCTGAGGCCAGATTTGAACTCAGGTCCTCCTGAATCCAAGGCCAGTGCTCTATCCACCTAGCTGCCCTTCGTTTTCATTTTTTTTTTAAAGATTTAGTATAAATTTGCTATTTGGGAATTTTCTCAAAATGTTATAATTTCACTTAACCTTCCTTAAAGGACACCAAGTGAAATAACATGAACTAGTTCTAAATCATTAAATGGATCATTATCTAATTTACTTTAGAACATTAGTTTTTTTTCCTGTGGCACAGTTGTGGCTAACTTTTAAGTATTCTTTGCAAACTGCAAACTCAAATGTCACAACTTAGGGACTAGCCATAATATAGTTCTTTCAGAGTAGGTTGGTGGTAAACAAACATTAACAGCAAGATGTTGAGGATAAAATGAGACTGTGTAATGTTTTAGTTTGCAAAGAATATTTAATTAAAATTAACCCCCACCAGTGCCACAGAAAGAAAAAAACTGATGGCTTAAAGTAAAATAGATGAGGAACCATCTAATAGTGCAGAATCATTTCCCATTATTTCATTTTAGTGTGTCCTAAAAGGGCAAAATTTTAACATTTTGGGAAAATTCTAAAATAGTAAATTTATACTAAATCTTTTTTTAAAATAAAAATGAATTTATTATCAGGAAAGGATATAGGCAGCTAGATGGCAAAAGTAGATAGAGTGCCAGGCCTGGAGTCAGACTCATCTTCCTGAGTTCAAATCTGGCCTCAGACACTGTTTGCCTCTGTTTCCTCATCTGTAAAATGAGCTGGAGAAGGAAATGGCAAACCAGTATTTTTGCCAAGAAAACCCAAAATGGGGTCACAACAACATATGTAGTCATTGCAAATACTGAAGTATTAGATAAATGTTGGTTATTATTGTCATTACTATATCATCAACACATCTTATTTTTAAAATAAGACAGAGATTCACAGCATTTATATCAGACTAAGGGCTCCACCAAAGGAAAAAAACAAGCAAATTTATTTTCTGATCAAGGTCATAAACACATGTTTCTGCCTCAAAAGAAAGAACAGTGGAAAGAGCACAAGATTTGGCGTCAGAGAAACTGGGTTTGAATTCTGACTCTGGCACTACCTATAAAACAACTTGAAATTCAGTTTCCTCATCTATAAAATGACTCAATGACCTGTAAGGACCTATTCAATTTTAAATCTATACATTATGAATGTTCTCCATCTTCACCTCCTTCCACCTCTTTAAACCCCTATATCCCACCAGAGGCAGTCAGCTGGTGGTACAATGGTTAGAGTGGTAGACCTGGTTTCAGAAGAAAACTACTACTAGTTGTATGACACCAAGCAAGTCACAATTTCTGTTTGCCTCAGTTTCTTCAATAGTAAATTAATGGGGTTAACAAACAGCACCTATTGCACAGGGTGGTCATGTGAAATAAATGAGACAATTAACTGAACTCTTTTTTTTTTTTCGGGACAATGAAGGTTAAGTGACTTGCCCCAGGTCATACAACTAGTATCAAGTGTAGGAGGCCAAATTTGAACTCAGGTCCTCCTGAAGCCTGGGATGGTGCTTTATCCACTGTGCCACCTAGCTGCCCTAAATGAGACAATTAAAAAAACCACTTAGAACAGTACCTGGCATGTGTTAGGTTCTATGTGCATGTTTACTCCCTTCTCCTTCCCCTCAGGGCTCAGTTCCAGGACAAATTCCTACAAGAGGCCTTTCCCAGTTAGTGTTCCTTCTCCCCAAAATTATCTTTATTTTGTACTTATTTGTGTTCATGTGGTTTCTCCCCAGAATATAAAGTTGTGTGTGAACTACTTGGGACAAGCAATAATCTTGATGTGATTTCATTTGGGACAGCAATGGTCATGCATGTATATTACTGCTCACGTTGACCAAGTAAAACCAGATTGAGCTGGCTTCCCCATTATAGTTGTCAGGTGAGTGATAGGTTTCATGCCACCATACAAATGTTCCACTGCTTTCTTGTTGTGTTTTTAGTTCTGTGGTTTTTAAAGAATGGCTATATCTCAAAACAAAACAAAAAACAAACAAAACCATGCAAAAGTTGTAGCTCTTAAAAGAATACACTTTTGCAGAGACCACTGGTGTGAGGAAATCAATTGATTCACAGATCCTTCAAGCTCACAATGAATTACAATAAGTCCCATCAAAGTGTAGACAAAAGTGAAAAATGCAAAAAACTGACAAAACTATTGCTGCAAAAAAGCCTAATTAATCTTCAGAAAAGAAGCAAATATCTTCAGGGAGACCTGACAGCTAGAGGGTTTGTTGATTCCTCCACTGCTGTGAGCAGTTCTCAAACTTTTTGGTCTCAGGACCTTTTAACACTTTAAAATTATAGAGGACCCTAAGAGCTTTAATTTGTATGGATTCTAGTTATTGATATTTTACCATATTATAAATTAAAATAGATAACACAGCCTATTTTAATGAAAAATATTTTTTTCCAAAACAAAGTTTACTCCAATGAGTAGCAATGTTTTACATTTTTACAAATCTCTTTAATATGGAGCTTACTAGAAGACAGCTGGATTCTCAAATCTGCTTCTGCTGTCAATCTGTTGAAATGCCGGTTTGGCTGTCAAATTGATCTTCCTAAAGTTCAGGTCTATTAAACAAACTCCAATGGCTTCCCCACTGGGATCAAATATAAAATCCTGTTTAGCTGTCAAAGCCCTTCATAGCCTGGGTTCTTCCTACCTTTTCCAGTCTTCATAGACCTTACAACCCTCCACATACTCTGTGATTCAGGGACACTGGCCTCCTAGCTGTTCTTCAAACACAACACTCCATCTCTGACTAATAATTTTCTCAGGCTGTACCTCATGCCTGGAACTCTTTCCCTCCTAATCTCCACTTCCTAGTTTCCCTGGCCTCCTTCAAGGCTCAGCTAAAGTCCTACCTTCTGCTAGAAGCTTTTCCCAATTCTCTTTAATCTTTGTGCCTTCCCACTGAGACTACTCTCAATTTATCTTGAATATATCTTGTTAATGCAGTTGTTTACATGTTGTCTCCCCCCATTAGACTGTGAACTCCTTGACAGCAGGGACTTTTCTTTGTCTCTCTTTTTATCCCTAGCACTTATCACAGTGCCTAGCACATGGTACGTGCTTAACACTAGAGTTAACTGATTGCTTGAAATATTTGAAGAAAATCTGCCCTCACAAAGATAGGCAGTTGGGAAAAGGAATATTTTAATATCCTTTTCACATAATATGGATACTCCTCTTTAATACTACACCAAAACTCAACAAATCATAGTTTCTTAAAGGTTGGTTGCAATGTGGAATATGAAACCATATCAATGAGATTTTTGAACCATTACATTAAAATCTACTGATCTATCTTGTACTTTGAATGAATCTTTTAATAATTTAATAATTGGCCATTTTGAAAATATTAGTTTACTGAATTATGTAGATCTTCCAAATGTGGACATATTTCATTATGCAATATAAATAAAAACCATATTCACCAAGATCACTACCACTGTCATCAGAAGTCTTTCCATATTGGGAAGCTGCCAGGCTCATGATGGAGAATACAAGTTTTCAAAAATCTAAATTTCATTTCAAAGTTCAAATTTTATCACTGACAACAAATACTGGGGGTAGCTAGGTGGTGCAGTGGATAGAGCACTGGCCCTGGATTCAGGAGGACCTGAGTTCAAATCCGGCCTCAGACACTTACTAGCTGTGTGACCCTGGGCAAGTCACTTAACCCTTATTGCCCTGTGCTTCATCAAGGAAACACTCTGTGTTCCTCAAAGAAACAAAGGGGGGACTGTAATGATTGGAGTGACACCACCTGCTGGAGAGTTACTGTAGGAAAGCTCCGCCATGAGGAGAAGGTGTCTGAGAGCAAGCCATGTGGTCAGTTCCTTGGCATTAGGAAGTGACGTTTGCTCGTGGGTACTGTCTATCAAAGCTACCAGACAATCAACCTGAGGAGCCTCCCATTTCTGGGAGGAAAACACAAAGTAGGAAGCAGATGCTGGCAGAGGGGTTCTTCCTCTTTGGGTTTGAGACATCGGCTTGGTGGTAGGACTTCACGTGGGAGGCTAAGATTTCCATGCTATAAAAAATCTGTTCTCAATCTTTCTCTCTCTTTACTATCTTATATCTTTTAATAAACCCTTAAAAGTCTAAACTCTTGGTGAATTTATCAGTGATTTTAGCCAATTTCCCCCCAAAACTGGGGGGGGGGGAAGACAGATTAGAACCCACATTTAGACTTTTAAACAACACACCTGCAAAAAAAAAAAAAAAAACCAGGGGCAGCTAGGTGGCGCAGTGGATAGAGCACCGGCCCTGGAGTCAGGAGTACCTGAGTTCAAATCCGGCCTCAGACACTTAACACTTACTAGCTGTGTGACCCTGGGCAAATCACTTAACCCCAATTGCCTCACTAAAAAAACGAAAACAAAACGACAACAAATACTGACAGTTGTTTTCCTCAAAGTGACAGAGTCACTAAAGAAAATGTCTGGGGGTAGCTAGGTGGCACACTGGAAAAAGCACAGGGTCCTGGATTCAGGAGGACCTGAGTTCAAATCTGGCCTCAGACACTTGATACTCACTAGCTGTGTGACTCTGGGCAAGTCACTTACCCCTCAGTGCCCGCAAAAAAAAGAAAAAAGGAAAAAAAAAAAGAAAATGGCTGCCAAATCAATTGTTCTTTCAAGTAAAAATGTTCCATGAAAAGAGTTTACCTTATAACTCAGAATCATACAACCACTTTTCCTTGAGAGAAACATACTTTAGTATGCAGCAGAAATGCTTTATCCATATTTTTTATTTTGTCAAGTAAAATATTAAAAATGCATGCAAAGGTTGAGTAATTTTTATTGCTTCATTAAGGATATTCTTAAGTAGAAGTGGCATTTTTTAAAAAACAGAATGAGTGACAATGAAGAATACAATGACCACTGGTAGAGTTTGGTGCTACTGCCTTGATTTGTGCTAAAACAGCAACAGTGTTACCCACCATTGCTTCTGCACCATCAGTACACATGTCAATACAGTTGTTCCAGTATAAACTAAGAGATTCAAAAAAGTTATCCAACAGTTTAAGTATTTCAAGACCACATGTGTTTGTTGTCAGGCACTAACATAAAAGAAGTCCTTCTTATATGGTTAGTTGGTGCTGATATTGCACAAATACAAGCAAAACAGTAAATCCAGGCACATCTATAGATGTCATTTGTATGGCAAAAAATACAATTCTGCAACAAGACTAACTCAGTCTTCATGGTTAAATCTTTAGTTCACAGATCATATGACCTTTGAAAAATGTCTATATTCTTGTGAAAGTATGAGAGTGAAAAAGGCAAATAATTTTAGTTTTATAATAAAAATAGTCTTGACCTCAAGGATAAAAAAGAAGGCCTTAGCATCTACCAGGGGTCTTCAGACCACACTTTGATCTTTGATTACTACTACTCTACAATGGGATGTGGTCTTCTTGAGGTTGGAAGAACAGTAGGAAAACCAGTTTAAGAAAGAAAAGAAAAAGATGCTAACCATTGTTATGAAGGAAAAAAGCTCGTCATGGACAAGCTAATACAAAAACTAAAACACTTAAGACTGAGAAAAAGTAATTTTTACTGATGAAACTCACTTTTTCATTTAAGAGTATACTAAAATCATTGTCAGAGGAAGTTCAGGTGAGCCTATAAGACTTGTGCATCTTCATTAGACTGTAAAACAAACATCTACCCCCAAAAAAGTGTTTTAGAGTTGGGTGGGTTTTTTTCATTTCCAGTCAGCCTGAAAATCTTGTCTACAAGAAGAGAATGATAAACTCTGACAAATATAGTGATATAGAGAGAAGTAAAATTTTTCTGGCATTAAAAAATTCCCAAATGGAGATGAAATACTGTCATGCAGCCTTGCACAGCCACATGTCATGAAAGGTTAAAAACTGTATCCAAGAGATAAAGATAAATATTATTCAATGGCTGAGGAATTTGTCTGATTTAACTCTAAAAGAAAATCTAGGGGCATATCAAAGCTAGACATAGATATAAAAAGTAGTAAGTTTAACTACAAGCCAATAATTATTTTACTTCATCCTGTTAATGTGCATACCACACTAAGGTCCTTTAAGGCAAAGACCATTTTTCCTTTTTGTCTTTGTATCCTCAGTACCCAAGAACAGTGTTTGGCATATATTAGATGCTTAATAAATGCCTGTCAAACAGAACTACACGATAAAATGTACTTAAATAACACTTGATAAAGCACAGAAAACAGTTCCAATAAGGTCCAAAGGAGACTCTGATGATGACTGCCACTGCGTATTTAAATTTATGGTTTTCTTATTCTCTCTCCCCACCACCCCTACTCACACATAGAGAGACCTAAAATCTGTAGTTCTTTACCTATTAATAAACAAAGGAATCCCACTATAACCTCCAGGAAACCGAAGTGCATCAAGCCACTTCCATTACACTTTAAAGAACTATGCTGAGGCAGCTAGGTGGTGCAGTGGATAAAGCACAGGTCCTGGATTCAGGAGGACCTGAGTTCAAATCCAACCTCAGATACTTGACACTTGCTAGCTGTGTGACCCTGGGCAAGTCACTTAACCCTCATTGCCCCCACCAAAAAAAAAAAAAAAAGAAAATAAAGAAAATTAAAATTTAAAAACCCACTGTGCTTTGCAACTATTCTTTTCTATTACTAAATCTTTCTTCCAAGTGATCCCTTTTCACAATTATTCACTGGTGCCTGAAAACTTACAAGTCAGAAGTAGCAAATTCACATTAACTTTTAGTGCAGCAAAGAAAAGGCAGTAAAAAGGAGGAACAGACAAACCATATAGTAAAAGTTTAGAATTACTTGGCAAAATGCATTTTTTAAAAAACATGTAATTCAATCATCTAGATTTTTTTATGAAAGCCAAGTAGAAGAAATGGCTCTCTTCAATTTCCCATGATCTTCTGGGTATATCCTTTGTACTAAACATTTTCTAATTTTGTATATTATAATTATGTCCAAGCTTCATCTCCCCCACATGAGATCAAATACAGCTTTAGAAACTTACTAGCTGTGTGACACTTGGGGAAGTCAACTTAACCTCCGTCCTTCAGTTTCTTCAACTGTAAAAGAGGCAGCCATAATAACATCTACCTCACAGGGTTGCTGTGAATGTCAAATGAAATATCTGTCAAAGTACTCAGCAAGGTGTCTGAAAATAATAGATGCTTATGCGCTTCCTTCTTTCCTTTTTTGAAAATGTAAAAAGTCTTTTAAAGAAGAACTTGTGTCTTATTGCATATTCACATCCCCAGGGCCTAGTACAGTATTCTCCGAAATAGTAGGCACTTATTGTTTATTGAATTGAATTACCCTGGACCCATATATAGAACATAGTATTGTTTCTGTTCTATATTTTGAATTTGCTTAAAGTTTTGGAAAGCACTCTATTAAAGCTAAGTTGAATGGGAATGCACTGTGGTAAAGACCACTGTTTATCATGCACTAAGGTAACTGGTTTAAAAAATTCTAGGCAGTTCCAATAACAAAGGAAGAGATCTCATCACAATGAGATGAAATGCATTAACTATGAGTCTATACAATCACAAAAAGAAGTCTCTAGGAACTTTTGTGGTTTCAGTGACATTACTCATGATAAAAATATACAATGATACAATAATTCAATCCTACAGAAATCCTGCTTTAAAAGCTATTTCATGGAATAAAACTTTTTTGTGTCCATAGATTCAATTTTCAATCTACTGCATAGTGGCTCTTAAATTACAAGAGAAAAAATTAATTTAATGCCAAATTTTACCATAAAATTGTATGCCTGGCTAGAAATAAAAGGTAGGAAAACAAATATATTATCCACATAGCTAACTTGATGGAGAGTTGTTAGAATGTGACAGGTTAAGACTTTCTTTTCCCCATTTTCTCCATGTTAAACTAAAAAGACTAAGGTATTCCATTCTAGATACCGCAAACATAAGTTTATGCTAAGAAACCTGTCAGCAACAGTAGTTCAATAACAGCATAATGTCATAAGGATTTTTTAAGATGAAAAGACCAATATAAGCAATACTATATCAAAAATCAGATTAACTGTAAACTAAGTGTCTGATGTCTCTCTACTGATTCCACTAAGCACTCTACTGCCTGCATTAACCACGAAAATTTACACAAGGCTCTCCACGTGATTCAGCTCTGGACACAGAACTCATTGAGACATGTTAATGTCCTAAAACACCCCTTTCACCACATAAGCTCTGAATAGGCTTAAACAAGCACTGCCTGTGGGTAACACTGTAGAATTTGGAGCAGAGTTTTATTGTCTCCACCAAGATCAGCCAGCCATGGAGCAACAAATCAAAGTTCCAAAAAGCACCTGCAAGATTCAGTTATGCTCCAAGTCAAATATTTGCTACTTTTTGTGTCCCAAATCTGCATAAATGAAGGTATGCGGATCATAGGCTTTTAACCTATAAATCTTCTGCCTGTTAGTGAGCCAAAATAAACTATAGTTCTCATCCCACTAGATTACTTGCTTCCTTCAGTTAAAAAGTCCCAATCTCCTGCCCACGAGAGATTTTTCACTAACCTCTCTACCAGAACAAAACTCAAATGCTGAATTATCTAGTATGATCTTGACAGTTGACAAGAAATTCATCTTAAGTGGTTAACACAAGATATTCAATCTCTGTGAGGAAATGCAAAACAGTCTCCCTTCCTGAGAATCATTCTCAAATATGAGAGAATGTAGTATTCTTTTTGGCAGTAACTCAACTGACTTTTTAACACAGAGGAAATGAAACTAAGGGTCTATCCAGATTTCTTACACTAAATTATTTTTAAAAAATAAAAAACAACCTTTAGAATGGATAATTATTTCTTGTTCATATTGCAGCTTACTGCACCATGCTTCAAAAAGTTACAAAAATATTTTTTTTCTAGAGTTGAAAAGTATTTTCTTACCATAATACTTCCAAAACTTAGAGAACAAAAATGGAAACAATTCTGTGCTGCACTAAATCAGATCTGAGACCACAGTTTGCAAAAAGTAGGTGTTGTTTCTGAGTAGGAGCTGCTGATCTGAAACCTCCTAAGGGAAGGGTGTCTGAAGAAAAGAGTGTCAAAGAAACTAAGGCAAGCTGTTTGTATTAATGAGAGTGAGCTGCTGGCACCACTACTACCTCAAGAGTTTCACTGCTATGCAATTGTTTTCCAGTTTCCAAGCTCTCAACCTGGCAAAGAAACTGCTGTTCTCACAGCCATACATGTTATATGATCAGCTGCTCTGTGGTGTGTGTGGGTGTTTAACTAGGTAAGTGAATGGCTAGAAGAGCTTCTGCAATATTAAACCAAGGAAGCACATTCTCCCCTGAGATTTTAATGCTCTCAACAGGCTGTCATTATACTAAGCCAACAACCAAAAAAATACCGTACTGGAAATTTTGAAATTGTTTGACTGCCTGAAACTATCTTCAACAGTAAAACTGTAGGTGTGACATAAACAAAGAACATAATACAGCTGATGATCCAAGCCAGTTAAACACATATTTATAAAATAATTGTTTTTTAAACTGATATTTGCACCATCAGCATGCCACTTGACTTCATTACCTAATAATTATGTGATTATTGGGATAAATAGAATTCTTTAGGTATGTGAAAGTGATTTTTAAAATCAAGACCCAAACAGGATCTCTTGCCTTTAAGAACTGATTAAGATCATGATCAAAATCTTACATTTAAGAAACCCAAAAGATAAGGAAATATTAAAAACGTCAAAGGATTCCTAAACTTTCCAATGAACAATATCATTAGAATTATAAACTTGGGGCAGCTAGATGGCGCAGTGGTTAAAGCACCGGCCCTGGATTCAGGAGTACCTGAGTTCAAATCTGGCCTCAGACACTTGACACTTACTAGCTGTGTGACCCTGGGCAAGTCACTTAACCCCCATTGCCTGCAAAAACCAAACAAACAAACAAACAAAAAGAATTGTAAACTAGTAGGGATTGGAACTGTGTTTAACATGACTTGTATAATTTCCAGTACAACATTCAATGTAGTTGAGAATTTAATTAATTCTTCTTGATGGTTCATGAAATTTCAACAAAAGGTATCTAATTCTATTCCCTACCTGCTGTTTGAACTAGTAATGTTCAATTCCTAGGTGTGGGTGGACTCTAAACATGAATCTAAATTCCCTCACTATTACCACACATTCTTTTCTAAAAAGATTTTTCCCCCTGCTCATTTACACATCTATCAAAATAGTGGATACTTGGTACCATTTGTAATTAACTCTCGAATTCCTGGATAATCGAGAGATGATGCAAATGGCTACATCCAGAAACAAAAAGCCCCCAAGTAATCTGAAACTATATTTAATAAAGTTGTGGAAAACTCTTAGCAGACTAAATACACAAATAGGAAAGATAAAGTATTTTTGACAGATCAGGAGTAACCAACTTGAAGCCAACAAGATACAGGTTCCTCTCAGGCATTATAAAATAGGTCACACTCTTACTATACTCAAAATAAAGCAGATTTCATATATTTATCAAGATACTGATATCTACACAAGTTGTTTTGACTTCCAACTTTAACTTTTCTCATAGGCATTTCTTAAGTATCTCATCAACATGTAACCTTTTAAAAGTGTCTGTCTAATTTATTATTCAGATAGTTACAAAGTAAAACAGATGCTTTAAAAATAATGCAATTGATATGACTACTCTAAAGAGATATTTCCATAACCACTGGGATTCAGTTATGCATTTTAACATCATATACAATGCTTACAAGACTATCTTAAGTACAAGTTCATAGTTAA